>NC_050571.1:17538799-18138799 GCF_013265735.2 Oncorhynchus mykiss
TCTCTGACAATTACTCACACACCACCTGCCTCTGGAACAGAAATATGGACATTGATCTCAGCTCATATCTGATCTAATAATCTCAACCCATATCTGATCCATTGATCTCAGCCCATATCTGATCCATTGATCTCAGCCCATATCTGACCCATATCTGATCCATTGATCTCAGCCCACATCTGATCTAATAATCTCAACCCATATCTGATCCATTGATCAAAGCCCATATCTGATCCATTGATCTCAGCCCATATCTGATCCATTGATCTAAGCCCAACAAGTGGTAACTGTTTGGTCATTAGGGAGAGATACAGTAAGGGTATATCCCAAATGATACCCTATTCCCTTTATTGTCCACTACTTTTGGCCAGGGTGCTGCCCTGGGTACTGGTCAAAAGTAGTGAACTATAAAGGGAATAGGGCGCTGCCCTGGGTACTGGTCAAAAGTAGTGAACTATAAAGGGAATAGGGCGCTGCCCTGGGTCCTGGTCAAAAGTAGTGAACTATAAAGGGAATAGGGTGCTGCCCTGGGTACTGGTCAAAAGTAGTGAACTATAAAGGGAATAGGGCGCTGCCCTGAGTACTGGTCAAAAGTAGTGAACTATAAAGGGAATAGGGCGCTGCCCTGGGTACTGGTCAAAAGTAGTGAACTATAAAGGGAATAGGGCGCTTCCCTGGGTCCTGGTCAAAAGTAGTGAACTATAAACGGAATAGGGTGCTAAATGGGATGCAGAGAATCTGCACTTTATCAGGGATGTCAATTAAAAACATATATCTGATCTATTGATCTGAGCCCATATCTGACCCATATCTGATACATTTATCTAAACCCATATCTGACCCATATCTGATAAATGTATCTAAACCCATATCTGATCCATTGATCTAAACCCAAATCTGATCCATATCTGATCCATTTATCTAATCCCGTATCTGACCCATATTTGATCTCATCCCATACCTGACCCATATCTGATCCATTGATCTAAGCCCATATCTGATCCATATCTGATCCGTTGATCTAATCCCATATCTGACCCATATCTGATCCATTGATCTAAGCCCATATCTGATCAATTGATCTAAGCCCATTTCTGGGAATAGAGTCCCCACCTCCTCAACCTGACAGATATTGTCTGCCACTTCATACATCAAACATGAACGATGTGTGTGCTACTTTGCTTATGCATGATGCATCCCATTGATTTTGGATGGGATGCTACTCTGCTCCAGGACGGGCTCATTTTATTCAGGCTCCAAAAGGCTGAAATGGTATACATCCCAAATGGCACCCTATTCCCTAATCAGTACACTACTTTTGACTGGAGCCCTATGGGCCATGGTCAAAGGTAGTGCACTACATAGGGAATAGGGTGCCATTTGGACACATCCATAGTCTATGTAACCTGAGAAGTAATTGTTCCACCTGAGGAAGCCTATATTCCAGGGCAGTTGGTGTCTATTTGAACCTGGGGGCCAGAAGTTTACAGGACAGACAGGGGGCCAGAGGTTTACCGAACGGACAGGGGGCCAGAGATTTACAGGACAGACAGGGGGCCAGAGGTTTACAGGACAGACAGGGGGCCAGAGGTTTACAGGACAGACAGGGGGCCAGAGGTTTACAGGACAGACAGGGGACCAGAGGTTTACAGGATGGACGTGGGGCCAGAGGTTTACAGGATGGACAGCGGGCCAGAGGTTTACCGGATGGACAGGGGGCCAGAGGTTTACCGGATGGACAGGGGGCAAGAGGTTTACCGGATGGACGGGGGGCCAGAGGTTTACAGGACAGACAGGGGGCCAGATGTTTACAGGACAGACAGGGGGCCAGAGGTTTACAGGACAAACAGGGGGCCAGAGGTTTACAGGATGGACAGGGGGCAAGAAGTTTACGGTATGGACAGGGGGCAAGAGGTTTACAGGATGGACAGGGGGAAAGAGGTTTACCGGATGGACAGGGGGCAAGAAGTTTACGGGATGGGACAGGGGGCAAGAGGTTTACCGGATGGACAGGGGGCAAGAGGTTTACCGGATGGACAGGGGGGAAGAGGTTTACAGGATGGACAGGGGGCCAGAGGTTTACCGGATGGACAGGGGGCAAGAGGTTTACAGGATGGACAGGGGGCAAGAGGTTTACCGGATGGACAGGGGGCAAGAGGTTTACAGGATGGACAGGGGGCCAGAGGTTTACAGGATGGACAGGGGGCAAGAGGTTTACAGGATGGACAGGGGGCAAGAGGTTTACCGGATGGACAGGGGGCAAGAGGTTTACCGGATGGACAGGGGGCAAGAGGTTTACAGGATGGACAGGGGGAAAGAGGTTTACAGGATGGACAGGGGGCAAGAGGTTTACCGGATGGACAGGGGGCAAGAGGTTTACAGGATGGACAGGGGGCAAGAGGTTTACAGGATGGACAGGGGGCAAGAAGTTTACCGGATGGACAGGGGGCAAGAGGTTTACTGGATGGACAGGGGGGAAGAGGTTTACAGGATGGACAGGGGGCCAGAGGTTTACCGGATGGACAGGGGGCAAGAGGTTTACAGGATGGACAGGGGGCAAGAGGTTTACGGGATGGACAGGGGGCAAGAGGTTTACAGGATGGACAGGGGGCAAGAGGTTTACGGGATGGACAGGGGGCAAGAGGTTTACAGGATGGACAGGGGGCCAGAGGTTTACAGGATGGACAGGGGGCAAGAGGTTTACAGGATGGACAGGGGGCAAGAGGTTTACCGGATGGACAGGGGGCAAGAGGTTTACCGGATGGACAGGGGGCAAGAGGTTTACAGGATGGACAGGGGGCCATAGGTTTACCAGATGGACAGAGGGGAAGAGGTTTACCGGATGGACAGAGGGGAAGAGGTTTACCGGATGGACAGAGGGGAAGAGGTTTACCGGATGGACAGAGGGGAAGAGGTTTACTGGATGGACAGGGGGCAAGAGGTTTACGGGATGGACAGGGGGCAAGAGGTTTACAGGATGGACAGGGGGCCAGAGGTTTACCGGATGGACAGGGGGGAAGAGGTTTACAGGATGGACAGGGGCCCAGAGGTTTACCGGATGGACAGGGGGCAAGAGGTTTACAGGATGGACAGGGGGCAAGAGGTTTACAGGATGGACAGGGGGAAAGAGGTTTACAGGATGGACAGGGGGCAAGAGGTTTACCGGATGGACAGGGGGCAAGAGGTTTACAGGATGGACAGGGGGCAAGAGGTTTACAGGATGGACAGGGGGGAAGAGGTTTACAGGATGGACAGGGGGCCATAGGTTTACCAGATGGACAGAGGGGAAGAGGTTTACCGGATGGACAGAGGGGAAGAGGTTTACCGGATGGACAGAGGGGAAGAGGTTTACCGGATGGACAGAGGGGAAGAGGTTTACCGGATGGACAGAGGGCAAGAGGTTTACCGGATGGACAGGGGGCAAGAGGTTTACCGGATGGACAGGGGGCAAGAGGTTTACCGGATGGACAGGGGGCAAGAGGTTTACCGGATGGACAGGGGGCAAGAGGTTTACAGGATGGACAGGGGGCAAGAGGTTTACCGGACGGAAAAGAGGCCAGAGGGTTACCGAACGGACAGGGGCCGGCAGACTGGCAGGGTGGGGTGGGCTGATTCCTGGAACAAGACAAGGAGGATTCTGGTAAGACCCAGATAACATCACATCAGCCAAGCCACTGGGTGGACAGACAGAGAGGAACAGAGAATAACAGCGGAAAGGAAGAGATGAGACAGGTATTAGGTTACTCCATCTGTTACACAACACCTTATCAGCAAGACAAACACACACACAGGCACACACACAAACACACACACACACACACACACACACACACAAACACACACACACACACACACACAAAAACAGGAGGGCCAGAATGATGAACGTGCTGGCAAACAGTTGGGCGACCACAAGCAAGAGAGAAGTGTGAGGACAAGAGCACAGCACCAACACCCCAACCACACTGACTGACTCAGAGGAGATATTCCCTTATAGTACATAGGGCTCTGGTCAAATACATAGAGAATAGGGTGCCATTTGGTCAAATACATAGAGAATAGGGTGCCATCTGCTCTGTCTGTTCTCTCTCACCACCATATCTCTGTCTCTGACTTTCAGCATTGACTTTCAGCATTGACTCCATTGATCTCCTAGCCTGACGACTCACACTACATTTTTCAGCTCTTCTGTCGTTCGCTACATCCACTATCCATACAAAAGTATTATGGACACCCCTTCAAATTAGTGAATTCGGCTATTTCAGCCACACCCGTTGAACACACAGCCATGCAATCTCCATAGACAAACATTGGCAGTAGAATGGCCTTACTTAAGAGCTCAGTGACTTTCAAGGTGGCACCGTCATAGGATGCCACCTTTCCAACAAGTCAGATCGCCAAATTTCCGTCCTGCTAGAGCTGCCCCGATCTTTATTTGATTTGATTTATTTGATTTTACCTTTATTTAACCAGGTAGGCTAGTAGAGAACAAGTTCTCATTCGCAACTGCGACCTGGCCAAGATAAAGCGTAGCAATTCGACACAATACAACACACATGGGATAAACAAAACATATAGTCAATCATACAGTAGAAAAAAAAGAAAACAAAAAGTTTATATACAGTGAGTGCAAATGAGGTAAAAGAGCTGCCCCGATCAACTGTAAGGGCTGTTATTGTGAAGTGGAAACATCTAGGAGCAACAGCGCCTCAGCCGCAAAGTCAAATCAAATCAAATCAAATTTTATTTGTCACATACACATGGTTAGCAGATGTTAATGCGAGTGTAGCGAAATGCTTGTGCTTCTAGTTCCGACAATGCAGTAATAACCAACAAGTAATCTAACTAACAATTCCAAAACTACTGTCTTGTACACAGTGTGAGGGGATAAAGAATATGTACATAAGGATATATGAATGAGTGATGGTACAGAGCAGCATAGTCAAGATACAGTAGATGGTATCGAGTACAGTATATACATATGAGATGAGTATGTAAACAAAGTGGCATAGTTAAAGTGGCTAGTGATACATGTATTACATAAGGATACAGTCGATGATATAGAGTACAGTATATACGTATGCATATGAGATGAATAATGTAGGGTAAGTAACATTATATAAGGTAGCATTGTTTAAAGTGGCTAGTGATATATTTACATCATTTACCATCAATTCCCATTATTAAAGTGGCTGGAGTTGAGTCAGTGTCAGTGTGTTGGCAGCAGCCACTCAATGTTAGTGGTGGCTGTTTAACAGTCTAATGGCCTTGAGATAGAAGCTGTTTTTCAGTCTCTCGGTCCCAGCTTTGATGCACCTGTACTGACCTCGCCTTCTGGATGATAGCGGGGTGAACAGGCAGTGGCTCGGGTGGTTGATGTCCTTGATGATCTTTATGGCCTTCCTGTGACATCGGGTGGTGTAGGTGTCCTGGAGGGCAGGTAGTTTGCCCCCGGTGATGCGTTGTGCAGACCTCACTACCCTCTGGAGAGCCTTACGGTTGAGGGCGGAGCAGTTGCCGTACCAGGCGGTGATACAGCCCGCCAGGATGCTCTCGATTGTGCATCTGTAGAAGTTTGTGAGTGCTTTTGGTGACAAGCCAAATTTCTTCAGCCTCCTGAGGTTGAAGAGGCGCTGCTGCGCCTTCTTCACAATGCTGTCTGTGTGAGTGGACCAATTCAGTTTGTCTGTGATGTGTATGCCGAGGAACTTAAAACTTGCTACCCTCTCCACTACTGTTCCATCGATGTGGATAGGGGGGTGTTCCCTCTGCTGTTTCCTGAAGTCCACAATCATCTCCTTAGTTTTGTTGACGTTGAGTGTAGGCCGCACAAGCTCACAGAACGGGACTGACAAATGCTGAAGCGCGTCTGTCCTCAGTTGCAACACGCACTAATGAGTTCCAAACTTCCCTGGAAGCAACGCCAGCACAAGAACTGAGCAGCCACGCGCAAGCCTAAGATCACCATGAGCATCAGCTGGAGTGGTATAAAGCTCGCTGGACTCTGGAGCAGTGGAAACGTGTTCTCTTCCGTGATGAATCTCGCTTCACCATCTGGCAGTCCAACAGACTAATCTGGGTTTGGAGGAAGCCAGGAGAACACTACCTGCCCCAAAGCATAGTGCCAACTGTAAGGTTTGGTGGAGGAGGAATAATGGTCTGGGCTGTTTTTCGTGGTTCTGACTAGGCCCTTTGGTTCCAGTAAAGGGAAATCTTAACTCTACAGCATACAATGACATTCTAGACGATTCTGTACTTCCGACTTTGGGGCAACAGTTTGGGGAAGGCCCTTTCCTGTTTCAGCATTACAATGCCCCCGTGCACAAAGCGAGGTCCATACAGAAATGGTTTGTCGAGACCGGTGTGAAGAACTTGACTGGCCTGCACAGAGCCCTGACCTCAACCCCATCAAACACCTCTGGGATAAATTGGAACACCGACAGTGAGCCAGGCCTAATTGCCCAACACCAGTGCCTGACCTCATTAATGCTCTTGTGGCTGAATGGAAGCAAGTCCAAACAGTAATGTTCCAACATCTAGTAGGAAGCCTTCCCAAAAGAGTGGAGGTTGTTATAGCAGCAAAGGGGAGACCAACTCCATACTAATGCCCATGATATTGGAATGAGATGTTGGACTAGCAGGTGTCCACATACTTTTGGTCATGTAGTGCACTTTAGTCTGAGACTGCCATCATTGAAGACATTTGTGGTGAAGAGGGGCACGGGGAGCGTTGTACACAGTCATCAGCGATTGGATTGTCTCTAACCAATCAGAGTAGAAAGCCAATGATTAATTTTCAAACAGCCATTGTACGTGTGTTCTTGTTCTGGCTCAACCCATCGGTTTCTGGACCAAGCAGACTGCAACCAAATGTGTTCACAGGGTCCATGGGAGTGGCATAGCGTTTGACCGGAGCAAGGAGTCTGGGTAGCCAGGTAATTGATCTCCAGCCCTGTGGCTCTTTCTGGAGGCCAAAGTTGAGTACTGGCCTGTCTCAGTCTCGCAGACAGATGCTGCACAGAGGGCACGGTGTACCGTGGTTAAGGACACGGTGAGGTAGGGGGTGGGGCCAGAATGAGCGAGCTGGGAGAGAGCTCTGGAGGGGGGAGTGCCAGAACGTGTGGAGAAAAGCTCTCAGGCAGGCGGCATTTGAAGCTGCAATCAAAGGCAAGCTGGAGTTAACCGATGCCAGCGTAGAGAGAGAAACATAAAACAAAACTCAACAGAGGAAGGTGCGAGAGAGATGTGACACCCGAATCAAAACACTCCGACACACACATACACCGACAAAACACACAGCCAGGAATCGCACAAGTCAAAGACCTGACAAATCCAATACTTTCCAGACAATGAAACATAAAGTACCTATATACCTTCCACCCCCATACACTTGCAAACACCTGATAAAACCACACACTCATACACACACAGCACACACAGACAGAGACAAACATGCACACACACACACAAACACAAATGCACACACACATTCAAAGTGTGTCAGCCAGAGAGCTCTCGTGGCTCTCCAGGGTCATGATGTGAGGGCGGGAGATGAGAGGACCATGACAGATCCATAGTGGGAGGATGAGAGACGGAGAGATGGAGAGAGAGCAGAGGGAGATGGAGAGAGAGCAGAGAGAGATGGAGAGATGAAGAGAGAGCAGAGAGAGATGGAGAGATGGAGAGAGAGCAGAGAGAGATGGAGAGAGAGCAGGGGGAAATGGAGGGAGAGCAGAGGGAAATTGAGAGATGGATAAATGGAGAGAGAGCAGAAAGAGATGGAGACATGGAGAGAGGGAAGAGAGAGATGGGGAGAGCAGGGAGAGAGATAAAAGTTCATGACACAGACTGGAGAAGCATCAACCGGCCGCATCAGAGACACCGACTCCACATCAAGCACCACAACCACTACAGTGACATCCCAGGGTGCATCACTGATGAGGTCCCGTGGTTTAGAATACATATCCTCAACTCCTACACTCCTCTACTACCCTACTCTCCACTCTCTCCGCCAGATCCACACTTTCATCTACCCTTCCTCATAATAACCGTCCCTTTTCATTTCATATATGTCTCTGAAATAGCCCGATTCAACTGGGCCCACTTTAAAAATATACACATGTTATATGTAACAGTACAAATTTAAACCGTCCCCTCGCCCATACCCGGGCGCAAACCAGGGACCTTCTGCACACATCAACAGTCACCCTCGAAGCATCGTTACCCATCGCTCCACAAAAGCCGCGGCCCTTGCAGAGCAAGGGGAACTACTACTTCAAGGTCTCAGAGCAAGTGACGTCACTGATTGAAACGCTATTTAGCGCCCACGCTAACTAAGCTAGCCGTTTCACATCCGTTACATATACATGGAATACATATTATTATTATTATATATTAGCATAGCAGTTTAATAAAGTAATAATTGATAATGAAGGAGAAAGTATTTCCTTTTTGAAGTGGGGCTTTATTAAAGGCTGATAAAAGAGTTAAAAAGGAGAGAAACCAGGGGATAGGGAAGGTCTTTGAAGTTCCTGAAACAGATGGAGGCACAGTGTGTGAGGGAGGGGGAGGCAGGCAGGGAGGGAGGGAGGGAGAGAGAGAGGGGAGGCAGGGAGGGAGGGAGGGAGGGGGGAGAGAGAGAGAGAGAGAGAGAGAGAGAGAGAGAGAGGAGTGTCACACGCAGGGTATGAATATAGTCAATGGTAGGCTACGAGGGGACTCTTATGGTAGGTACACTTATAGCTCATCTCTTGGCAGTAGTACTGTAGACTACTTTATCACTGACCTCAACACAGATTCTCTCAGAGCGTTCACAGTCAGCCCATCAATTTGTATAGCAGACCCTCATGCCAAATTGAGTCAAAAGCGTTTTGGAAATCAACAAAGCATGAGAAGACTTGGCCTTTGTTTTGTTTGTCATTTTTGTAGATTGTTGTTTTTTCACTTTTGTTTATTATCTAGTTCACTTGCTTTGGCAATATTAATATATGTTTCCCATGCCAATAAAACCCTTAAATTGACTTGAGAGGGAGGGAGGGAGGGAGGGAGGGAGGGAGGGAGGGAGGGAGGGAGGGAGGGAAACGAGCGAAAGGGAGGGAGAGCAGGAGAGAGGACATTAATAAGAGAGAGCAAGGGAGGGAGAGAGTAGATCAGAGAGAGGGAGAGTTGGAAGAAAGGAAGAGAGGGAGAGAGGAAGAGAGGTATGAGGGCAGCTAATAAGGAGAGTAAGACTTCAGGGTCATTTTTCATTTCATTAATGCGATTACGATATTAGATACAAAAGGGACATCATCATTGACAGCACCATTATTCTTGTTGACAGAGCTCATTCTATTATCATACAGTATCAATCTATTACAGATGATTTAGTTGCTGTATTCTTATCTCTAGCTATGAGGATTACCATGTGCGTCCCAAATGGAACCCTATTTCCTCTATAGTCCACTCCTTTTGACCTTCATTGAGGCAATGGTGAAACAGCAATCAAAATTAATTAAATTAAGAAAAAGTTATCCTGCAAATTCAGGATTTGGTGGGAAATTTACTGGCGAGAAAGGGTAGTCTAACTATTATTTTTGCTTTGGGGAGGGTTGTGTGTTTTTATTGCTCACAGGGGAGGGCTGTGTGTTTTTATTGGTCACAGGGGAGGGTAGTATGGTTTTTATTGGGCACAGGGGAGGGTAGTATGTTTTTATTGGTCACAGGGGAGGGTTGTGTGTTTTTATTGGTCACAGGGGAGGGTTTTGTGTTTTTATTGGTCACAGGGGAGGGTAGTATGGTTTTTATTGGTCACAGGGGAGGGCTGTGTGTTTTTATTGGTCACAGGGGAGGGTAGTATGGTTTTTATTAGGCACAGGGGAGGGTTGTATGTTTTTATTGGTCACAGGGGAGGGTTGTGTGTTTTTATTGGTCACAGGGGAGGGTTGTGTGTTTTTATTGGTCACATGGTAGGGTTGTGTTTTTTTATTGGGCACAGGGGAGGGTTGTGTGTTTTTATTGGGCACAGGGGAGGGTAGTATGGTTGTTATTGGTCAAAGGGGAGGGTAGTGTGGTTTTTATTGGTCACAGGGGAGGGTTGTGTGTTTTTATTGGTCACAGAGGAGGGTTGTGTGTTTTTATTGCTCACAGGGGAGGGTAGTAGGGTTTTTATTGGTCACAGGGGAGGGTTGTTTGGTTTTTATTGCTCACAGGGGGAGGGTAGTGTGGTTTTTATTGGTCACAGGGGAGGGTAGTATGGTTTTTATTGGTGACAGGGGAGGGTTGTGTGTTTTTATTGCTCACATGGGAGGGTAGTAGGGTTTTTATTGGTCACAGGGGAGGGTTGTGTGTTTTTATTGCTCACAGGGGGAGGGTAGTAGGGTTTTTATTGGTCACAGGGGAGGGTAGTATGATTTTTATTGGTCACAGGGGAGGGTTGTTTGGTTTTTATTGGGCACAGGGGAGGGTAGTATGGTTTTTATTGGTGACAGGGGAGGGTTGTGTGTTTTTATTGCTCACAGGGGAGGGTAGTAGGGTTTTTATTGGTCACAGGGGAGGGTAGTATGATTTTTATTGCTCACATGGGAGGGTAGTATGGTTTTTATTGGTCACAGGGGAGGGTAGTATGGTTTTTATTGGTCACAGGGGAGGGTAGTAGGGTTTTTATTGGTCACAGGGGAGGGTAGTATGATTTTTATTGCTCACATGGGAGGGTAGTATGGTTGTTATTGGTCACAGGGGAGGGTAGTATGGTTTTATTGGTCACAGGGGAGGGTAGTATGGTTTTTATTGGTCACAGGGGAGGGTTGTGTGTTTTATTGGTCACAGGGGAGGGTAGTATGTTTTTATTTGTCACAGGGGAGGGTAGTATGATTTTTATTGGTCACAGGGGAGGGTTGTTTGGTTTTTATTGGGCACAGGGGAGGGTAGTAGGGTTTTTATTGGTCACAGGGGAGGGTAGTATGATTTTTATTGCTCACATGGGAGGGTAGTATGGTTTTTATTGGTCACAGGGGAGGGTAGTATGGTTTTATTGGTCACAGGGGAGGGTAGTATGGTTTTTATTTGTCACAGGGGAGGGTTGTGTGTTTTTATTGCTCACAGGGGAGGGTAGTATGGTTTTTATTGGTCACAGGGGAGGGTTGTGTGTTTTATTGGTCACAGGGGAGGGTAGTATGGTTTTTATTTGTCACAGGGGAGGGTAGTATGGTTGTTATTGGTCACAGGGGAGGGTAGTATGGTTGTTATTGGTCACAGGGGAGGGTAGTATGGTTGTTATTGGTCACAGGGGAGGGTAGTATGGTTGTTATTGGTCACAGGGGAGGGTAGTATGGTTGTTATTGGTCACAGGGGAGGGTAGTATGGTTTTTATTGGTCACAGGGGAGGGTAGTATGGTTGTTATTGGTCACAGGGGAGGGTAGTATGGTTGTTATTGGTCACAGGGGAGGGTTGTGTGTTTTTATTGCTCACAGGGGGAGGGTAGTAGGGTTTTTATTGGTCACAGGGGAGGGTAGTATGATTTTTATTGGTCACAGGGGAGGGTTGTTTGGTTTTTATTGGGCACAGGGGAGGGTAGTATGGTTTTTATTGGTGACAGGGGAGGGTTGTGTGTTTTTATTGCTCACATGGGAGGGTAGTAGGGTTTTTATTGGTCACAGGGGAGGGTAGTATGATTTTTATTGCTCACATGGGAGGGTAGTATGGTTTTTATTGGTCACAGGGGAGGGTAGTATGGTTTTATTGGTCACAGGGGAGGGTAGTATGGTTTTTATTGGTCACAGGGGAGGGTTGTGTGTTTTATTGGTCACAGGGGAGGGTAGTATGGTTTTTATTTGTCACAGGGGAGGGTAGTATGATTTTTATTGGTCACAGGGGAGGGTTGTTTGGTTTTTATTGGGCACAGGGGAGGGTAGTAGGGTTTTTATTGGTCACAGGGGAGGGTAGTATGATTTTTATTGCTCACATGGGAGGGTAGTATGGTTTTTATTGGTCACAGGGGAGGGAAGTATGGTTTTATTGGTCACAGGGGAGGGTAGTATGGTTTTTATTTGTCACAGGGGAGGGTTGTGTGTTTTTATTGCTCACAGGGGAGGGTAGTATGGTTTTTATTGGTCACAGGGGAGGGTTGTGTGTTTTATTGGTCACAGGGGAGGGTAGTATGGTTTTTATTTGTCACAGGGGAGGGTAGTATGGTTGTTATTGGTCACAGGGGAGGGTAGTATGGTTGTTATTGGTCACAGGGGAGGGTAGTATGGTTGTTATTGGTCACAGGGGAGGGTAGTATGGTTGTTATTTGTCACAGGGGAGGGTAGTATGGTTGTTATTGGTCACAGGGGAGGGTAGTATGGTTTTTATTGGTCACAGGGGAGGGTAGTATGGTTGTTATTGGTCACAGGGGAGGGTAGTATGGTTGTTATTGGTCACAGGGGAGGGTAGTATGGTTGTTATTGGTCAAAGGGGAGGGTAGTATGGTTGTTATTGGTCACAGGGGAGGGTAGTATGGTTTTTATTTGTCACAGGGGAGGGTAGTATGGTTGTTATTGGTCACAGGGGAGGGTAGTATGGTTGTTATTGGTCACAGGGGAGGGTAGTATGGTTGTTATTGGTCACAGGGGAGGGTAGTATGGTTGTTATTTGTCACAGGGGAGGGTAGTATGGTTGTTATTGGTCACAGGGGAGGGTAGTATGGTTGTTATTGGTCACAGGGGAGGGTAGTATGGTTGTTATTGGTCACAGGGGAGGGTAGTATGGTTGTTATTGGTCACAGGGGAGGGTAGTATGGATTTTATTGGTCACAGGGGGAGGGAAGTATGGTTTTTATTGGTCACAGTGGAGGGTTGTGTGTTTTTATTGGTCACAGGGGAGGGTAGTATGGTTGTTATTGGTCACAGGGCAGGGTAGTATGGTTTTTATTGGTCACAGGGGAGGGTAGTATGGTTTTTATTGGTCACAGGGGAGGGTAGTATGGTTTATTGGTCACAGGGGAGGGTAGTGTGGTTTTTATTGGTCACAGGGGAGGGTAGTATGGTTTTTATTGGTCACAGGGGAGGGTAGTATGGTTTTTATTGGTCACAGGGGAGGGTAGTATGGTTGTTATTGGTCACAGGGGAGGGTAGTATGGTTTTTATTGGTCACAGGGGAGGGTAGTGTGGTTTTATTTGTCACAGGGGAGGGTAGTATGGTTTTTATTGGTCACAGGGGAGGGTAGTATGGTTTTTATTGGTCACAGGGGAGGGTAGTATGGTTTTATTTGTCACAGGGGAGGGTAGTGTGGTTTTTATTTGTCACAGGGGAGGGTTGTGTGTTTTTATTGCTCACGGGGGAGGGTAGTATGGTTTTTATTGGTCACAGGGGAGGGTTGTTTGGTTTTTATTGGGCACAGGGGAGGGTAGTATGGTTTTTATTGGTGACAGGGGAGGGTAGTGTGGTTTTTATTGCTCACATGGGAGGGTTGTGTGTTTTTATTGCTCACAGGGGGAGGGTAGTATGGTTTTTATTGGTCACAGGGGAGGGTAGTATGGTTTTATTGGTCACTGAGGAGGGTAGTATGGTTTTTATTGGTCACAGGGGAGGGTTGTGTGTTTTTATTGGTCACAGGGGAGGGTAGTATGGTTTTTATTTGTCACAGGGGAGGGTAGTATGGTTTTTATTGGTCACAGGGGAGGGTTGTGTGTTTTTATTGCTCACAGGGGAGGGTAGTATGGTTTTTATTGGTCACAGGGGGGGGTAGTATGGTTTTTATTGGTCACACGGGAGGGTAGTATGGTTTTTATTGGTCACAGGGGAGGGTAGTATGGTTTATTGGTCACAGGGGAGGGTAGTGTGGTTTTATTTGTCACAGGGGAGGGTAGTATGGTTTTTATTGGTCACAGGGGAGGGTAGTATGGTGTTTATTGGTCACAGGGGAGGGTAGTATGGTTTTATTTGTCACAGGGGAGGGTAGTATGGTTTTTATTTGTCACAGGGGAGGGTTGTGTGTTTTTATTGCTCACAGGGGAGGGTAGTATGGTTTTTATTGGTCACAGGGGAGGGTTGTTTGGTTTTTATTGGGCACAGGGGAGGGTAGTATGGTTTTTATTGGTGACAGGGGAGGGTTGTGTGTTTTTATTGCTCAAAGGGGAGGGTAGTAGGGTTTTTATTGGTCACAGGGGAGGGTTGTGTGTTTTTATTGGTCACAGGGGAGGGTAGTATGGTTTTATTGGTCACAGGGGAGGGTAGTATGGTTTTTATTGGTCACAGGGGAGGGTTGTGTGTTTTATTGGTCACAGGGGAGGGTAGTATGGTTTTTATTTGTCACAGGGGAGGGTAGTATGATTTTTATTGGTCACAGGGGAGGGTTGTTTGGTTTTTATTGGGCACAGGGGAGGGTAGTAGGGTTTTTATTGGTCACAGGGGAGGGTAGTATGATTTTTATTGCTCACATGGGAGGGTAGTATGGTTTTTATTGGTCACAGGGGAGGGAAGTATGGTTTTATTGGTCACAGGGGAGGGTAGTATGGTTTTTATTTGTCACAGGGGAGGGTTGTGTGTTTTTATTGCTCACAGGGGAGGGTAGTATGGTTTTTATTGGTCACAGGGGAGGGTTGTGTGTTTTATTGGTCACAGGGGAGGGTAGTATGGTTTTTATTTGTCACAGGGGAGGGTAGTATGGTTGTTATTGGTCACAGGGGAGGGTAGTATGGTTGTTATTGGTCACAGGGGAGGGTAGTATGGTTGTTATTGGTCACAGGGGAGGGTAGTATGGTTGTTATTGGTCACAGGGGAGGGTAGTATGGTTGTTATTGGTCACAGGGGAGGGTAGTATGGTTTTTATTGGTCACAGGGGAGGGTAGTATGGTTGTTATTGGTCACAGGGGAGGGTAGTATGGTTGTTATTGGTCACAGGGGAGGGTAGTATGGTTGTTATTGGTCAAAGGGGAAGGTAGTATGGTTGTTATTGGTCACAGGGGAGGGTAGTATGGTTTTTATTTGTCACAGGGGAGGGTAGTATGGTTGTTATTGGTCACAGGGGAGGGTAGTATGGTTGTTATTGGTCACAGGGGAGGGTAGTATGGTTGTTATTGGTCACAGGGGAGGGTAGTATGGTTGTTATTTGTCACAGGGGAGGGTAGTATGGTTGTTATTGGTCACAGGGGAGGGTAGTATGGTTGTTATTGGTCACAGGGGAGGGTAGTATGGTTGTTATTGGTCACAGGGGAGGGTAGTATGGTTGTTATTGGTCACAGGGGAGGGTAGTATGGATTTTATTGGTCACAGGGGGAGGGAAGTATGGTTTTTATTGGTCACAGTGGAGGGTTGTGTGTTTTTATTGGTCACAGGGGAGGGTAGTATGGTTGTTATTGGTCACAGGGCAGGGTAGTATGGTTTTTATTGGTCACAGGGGAGGGTAGTATGGTTTTTATTGGTCACAGGGGAGGGTAGTATGGTTTATTGGTCACAGGGGAGGGTAGTGTGGTTTTTATTGGTCACAGGGGAGGGTAGTATGGTTTTTATTGGTCACAGGGGAGGGTAGTATGGTTTTTATTGGTCACAGGGGAGGGTAGTATGGTTGTTATTGGTCACAGGGGAGGGTAGTATGGTTTTTATTGGTCACAGGGGAGGGTAGTGTGGTTTTATTTGTCACAGGGGAGGGTAGTATGGTTTTTATTGGTCACAGGGGAGGGTAGTATGGTTTTTATTGGTCACAGGGGAGGGTAGTATGGTTTTATTTGTCACAGGGGAGGGTAGTGTGGTTTTTATTTGTCACAGGGGAGGGTTGTGTGTTTTTATTGCTCACGGGGGAGGGTAGTATGGTTTTTATTGGTCACAGGGGAGGGTTGTTTGGTTTTTATTGGGCACAGGGGAGGGTAGTATGGTTTTTATTGGTGACAGGGGAGGGTAGTGTGGTTTTTATTGCTCACATGGGAGGGTTGTGTGTTTTTATTGCTCACAGGGGGAGGGTAGTATGGTTTTTATTGGTCACAGGGGAGGGTAGTATGGTTTTATTGGTCACTGAGGAGGGTAGTATGGTTTTTATTGGTCACAGGGGAGGGTTGTGTGTTTTTATTGGTCACAGGGGAGGGTAGTATGGTTTTTATTTGTCACAGGGGAGGGTAGTATGGTTTTTATTGGTCACAGGGGAGGGTTGTGTGTTTTTATTGCTCACAGGGGAGGGTAGTATGGTTTTTATTGGTCACAGGGGGGGGTAGTATGGTTTTTATTGGTCACACGGGAGGGTAGTATGGTTTTTATTGGTCACAGGGGAGGGTAGTATGGTTTATTGGTCACAGGGGAGGGTAGTGTGGTTTTATTTGTCACAGGGGAGGGTAGTATGGTTTTTATTGGTCACAGGGGAGGGTAGTATGGTGTTTATTGGTCACAGGGGAGGGTAGTATGGTTTTATTTGTCACAGGGGAGGGTAGTATGGTTTTTATTTGTCACAGGGGAGGGTTGTGTGTTTTTATTGCTCACAGGGGAGGGTAGTATGGTTTTTATTGGTCACAGGGGAGGGTTGTTTGGTTTTTATTGGGCACAGGGGAGGGTAGTATGGTTTTTATTGGTGACAGGGGAGGGTTGTGTGTTTTTATTGCTCAAAGGGGAGGGTAGTAGGGTTTTTATTGGTCACAGGGGAGGGTTGTGTGTTTTTATTGCTCACAGGGGGAGGGTAGTAGGGTTTTTATTGGTCACAGGGGAGGGTAGTATGATTTTTATTGCTCACATGGGAGGGTAGTATGGTTTTTATTGGTCACAGGGGAGGGTAGTATGGTTGTTATTGGTCACAGGGGAGGGTTGTGTGTTTTTATTGCTCACAGGGGAGGGTAGTATGGTTTTTATTGGTCACAGGGGGGGGTAGTATGGTTTTTATTGGTCACACGGGAGGGTAGTATGGTTTTTATTGGTCACAGGGGAGGGTAGTATGGTTTATTGGTCACAGGGGAGGGTAGTGTGGTTTTATTTGTCACAGGGGAGGGTAGTATGGTTTTTATTGGTCACAGGGGAGGGTAGTATGGTGTTTATTGGTCACAGGGGAGGGTAGTATGGTTTTATTTGTCACAGGGGAGGGTAGTATGGTTTTTATTTGTCACAGGGGAGGGTTGTGTGTTTTTATTGCTCACAGGGGAGGGTAGTATGGTTTTTATTGGTCACAGGGGAGGGTTGTTTGGTTTTTATTGGGCACAGGGGAGGGTAGTATGGTTTTTATTGGTGACAGGGGAGGGTTGTGTGTTTTTATTGCTCAAAGGGGAGGGTAGTAGGGTTTTTATTGGTCACAGGGGAGGGTTGTGTGTTTTTATTGCTCACAGGGGGAGGGTAGTAGGGTTTTTATTGGTCACAGGGGAGGGTAGTATGATTTTTATTGCTCACATGGGAGGGTAGTATGGTTTTTATTGGTCACAGGGGAGGGTAGTATGGTTGTTATTGGTCACAGGGGAGGGTAGTATGGATTTTATTGGTCACAGGGGGAGGGAAGTATGGTTTTTATTGGTCACAGTGGAGGGTTGTGTGTTTTTATTGGTCACAGGGGAGGGTAGTATGGTTGTTATTGGTCACAGGGCAGGGTAGTATGGTTTTTATTGGTCACAGGGGAGGGTAGTATGGTTGTTATTTGTCACAGGGGAGGGTAGTATGGTTGTTATTGGTCACAGGGGAGGGTAGTATGGTTGTTATTGGTCACAGGGGAGGGTAGTATGGTTGTTATTGGTCACAGGGGAGGGTAGTATGGTTGTTATTGGTCACAGGGGAGGGTAGTATGGATTTTATTGGTCACAGGGGGAGGGAAGTATGGTTTTTATTGGTCACAGTGGAGGGTTGTGTGTTTTTATTGGTCACAGGGGAGGGTAGTATGGTTGTTATTGGTCACAGGGCAGGGTAGTATGGTTTTTATTGGTCACAGGGGAGGGTAGTATGGTTTTTATTGGTCACAGGGGAGGGTAGTATGGTTTATTGGTCACAGGGGAGGGTAGTGTGGTTTTTATTGGTCACAGGGGAGGGTAGTATGGTTTTTATTGGTCACAGGGGAGGGTAGTATGGGTTTTATTGGTCACAGGGGAGGGTAGTATGGTTGTTATTGGTCACAGGGGAGGGTAGTATGGTTTTTATTGGTCACAGGGGAGGGTAGTGTGGTTTTATTTGTCACAGGGGAGGGTAGTATGGTTTTTATTGGTCACAGGGGAGGGTAGTATGGTTTTTATTGGTCACAGGGGAGGGTAGTATGGTTTTATTTGTCACAGGGGAGGGTAGTGTGGTTTTTATTTGTCACAGGGGAGGGTTGTGTGTTTTTATTGCTCACGGGGGAGGGTAGTATGGTTTTTATTGGTCACAGGGGAGGGTTGTTTGGTTTTTATTGGGCACAGGGGAGGGTAGTATGGTTTTTATTGGTGACAGGGGAGGGTAGTGTGGTTTTTATTGCTCACATGGGAGGGTTGTGTGTTTTTATTGCTCACAGGGGGAGGGTAGTATGGTTTTTATTGGTCACAGGGGAGGGTAGTATGGTTTTATTGGTCACTGAGGAGGGTAGTATGGTTTTTATTGGTCACAGGGGAGGGTTGTGTGTTTTTATTGGTCACAGGGGAGGGTAGTATGGTTTTTATTTGTCACAGGGGAGGGTAGTATGGTTTTTATTGGTCACAGGGGAGGGTTGTGTGTTTTTATTGCTCACAGGGGAGGGTAGTATGGTTTTTATTGGTCACAGGGGGGGGTAGTATGGTTTTTATTGGTCACATGGGAGGGTAGTATGGTTTTTATTGGTCACAGGGGAGGGTAGTATGGTTTATTGGTCACAGGGGAGGGTAGTGTGGTTTTATTTGTCACAGGGGAGGGTAGTATGGTTTTTATTGGTCACAGGGGAGGGTAGTATGGTTGTTATTGGTCACAGGGGAGGGTAGTATGGTTTTTATTGGTCACAGGGGAGGGTAGTGTGGTTTTATTTGTCACAGGGGAGGGTAGTATGGTTTTTATTGGTCACAGGGGAGGGTAGTATGGTTTTTATTGGTCACAGGGGAGGGTAGTATGGTTTTATTTGTCACAGGGGAGGGTAGTGTGGTTTTTATTTGTCACAGGGGAGGGTTGTGTGTTTTTATTGCTCACGGGGGAGGGTAGTATGGTTTTTATTGGTCACAGGGGAGGGTTGTTTGGTTTTTATTGGGCACAGGGGAGGGTAGTATGGTTTTTATTGGTGACAGGGGAGGGTAGTGTGGTTTTTATTGCTCACATGGGAGGGTTGTGTGTTTTTATTGCTCACAGGGGGAGGGTAGTATGGTTTTTATTGGTCACAGGGGAGGGTAGTATGGTTTTATTGGTCACTGAGGAGGGTAGTATGGTTTTTATTGGTCACAGGGGAGGGTTGTGTGTTTTTATTGGTCACAGGGGAGGGTAGTATGGTTTTTATTTGTCACAGGGGAGGGTAGTATGGTTTTTATAGGTCACAGGGTAGGGTTGTGTGTTTTTATTGCTCACAGGGGAGGGTAGTGTGGTTTTATTTGTCACAGGGGAGGGTAGTATGGTTTTTATTGGTCACAGGGGAGGGTAGTATGGTGTTTATTGGTCACAGGGGAGGGTAGTATGGTTTTATTTGTCACAGGGGAGGGTAGTATGGTTTTTATTTGTCACAGGGGAGGGTTGTGTGTTTTTATTGCTCACAGGGGAGGGTAGTATGGTTGTTATTGGTCACAGGGGAGGGTTGTTTGGTTTTTATTGGGCACAGGGGAGGGTAGTATGGTTTTTATTGGTGACAGGGGAGGGTAGTGTGGTTTTTATTGCTCACATGGGAGGGTTGTGTGTTTTTATTGCTCACAGGGGGAGGGTAGTATGGTTTTTATTGGTCACAGGGGAGGGTAGTATGGTTTTATTGGTCACTGAGGAGGGTAGTATGGTTTTTATTGGTCACAGGGGAGGGTTGTGTGTTTTTATTGGTCACAGGGGAGGGTAGTATGGTTTTTATTTGTCACAGGGGAGGGTAGTATGGTTTTTATTGGTCACAGGGGAGGGTTGTGTGTTTTTATTGCTCACAGGGGAGGGTAGTATGGTTTTTATTGGTCACAGGGGGGGGTAGTTTTTATTGGTCACATGGGAGGGTAGTATGGTTTTTATTGGTCACAGGGGAGGGTAGTATGGTTTATTGGTCACAGGGGGGGGTAGTTTTTATTGGTCACATGGGAGGGTAGTATGGTTTTTATTGGTCACAGGGGAGGGTAGTATGGTTTATTGGTCACAGGGGAGGGTAGTGTGGTTTTATTTGTCACAGGGGAGGGTAGTATGGTTTTTATTGGTGACAGGGGAGGGTAGTATGGTGTTTATTGGTCACAGGGGAGGGTAGTATGGTTTTATTTGTCACAGGGGAGGGTAGTATGGTTTTTATTTGTCACAGGGGAGGGTTGTGTGTTTTTATTGCTCACAGGGGAGGGTAGTATGGTTTTTATTGGTCACAGGGGAGGGTTGTTTGGTTTTTATTGGGCACAGGGGAGGGTAGTATGGTTTTTATTGGTGACAGGGGAGGGTTGTGTGTTTTTATTGCTCAAAGGGGAGGGTAGTAGGGTTTTTATTGGTCACAGGGGAGGGTTGTGTGTTTTTATTGCTCACAGGGGGAGGGTAGTAGGGTTTTTATTGGTCACAGGGGAGGGTAGTATGATTTTTATTGCTCACATGGGAGGGTAGTATGGTTTTTATTGGTCACAGGGGAGGGTAGTATGGTTTTATTGGTCACAGGGGAGGGTAGTATGGTTTTTATTTGTCACAGGGGAGGGTTGTGTGTTTTTATTGCTCACAGGGGAGGGTAGTATGGTTTTTATTGGTCACAGGGGAGGGTTGTGTGTTTTATTGGTCACAGGGGAGGGTAGTATGGTTTTTATTTGTCACAGGGGAGGGTAGTATGGTTGTTATTGGTCACAGGGGAGGGTAGTATGGTTGTTATTGGTCACAGGGGAGGGTAGTATGGTTGTTATTGGTCACAGGGGAGGGTAGTATGGTTGTTATTGGTCACAGGGGAGGGTAGTATGGTTGTTATTGGTCACAGGGGAGGGTAGTATGGTTTTTATTGGTCACAGGGGAGGGTTGTGTGTTTTTATTGGTCACAGGGGAGGGTTGTGTGTTTTTATTGGGCACAAGGGCGGGTTTTATGTTTTTTATTGGGCATATGGGAGGGTCGTGTGTTTTTAGTGGGCACAGGGGAGGGTAGAGTGGTTTTTATTGGTCACAGGGGAGGGTAGTGTGGTTTTATTGGTCACAAGGGAGGATAGTATGGTTTTTATTGGTCACGGGAGGGTAGTATGGTTTTTATTGGTCACAGGGGAGGGTAGTGTGGTTTTATTGGTCACAAGGGAGGGTAGTATGGTTTTTATTGGTCACAGGGGAGGGTAGTATGGTTTTTATTGGTCACAGGGGAGGGTAGTGTGGTTTTATTGGTCACAAGGGAGGATAGTATGGTTTTTATTGGTCACGGGAGGGTAGTGTGGTTTTTATTGGTCACTGAGGAGGGTAGTATGGTTGTTATTGGTCACAGGGGAGGGTAGTATGGTTGTTATTGGTCACAGGGGAGGGTAGTATGGTTGTTATTGGTCACAGGGGAGGGTAGTATGGTTGTTATTGGTCACAGGGGAGGGTAGTATGGTTGTTATTGGTCACAGGGGAGGGTAGTATGGTTTTTATTGGTCACGGGAGGGTATTGTGGTTTTTATTGGTCACAGGGGAGGGTAGTGTGGTTTTTATCGGTCACAGGGGAGGGTAGTATGGTTTTTATTGGTCACAGGGGAGGGTAGTGTGGTTTTTATTGGTCACAGGGGAGGGTAGTATGGTTTTTATTGGTCACAGGGGAGGGTAGTATGGTTTTTATTGGTCACAGGGGAGGGTAGTATGGTTTTTATTGGTCACAGGGGAGGGTAGTATGGTTTTATTGGTCACAGGGGAGGGTAGTATGGTTTTTATTTGTCACAGGGGAGGGTTGTGTGTTTTTATTGGTCACAGGGGAGGGTTGTGTGTTTTTATTGGTCACAGGGGAGGGTAGTGTGGTTTTATTTGTCACAGGGGAGGGTAGTATGGTTTTTATTGGTCACAGGGGAGGGTAGTATGGTGTTTATTGGTCACAGGGGAGGGTAGTATGGTTTTTATTGGTCACAGGGGAGGGTTGTTTGGTTTTTATTGGGCACAGGGGAGGGTAGTATGGTTTTTATTGGTGACAGGGGAGGGTAGTGTGGTTTTTATTGCTCACAGGGGAGGGTTGTGTGTTTTTATTGCTCACAGGGGGAGGGTAGTAGGGTTTTTATTGGTCACAGGGGAGGGTAGTATGATTTTTATTGGTCACAGCGGAGGGTTGTTTGGTTTTTATTGGTCACGGGAGGGTAGTATGGTTTTTATTGGTCACAGGGGAGGGTAGTGTGGTTTTATTGGTCACAAGGGAGGGTAGTATGGTTTTTATTGGTCACAGGGGAGGGTAGTATGGTTTTTATTGGTCACAGGGGAGGGTAGTGTGGTTTTATTGGTCACAAGGGAGGATAGTATGGTTTTTATTGGTCACGGGAGGGTAGTGTGGTTTTTATTGGTCACTGAGGAGGGTAGTATGGTTGTTATTGGTCACAGGGGAGGGTAGTATGGTTGTTATTGGTCACAGGGGAGGGTAGTATGGTTGTTATTGGTCACAGGGGAGGGTAGTATGGTTGTTATTGGTCACAGGGGAGGGTAGTATGGTTGTTATTGGTCACAGGGGAGGGTAGTATGGTTTTTATTGGTCACGGGAGGGTATTGTGGTTTTTATTGGTCACAGGGGAGGGTAGTGTGGTTTTTATCGGTCACAGGGGAGGGTAGTATGGTTTTTATTGGTCACAGGGGAGGGTAGTATGGTTTTTATTGGTCACAGGGGAGGGTAGTATGGTTTTTATTGGTCACAGGGGAGGGTAGTATGGTTTTTATTGGTCACAGGGGAGGGTAGTATGGTTTTTATTGGTCACAGGGGAGGGTAGTATGGTTTTTATTGGTCACAGGGGAGGGTAGTGTGGTTTTTATTTGTCACAGGGGAGGGTTGTGTGTTTTTATTGGTCACAGGGGAGGGTTGTGTGTTTTTATTGGTCACAGGGGAGGGTAGTGTGGTTTTATTTGTCACAGGGGAGGGTAGTATGGTTTTTATTGGTCACAGGGGAGGGTAGTATGGTTTTTATTGGTCACATGGGGAGGATAGTATGGTTTTTATTGGTCACATGGGAGGGTAGTGTGGTTTTATTTGTCATAGGGGAGGGTAGTATGGTTTTTATTGGTCACAGGGGAGGGTAGTATGGTTTTTATTTGTCACAGGGGAGGGTAGTGTGGTTTTATTTGTCACAGGGGAGGCTAGTATGGTGTTTATTGGTCACAGGGGAGGGTAGTATGGTTTTTATTTGTCACAGGGAGGGTAGTATGGTTTTTATTGGTCACAGGGGAGGGTTGTGTGTTTTTATTGCTCACAGGGGAGGGTAGTATGGTTTTTATTTGTCACAGGGGAGGGTTGTGTGTTTTTATTGGGCACAGGGGAGGGTAGTATGGTTTTTATTGGTCACAGGGGAGGGTTGTGTGTTTTTATTGCTCACAGGGGAGGGTAGTATGGTTTTTATTGGTCACAGGGGAGGGTAGTATGGTTTTTATTGGTCACAGGGGAGGGTAGTATGGTTTTTATTGGTCACGGGAGGGTAGTGTGGTTTTTATTGGTCACTGAGGAGGGTAGTATGGTTGTTATTGGTCACAGGGGAGGGTAGTGTGTTTTTTATTGGTCACAGGGGTGGGTAGTAGGTTTTTATTGGTCACAGGGGAGGGTAGTATGGTTTTTATCGGTCACAGGGGAGGGTAGTATGGTTTTTATTGGTCACAGGGTAGGGTTGTGTGTTTTTATTGCTCACAGGGGAGGGTAGTATGGTTTTTATTTGTCACAGGGGAGGGTTGTTTGGTTTTTATTGGGCACAGGGGAGGGTAGTATGGTTTTTATTGGTCACATGGGGAGGATAGTATGGTTTTTATTGGTCACATGGGAGGGTAGTGTGGTTTTATTTGTCATAGGGGAGGGTAGTATGGTTTTTATTGGTCACAGGGGAGGGTAGTATGGTTTTTATTTGTCACAGGGGAGGGTAGTGTGGTTTTATTTGTCACAGGGGAGGCTAGTATGGTGTTTATTGGTCACAGGGGAGGGTAGTATGGTTTTATTTGTCACAGGGGAGGGTAGTATGGTGTTTATTGGTCACAGGGGAGGGTAGTGTGGTTTTTATTGGTCACAGGCGAGGGTAGTGTGGTTTTTATTGGTCACAGGGGAGGGTAGTATGGTGTTTATTGGTCACAGGGGAGGGTAGTGTGGTTTTTATTGGTCACAGGGGAGGGTAGTGTGGTTTTTATTGGTCACAGGGGAGGGTAGTATGGTTTTTATTGCTCACAGGGGAGGGTAGTATGGTTTTATTGGTCACAGGGGAGGGTAGTATGGTTTTTATTGGTCACAGGGGAGGGTAGTATGGTTTTTATTTGTCACAGGGAGGGTAGTATGGTTTTTATTGGTCACAGGGGAGGGTTGTGTGTTTTTATTGCTCACAGGGGAGGGTAGTATGGTTTTTATTTGTCACAGGGGAGGGTTGTTTGGTTTTTATTGGGCACAGGGGAGGGTAGTATGGTTTTTATTGGTCACAGGGGAGGGTTGTGTGTTTTTATTGCTCACAGGGGAGGGTAGTGTGGTTTTTATTTGTCACAGGGGAGGGTTGTTTGGTTTTTATTGGGCACAGGGGAGGGTAGTTGTCATGTATTGTCATGTGTCTTGTTTCTGTCCTTTCCCTTCACCCTGTCTCCCTCTGCTGGTCGTTATTAGGTTACCTTTTCTCCCCCTCTTTCCCCCAGCTGTTCCTTGTCTCCTCCTAACTACCTCGTCACCCCTTTTCCCACCTGTTCCCTTTTTCCCTCTGATTAGTCCTCTATATCTCTCTCTGTTTTTGTTCCTGTCTTTGTCGGATTCTTGTTTGTGTTTTTCATGCCTGAACCAGACTATCGTCATGTTTGCTGCAACCTTGTCCTGTCCTGTCGGAATCTGCCGGTCCATCTGAGCCTACCTATGTTTTGTTATTAAAGAAGTTCTGTTTACGTTAATTCGCTTTTGGGTCCTCATTCACGCACCGTGACAGAAGAATCCGACCAAGAATGTACCCAGCGACTTCGGATCCTCTCCACTCAGCCGTCGAGATCCAGGGAGCGATGCTAGGCAGACACGAGCAGGAATTGTCTGCTGCTCGACATGCCGTTGAGACCCTGGCCACCCAAGTCTCCAACCTCACAGAACAGGTTCACCATCTCCGCCTCGATCCACCGGCCACTTCCAGGGCTTTCGAATCTCCGGAGCCCAGAATCATTAACCCGCCGTGTTACTCTGGGGAGCCCACTGAATGCCGCTCGTTCCTCACCCAGTGTGATATTGTGTTTTCTCTCCAGCCCAACACTTACTCCTGGAGCACTGCTCGTGTCGCCTACGTCATATCTCTCCTTACTGGACGGGCTCGTGAGTGGGGCACGGCAATCTGGGAGGCAAGGGCTGAGTGTACTAACCAGTATCAGGACTTTAAGGAGGAAATGATACGGGTTTTTGATCGATCTGTTTTTGGGGAGGAGGCTTCCAGGGTCCTGTCTTCCCTATGTCAAGGTAATCGATCCATAACAGACTACTCTATTGAGTTTCGCACTCTTGCTGCCTCCAGTGGCTGGAACGAGCCGGCCTTGCTCGCTCGTTTTCTGGAGGGTCTCCGCGCAGAGGTAAAGGATGAGATTCTCTCCCGGGAGGTTCCTTCCAGCGTGGATTCCTTGATTGAACTCGCTATTCGCATTGAGCGACGGGTTGATCTTCGTCACCGAGCTCGTGGAAAGGAGCTCACGTTCTCCGCTGCCCCCCTCTCCGCATCACTACCATCTTCCTCTACCGGCTCGGGTGCTGAGCCTATGCAGCTGGGAGGTATCCGCATCTCGACTAAGGAGAGGGAACGGAGAATCACCAACCGCCTCTGTCTCTATTGCGGTTCTGCTGGTCATTTTGTCACTTCATGTCCAGTAAAAGCCAGAGCTCATCAGTAAGCGGAGGGCTACTGGTGAGCGCTACTACTCCTGTCTCTCCTTCAAGATCCTGCACTACCTTGTCGGTCCATCTACGCTGGACCGGTTCGTCAGCTTCCTGCAGTGCCTTAATAGACTCTGGGGCGGAGGGCTGTTTTATGGACGAGACCTGGGCTCGGGAACATAACATTCCTCTCAGACAGTTAAGGGAGCCCACGGCCTTGTTCGCTTTGGATGGTAGTCCTCTCCCCAGGATTCAGCGTGAGACGCTACCTTTAACCCTCACTGTCTCTGGTAATCATAGCGAAACCATTTCTTTTTTAATTTTTCGTTCACCTTTTACACCTGTCGTTTTGGGCCATCCCTGGCTAGTTTGTCATAATCCTTCTATTAATTGGTCTAGTAATTCTATCCTCTCCTGGAACGTCTCTTGTCATGTGAAATGTTTAATGTCTGCTATCCCTCCTGTTTCCTCTGTCTCTTCTTCACAGGAGGAGCCTGGTGATTTGACAGGGGTGCCGGAGGAATATCACGATCTGCGCACGGTGTTCAGTCGGTCCAGGGCCACCTCTCTTCCTCCACACCGTCGTATGATTGTAGTATTGATCTCCTTCCGGGAACCACTCCCCCCCGGGGTAGACTATACTCTCTGTCGGCTCCCGAACGTAAGGCTCTCGAAGATTATTTGTCTGTAGCTCTTGACGCCGGTACCATAGTCCCCTCCTCCTCTCCCGCCGGAGCGGGGTTTTTTTTTGTCAAGAAGAAGGACGGGTCTCTGCGCCCCTGCATAGATTATCGAGGGCTGAATGACATAACAGTGAAGAATCGTTATCCGCTTCCTCTTATGTCTTCAGCCTTCGAGATCCTGCAGGGAGCCAGGTTTTTCACTAAGTTGGACCTTCGTAACGCTTACCATCTCGTGCGCATCAGGGAGGGGGACGAGTGGAAGACGGCGTTTAACACTCCGTTAGGGCACTTTGAATACCGGGTTCTTCCTTTCGGCCTCGCTAACGCTCCAGCTGTCTTTCAGGCATTAGTCAATGATGTCCTGAGAGACATGCTGAACATCTTTGTTTTCGTTTACCTTGACGATATCCTGATTTTTTCACCGTCACTCCAGATTCATGTTCAGCACGTTCGACGTGTCCTCCAGCGCCTCTTAGAGAATGGTCTTTTTGTGAAGGCTGAGAAGTGCACTTTTCATGCCTCCTCCGTCACATTTCTCGGTTCTGTTATTTCCGCTGAAGGCATTAAGATGGATCCCGCTAAGGTCCAAGCTGTCATTGATTGGCCCGTCCCTAAGTCACGCGTCGAGCTGCAGCGCTTTCTCGGCTTCGCGAACTTCTATCGTCGTTTCATCCGTAATTTCGGTCAGGTGGCAGCTCCTCTCACAGCCCTTACTTCTGTCAAGACGTGCTTTAAGTGGTCCGTTTCCGCCCAGGGAGCTTTTGATCTCCTCAAGAATCGTTTTACATCCGCTCCTATCCTTGTTACACCTGACGTCTCTAGACAGTTCGTTGTCGAGGTTGACGCGTCAGAGGTGGGCGTGGGAGCCATTCTTTCTCAGCGCTCCCTCTCTGACGACAAGGTCCACCCATGCGCGTATTTTTCTCATCGCCTGTCGCCGTCGGAACGTAACTATGATGTGGGAAACCGCGAACTGCTCGCCATCCGCTTAGCCCTAGGCGAATGGCGACAGTGGTTGGAGGGGGCGACCGTTCCTTTTGTCGTTTGGACTGACCATAGGAACCTTGAGTACATCCGTTCTGCCAAACGACTTAATGCGCGTCAGGCGCGTTGGGCGCTGTTTTTCGCTCGTTTCGAGTTCGTGATTTCTTATCGTCCGGGCTCTAAGAACACCAAGCCTGATGCTTTATCTCGTCTCTTGAGTTCTTCAGTAGCCTCCACTGACCCCGAGGGGATTCTCCCTGAGGGGCGTGTTGTCGGGTTGACTGTCTGGGGAATTGAGAGGCAGGTAAAGCAAGCACTCACTCACACTCCGTCGCCGCGCGCTTGTCCTAGGAACCTTCTTTTCGTTCCCGTTCCTACTCGTCTGGCCGTTCTTCAGTGGGCTCACTCTGCCAAGTTAGCCGGCCACCCTGGCGTTCGGGGTACGCTTGCTTCCATTCGCCAGCGTTTTTGGTGGCCCACCCGGGAGCATGACACGCGTCGTTTCGTGGCTGCTTGTTCGGTCTGCGCGCAGACTAAGTCCGGTAACTCCCCTCCTGCCGGCCGTCTCAGGCCGCTTCCCATTCCCTCTCGACCGTGGTCTCACATCGCCTTAGATTTTGTCACCGGACTGCCTTCGTCAGCGGGGAAGACTGTTATTCTTACGGTTGTCGACAGGTTCTCTAAGGCGGCTCATTTTATTCCCCTTGCTAAGCTTCCTTCTGCTAAAGAGACGGCACAAATCATCATCGAGAATGTTTTCAGAATTCATGGCCTTCCGTCAGACGTCGTTTCGGACAGAGGTCCGCAATTCACGTCTCAATTTTGGAGGGAGTTTTGCCGTTTGATTGGGGCTTCCGTCAGTCTCTCTTCCGGCTTTCACCCCCAGTCTAACGGTCAAGCAGAACGGGCCAATCAGACTATTGGTCGCATCTTACGCAGTCTTTCTTTTCGCAACCCTGCGTCTTGGTCAGAACAGCTCCCCTGGGCAGAATACGCCCACAACTCGCTTCCTTCGTCTGCGACCGGGCTATCTCGTTTTCAGAGTAGCCTCGGGTACCAGCCTCCGCTGTTCTCATCTCAGTTCGCCGAGTCCAGCGTCCCCTCCGCTCAGGCTTTTGTCCAACGTTGCGAGCGCACCTGGAAGAGGGTCAGGTCTGCACTTTGCCGTTATAGGGCGCAGACTGTGAGAGCTGCTAATAAGCGTAGAACTAAGAGTCCTAGATATTATCGCGGTCAGAGAGTTTGGCTCTCCACTCAGAACCTTCCCCTTAAGACCGCTTCCCGCAAGTTGACCCCGCGGTTCATTGGTCCGTTCCGTATTTCTCGGATCATTAATCCTGTCGCAGTGCGACTTCTTCTTCCGCGATATCTTCGTCGCGTCCACCCGGTCTTCCATGTCTCCTGTGTCAAGCCCGTTCTTCGCGCCCCCGCTCGTCTTCCCACCCCCCCCATCCTTGTCGAGGGCGCACCCATCTACAGGGTCCGTAGGATTTTGGACATGCGTCCTCGGGGCCGTGGTCATCAGTACCTAGTAGATTGGGAGGGGTACGGTCCTGAGGAGAGGAGTTGGGTTCCCTCTCGGGACGTGCTGGACCGTGCGCTGATCGATGATTTCCTCCGTTGCCGCCAGGTTTCCTCCTCGAGTGCGCCAGGAGGCGCTCGGTGAGTGGGGGGGTACTGTCATGTATTGTCATGTGTCTTGTTTCTGTCCTTTCCCTTCACCCTGTCTCCCTCTGCTGGTCGTTATTAGGTTACCTTTTCTCCCCCTCTTTCCCCAGCTGTTCCTTGTCTCCTCCTAACTACCTCGTCACCCCTTTTCCCACCTGTTCCCTTTTTCCCTCTGATTAGTCCTCTATATCTCTCTCTGTTTTTGTTCCTGTCTTTGTCGGATTCTTGTTTGTGTTTTTCATGCCTGAACCAGACTATCGTCATGTTTGCTGCAACCTTGTCCTGTCCTGTCGGAATCTGCCGGTCCATCTGAGCATACCTATGTTTTGTTATTAAAGAAGTTCTGTTTACGTTAATTCGCTTTTGGGTCCTCATTCACGCACCGTGACAGAAGTATGGTTTTTATTGGTCACAGGGGAGGGTTGTGTGTTTTTATTGCTCACAGGGGAGGGTAGTATGGTTTTTATTGGTCACAGGGGAGGGTAGTGTGGTTTTATTGGTCACTGAGGAGGGTAGTATGGTTTTTATTGGTCACAGGGGAGGGTAGTGTGGTTTTTATTGGTCACTGAGGAGGGTAGTATGGTTTTTATTGGTCACAGGGGAGGGTTGTGTGGTTTTTATTGGTCACAGGGGAGGGTAGTGTGGTTTTTATTGGGCACAGGGGAGGGTAGTATGGTTTTTATTGGGCACAGGGGAGGGTAGTATGGTTTTTATTGGTCACAGGGGAGGGTAGTATGGTTTTTATTGGTCACAGGGGAGGGTAGTATGGTTTTTATTGGTCACAGGGGAGGGTAGTTTGGTTTTTATTGGTCAAGGGGGAGGGTAGTATGGTTGTTATTGGTCACAGGGGAGGGTAGTATGGTTGTTATTGGTCACAGGGGAGGGTTGTGTGGTTTTTATTGGTCACATGGGAGGGAAGTATGGTTTTTATTGGTCACGGGAGGGTAGTGTGGTTTTATTGGTCACTGAGGAGGGTAGTATGGTTTTTATTGGTCACAGGGGAGGGTAGTGTGGTTTTTATTGGTCACTGAGGAGGGTAGTATGGTTTTTATTGGTCACAGGGGAGGGTTGTGTGGTTTTTATTGGTCACAGGGGAGGGTAGTGTGGTTTTTATTGGGCACAGGGGAGGGTAGTATGGTTTTTATTGGTCACGGGGAGGGTAGTATGGTTTTTATTGGTCACAGGGGAGGGTAGTATGGTTTTTATTGGTCACAGGGGAGGGTAGTATGGTTTTTATTGGTCACAGGGGAGGGTAGTTTGGTTTTTATTGGTCAAGGGGGAGGGTAGTATGGTTGTTATTGGTCACAGGGGAGGGTAGTATGGTTGTTATTGGTCACAGGGGAGGGTTGTGTGTTTTTATTGGTCACAGGGGAGGGTTGTGTGTTTTTATTGGTCAAGGGGGAGGGTAGTATGGTTTTTATTGGGCACAGGGGAGGGTAGTATGGTTTTTATTGGTCACAGGGGAGGGTTGTGTGTTTTTATTGCTCACAGGGGAGGGTAGTATGGTTTTTATTGGTCACAGGGGAGGGTAGTGTGGTTTTTATTGGTCACATGGGAGGGAAGTATGGTTTTTATTGGTCACGGGAGGGTAGTGTGGTTTTATTGGTCACTGAGGAGGGTAGTATGGTTTTTATTGGTCACAGGGGAGGGTAGTGTGGTTTTTATTGGTCACTGAGGAGGGTAGTATGGTTTTTATTGGTCACAGGGGAGGGTTGTGTGGTTTTTATTGGTCACAGGGGAGGGTAGTGTGGTTTTTATTGGGCACAGGGGAGGGTAGTATGGTTTTTATTGGTCACGGGGAGGGTAGTATGGTTTTTATTGGTCAGAGGGGAGGGTAGTATGGTTTTTATTGGTCACAGGGGAGGGTAGTATGGTTTTTATTGGTCACAGGGGAGGGTAGTTTGGTTTTTATTGGTCAAGGGGGAGGGTAGTATGGTTGTTATTGGTCACAGGGGAGGGTAGTATGGTTGTTATTGGTCACAGGGGAGGGTTGTGTGTTTTTATTGGTCACATGGGAGGGTTGTGTGTTTTTATTGGTCAAAGGGGAGGGTTGTGTGTTTTTATTGGTCACAGGGGAGGGTTGTGTGTTTTTATTGGGCACAAGGGCGGGTTTTATGTTTTTTATTGGGCATATGGGAGGGTCGTGTGTTTTTAGTGGGCACAGGGGAGGGTAGAGTGGTTTTTATTGGTCACAGGGGAGGGTAGTATGGTTTTTATTGGTCACAGGGGAGGGTAGTATGGTTTTTATTGGTCACAGGGGAGGGTAGTGTGGTTTTATTGGTCACAAGGGAGGATAGTATGGTTTTTATTGGTCACGGGAGGGTAGTGTGGTTTTTATTGGTCACTGAGGAGGGTAGTATGGTTGTTATTGGTCACAGGGGAGGGTAGTATGGTTGTTATTGGTCACAGGGGAGGGTAGTATGGTTGTTATTGGTCACAGGGGAGGGTAGTATGGTTGTTATTGGTCACAGGGGAGGGTAGTATGGTTGTTATTGGTCACAGGGGAGGGTAGTATGGTTTTTATTGGTCACGGGAGGGTATTGTGGTTTTTATTGGTCACAGGGGAGGGTAGTGTGGTTTTTATCGGTCACAGGGGAGGGTAGTATGGTTTTTATTGGTCACAGGGGAGGGTAGTGTGGTTTTTATTGGTCACAGGGGAGGGTAGTATGGTTTTTATTGGTCACAGGGGAGGGTAGTATGGTTTTTATTGGTCACAGGGGAGGGTAGTATGGTTTTTATTGGTCACAGGGGAGGGTTGTGTGTTTTTATTGGTCACAGGGGAGGGTTGTGTGTTTTTATTGGTCACAGGGGAGGGTTGTGTGTTTTTATTGGTCAAGGGGGAGGGTAGTATGGTTTTTATTGGGCACAGGGGAGGGTAGTATGGTTTTTATTGGTCACAGGGGAGGGTTGTGTGTTTTTATTGCTCACAGGGGAGGGTAGTATGGTTTTTATTGGTCACAGGGGAGGGTAGTGTGGTTTTTATTGGTCACATGGGAGGGAAGTATGGTTTTTATTGGTCACGGGAGGGTAGTGTGGTTTTATTGGTCACTGAGGAGGGTAGTATGGTTTTTATTGGTCACAGGTGAGGGTAGTGTGGTTTTTATTGGTCACTGAGGAGGGTAGTATGGTTTTTATTGGTCACAGGGGAGGGTTGTGTGGTTTTTATTGGTCACAGGGGAGGGTAGTGTGGTTTTTATTGGGCACAGGGGAGGGTAGTATGGTTTTTATTGGTCACGGGGAGGGTAGTATGGTTTTTATTGGTCACAGGGGAGGGTAGTATGGTTTTTATTGGTCACAGGGGAGGGTAGTATGGTTTTTATTGGTCACAGGGGAGGGTAGTTTGGTTTTTATTGGTCAAGGGGGAGGGTAGTATGGTTGTTATTGGTCACAGGGGAGGGTAGTATGGTTGTTATTGGTCACAGGGGAGGGTTGTGTGTTTTTATTGGTCAAAGGGGAGGGTTGTGTGTTTTTATTGGTCACAGGGGAGGGTTGTGTGTTTTTATTGGGCACAAGGGCGGGTTTTATGTTTTTTATTGGGCATATGGGAGGGTCGTGTGTTTTTAGTGGGCACAGGGGAGGGTAGAGTGGTTTTTATTGGTCACAGGGGAGGGTAGTATGGTTTTTATTGGTCACAGGGGAGGGTAGTATGGTTTTTATTGGTCACAGGGGAGGGTAGTGTGGTTTTATTGGTCACAAGGGAGGATAGTATGGTTTTTATTGGTCACGGGAGGGTAGTGTGGTTTTTATTGGTCACTGAGGAGGGTAGTATGGTTGTTATTGGTCACAGGGGAGGGTAGTATGGTTGTTATTGGTCACAGGGGAGGGTAGTATGGTTGTTATTGGTCACAGGGGAGGGTAGTATGGTTGTTATTGGTCACAGGGGAGGGTAGTATGGTTGTTATTGGTCACAGGGGAGGGTAGTATGGTTTTTATTGGTCACGGGAGGGTATTGTGGTTTTTATTGGTCACAGGGGAGGGTAGTGTGGTTTTTATCGGTCACAGGGGAGGGTAGTATGGTTTTTATTGGTCACAGGGGAGGGTAGTGTGGTTTTTATTGGTCACAGGGGAGGGTAGTATGGTTTTTATTGGTCACAGGGGAGGGTAGTATGGTTTTTATTGGTCACAGGGGAGGGTAGTATGGTTTTTATTTGTCACAGGGGAGGGTAGTATGGTTTTTAATAGTCAGAGGGGAGGGTAGTGTGGTTTTTATTGGTCACAGGGGAGGGTAGTATGGTTTTTATTGCTCACAGGGGAGGGTAGTATGGTTGTTATTTGTCACAGGGGAGGGTAGTATGGTTTTTATTGGTCACAGGGGAGGGTAGTATGGTTTTTATTGGTCACAGGGGAGGGTTGTGTGTTTTTATTGGTCACAGGGGAGGGTAGTATGGTTTTTATTGGTCACAGGGGAGGGTAGTGTTGTTTTTATCGGTCACAGGGGAGGGTAGTATGGTTTTTATTGGTCACAGGGGAGGGTAGTGTGGTTTTTATTGGTCACAGGGGAGGGTAGTATGGTTTTTATTGGTCACAGGGGAGGGTAGTATGGTTTTTATTGGTCACAGGGGAGGGTAGTATGGTTTTTATTTGTCACAGGGGAGGGTAGTATGGTTTTTAATAGTCAGAGGGGAGGGTAGTGTGGTTTTTATTGGTCACAGGGGAGGGTAGTATGGTTTTTATTGCTCACAGGGGAGGGTAGTATGGTTTTTATTGGTCACAGGGGAGGGTTGTGTGTTTTTATTGCTCACAGGGGAGGGTAGTATGGTTTTTATTGGTCACAGGGGAGGGTTGTGTGTTTTTATTGGTCACAGGGGAGGGTAGTATGGTTTTTATTGGTCACAGGGGAGGGTAGTGTTGTTTTTATCGGTCACAGGGGAGGGTAGTATGGTTTTTATTGGTCACAGGGGAGGGTAGTGTGGTTTTTATTTGTCACAGGGGAGGGTAGTATGGTTTTTAATAGTCAGAGGGGAGGGTAGTGTGGTTTTTATTGGTCACAGGGGAGGGTAGTATGGTTTTTATTGCTCACAGGGGAGGGTAGTATGGTTTTTATTGGTCACAGGGGAGGGTTGTGTGTTTTTATTGGTCACAGGGGAGGGTAGTATGGTTTTTATTTGTCACAGGGGAGGGTTGTTTGGTTTTTATTGGGCACAGGGGAGGGTAGTATGGTTTTTATTGGTCACAGGGGAGGGTAGTGTGGTTTTTATTTGTCACAGGGGAGGGTTGTGTGTTTTTATTGGTCACAGGGGAGGGTTGTGTGTTTTTATTGCTCACAGGGGAGGGTAGTATGGTTTTTATTGGTCACAGGGGAGGGTAGTATGATTTTTATTGCTCACAGGGGAGGGTTGTGTGTTTTTATTGCTCACAGGGGAGGGTAGTATGGTTTTTATTGGTCACAGGGGAGGGTAGTATGATTTTTATTGGTCACAGGGGAGGGTAGTGTGATTTTTATTGCTCACAGGGGAGGGTTGTGTGTTTTTATTGCTCACATGGGAGGGTAGTATGGTTTTTATTTGTCACAGGGGAGGGTTGTTTGGTTTTTATTGGGCACAGGGGAGGGTAGTATGGTTTTTATTGGTCACAGGGGAGGGTTGTGTGTTTTTATTGCTCACATGGGAGGGTAGTATGGTTTTTATTGGTCACAGGGGAGGGTAGTATGGTTTTTATTGGTCACAGGGGAGGGTAGTGTGGTTTTATTGGTCACATGGGAGGGTAGTATGGTTTTTATTGGTCACGGGAGTGTAGTGTGGTTTTTATTGGTCACTGAGGAGGGTAGTATGGTTGTTATTGGTCACAGGGGAGGGTAGTGTGGTTTTTATTGGTCACAGGGGAGGGTAGTAGGTTTTTATTGGTCACTGAGGAGGGTAGTATGGTTTTTATTGGTCACAGGGGAGGGTTGTGTGGTTTTTATTGCTCACAGGGGAGGGTAGTATGGTTTTTATTGGTCACAGGGGAGGGTAGTGTGGTTTTTATTGGTCACATGGGAGGGAAGTATGGTTTTTATTGGTCACGGGAGGGTAGTGTGGTTTTATTGGTCACTGAGGAGGGTAGTATGGTTTTTATTGGTCACAGGGGAGGGTAGTGTGGTTTTTATTGGTCACTGAGGAGGGTAGTATGGTTTTTATTGGTCACAGGGGAGGGTTGTGTGGTTTTTATTGCTCACAGGGGAGGGTAGTATGGTTTTTATTGGTCACAGGGGAGGGTAGTGTGGTTTTTATTGGTCACGGGGAGGGTAGTATGGTTTTTATTGGTCACAGGGGAGGGTAGTATGGTTTTTATTGGTCACAGGGGAGGGTAGTATGGTTTTTATTGGTCACAGGGGAGGGTAGTTTGGTTTTTATTGGTCAAGGGGGAGGGTAGTATGGTTTTTATTGGTCACAGGGGAGGGTAGTATGGTTTTTATTGGTCACAGGGGAGGGTAGTTTGGTTTTTATTGGTCAAGGGGGAGGGTAGTATGGTTGTTATTGGTCACAGGGGAGGGTTGTGTGTTTTTATTGGTCACTGAGGAGGGTAGTATGGTTGTTATTGGTCACTGAGGAGGGTAGTATGGTTGTTATTGGTCACAGGGGAGGGTAGTATGGTTTTTATTGGTCACAGGGGAGGGTTGTGTGTTTTTATTGGTCACAGGGGAGGGTTGTGTGTTTTTATTGGTCAAAGGGGAGGGTTGTGTGTTTTTATTGGTCACAGGGGAGGGTTGTGTGTTTTTATTGGGCACAAGGGCGGGTTTTATGTTTTTTATTGGGCATATGGGAGGGTCGTGTGTTTTTAGTGGGCACAGGGGAGGGTAGAGTGGTTTTTATTGGTCACAGGGGAGGGTAGTATGGTTTTAATTGGTCACAGGGGAGGGTAGTATGGTTTTTATTGGTCACAGGGGAGGGTAGTGTGGTTTTATTGGTCACATGGGAGGATAGTATGGTTTTTATTGGTCACGGGAGGGTAGTGTGGTTTTTATTGGTCACTGAGGAGGGTAGTATGGTTGTTATTGGTCACAGGGGAGGGTAGTATGGTTTTTATTGGTCACAGGGGAGGGTAGTATGGTTTTTATTGGTCACGGGAGGGTAGTGTGGTTTATATTGGTCACTGAGGAGGGTAGTATGGTTGTTATTGGTCACAGGGGAGGGTAGTATGGTTTTATTGGTCACAGGGGAGGGTAGTGTGGTTTTTATCGGTCACAGGGGAGGGTAGTATGGTTTTTATTGGTCACAGGGGAGGGTAGTGTGGTTTTTATTGGTCACAGGGGAGGGTAGTATGGTTTTTATTGGTCACAGGGGAGGGTAGTGTGATTTTTATTGCTCACAGGGGAGGGTTGTGTGTTTTTATTGCTCACATGGGAGGGTAGTATGGTTTTTATTTGTCACAGGGGAGGGTTGTTTGGTTTTTATTGGGCACAGGGGAGGGTAGTATGGTTTTTATTGGTCACAGGGGAGGGTTGTGTGTTTTTATTGCTCACATGGGAGGGTAGTATGGTTTTTATTGGTCACAGGGGAGGGTAGTATGGTTTTTATTGGTCACAGGGGAGGGTAGTGTGGTTTTATTGGTCACATGGGAGGGTAGTATGGTTTTTATTGGTCACGGGAGTGTAGTGTGGTTTTTATTGGTCACTGAGGAGGGTAGTATGGTTGTTATTGGTCACAGGGGAGGGTAGTGTGGTTTTTATTGGTCACAGGGGAGGGTAGTAGGTTTTTATTGGTCACTGAGGAGGGTAGTATGGTTTTTATTGGTCACAGGGGAGGGTTGTGTGGTTTTTATTGCTCACAGGGGAGGGTAGTATGGTTTTTATTGGTCACAGGGGAGGGTAGTGTGGTTTTTATTGGTCACATGGGAGGGAAGTATGGTTTTTATTGGTCACGGGAGGGTAGTGTGGTTTTATTGGTCACTGAGGAGGGTAGTATGGTTTTTATTGGTCACAGGGGAGGGTAGTGTGGTTTTTATTGGTCACTGAGGAGGGTAGTATGGTTTTTATTGGTCACAGGGGAGGGTTGTGTGGTTTTTATTGCTCACAGGGGAGGGTAGTATGGTTTTTATTGGTCACAGGGGAGGGTAGTGTGGTTTTTATTGGTCACGGGGAGGGTAGTATGGTTTTTATTGGTCACAGGGGAGGGTAGTATGGTTTTTATTGGTCACAGGGGAGGGTAGTATGGTTTTTATTGGTCACAGGGGAGGGTAGTTTGGTTTTTATTGGTCAAGGGGGAGGGTAGTATGGTTTTTATTGGTCACAGGGGAGGGTAGTATGGTTTTTATTGGTCACAGGGGAGGGTAGTTTGGTTTTTATTGGTCAAGGGGGAGGGTAGTATGGTTGTTATTGGTCACAGGGGAGGGTTGTGTGTTTTTATTGGTCACTGAGGAGGGTAGTATGGTTGTTATTGGTCACTGAGGAGGGTAGTATGGTTGTTATTGGTCACAGGGGAGGGTAGTATGGTTTTTATTGGTCACAGGGGAGGGTTGTGTGTTTTTATTGGTCACAGGGGAGGGTTGTGTGTTTTTATTGGTCAAAGGGGAGGGTTGTGTGTTTTTATTGGTCACAGGGGAGGGTTGTGTGTTTTTATTGGGCACAAGGGCGGGTTTTATGTTTTTTATTGGGCATATGGGAGGGTCGTGTGTTTTTAGTGGGCACAGGGGAGGGTAGAGTGGTTTTTATTGGTCACAGGGGAGGGTAGTATGGTTTTAATTGGTCACAGGGGAGGGTAGTATGGTTTTTATTGGTCACAGGGGAGGGTAGTGTGGTTTTATTGGTCACATGGGAGGATAGTATGGTTTTTATTGGTCACGGGAGGGTAGTGTGGTTTTTATTGGTCACTGAGGAGGGTAGTATGGTTGTTATTGGTCACAGGGGAGGGTAGTATGGTTTTTATTGGTCACAGGGGAGGGTAGTATGGTTTTTATTGGTCACGGGAGGGTAGTGTGGTTTATATTGGTCACTGAGGAGGGTAGTATGGTTGTTATTGGTCACAGGGGAGGGTAGTATGGTTTTATTGGTCACAGGGGAGGGTAGTGTGGTTTTTATCGGTCACAGGGGAGGGTAGTATGGTTTTTATTGGTCACAGGGGAGGGTAGTGTGGTTTTTATTGGTCACAGGGGAGGGTAGTATGGTTTTTATTGGTCACAGGGGAGGGTAGTATGGTTTTTATTGGTCACAGGGGAGGGTAGTATGGTTTTTATTTGTCACAGGGGAGGGTAGTATGGTTTTTAATAGTCAGAGGGGAGGGTAGTGTGGTTTTTATTGGTCACAGGGGAGGGTAGTATGGTTTTTATTGCTCACAGGGGAGGGTAGTATGGTTTTTATTGGTCACAGGGGAGGGTTGTGTGTTTTTATTGCTCACAGGGGAGGGTAGTATGGTTTTTATTTGTCACAGGAGAGGGTTGTTTGGTTTTTATTGGTCACAGGGGAGGGAAGTATGGTTTTTATTGCTCACAGGGGAGGGTAGTATGGTTTTTATTTGTCACAGGGGAGGGTTGTTTGGTTTTTATTGGTCACAGGGGAGGGAAGTATGTTTTTTATTGGTCACAGGGGAGGGTTGTGTGTTTTTATTGGTCACAGGGGAGGGTTGTGTGTTTTTATTGCTCACAGGGGAGGGTAGTATGGTTTTTATTGGTCACAGGGGAGGGTAGTATGATTTTTATTGCTCACAGGGGAGGGTTGTGTATTTTTATTGCTCACATGGGAGGGTAGTATGGTTTTTATTTGTCACAGGGGAGGGTTGTTTGGTTTTTATTGGGCACAGGGGAGGGTAGTATGGTTTTTATTGGTCACAGGGGAGGGTTGTGTGTTTTTATTGCTCACATGGGAGGGTAGTATGGTTTTTATTGGTCACAGGGGAGGGTAGTGTGGTTTTTATTGGTCACAGGGGAGGGTAGTGGGGGTTTTATTGGTCACAGGGGAGGGTAGCATGGTTTTTATTGGTCACAGGGGAGGGTAGTTTGGTTTTTATTGGTCACAGGGGAGGGTAGTAGGTTTTTATTGGTCACTGAGGAGGGTAGTATGGTTTTTATTGGTCACAGGGGAGGGTTGTGTGGTTTTTATTGCTCACAGGGGAGGGTTGTTTGGTTTTTATTGGGCACAGGGGAGGGTTGTGTGTTTTTATTGGTCACAGGGGAGGGTAGTATGGTTGTTATTGGTCACAGGTGAGGGTAGTATGGTTTTTATTGGTCACAGGGGAGGGTAGTGTGGTTTTTATTGGGCACAGGGGAGGGTAGTGTGGTTTTTATCGGTCACGGGGAGGGTAGTATGGTTTTTATTGGTCACAGGGGAGGGTAGTTTGGTTTTTATTGGTCAAGGGGGAGGGTAGTATGGTTGTTATTGGTCACAGGGGAGTGTAGTATGGTTGTTATTGGTCACATGGGAGGGCTGTGTGTTTTTATTGGTCACTGAGGAGGGTAGTATGGTTGTTATTGGTCACTGAGGAGGGTAGTATGGTTGTTATTGGTCACAGGGGAGGGTAGTGTGTTTTTATTTGTCACAGGGGAGGGTAGTGTGGTTTTTATTGGTCACAGGGGAGGGTAGTATGGTTTTTATTGGTCACAGGGGAGGGTAGTATGGTTTTTATTGGTCACAGGGGAGGGTAGTATGGTTTTTATTTGTCACAGGGGAGGGTAGTATGGTTTTTAATAGTCAGAGGGGAGGGTAGTGTGGTTTTTATTGGTCACAGGGGAGGGTAGTATGGTTTTTATTGCTCACAGGGGAGGGTAGTATGGTTTTTATTGGTCACAGGGGAGGGTTGTGTGTTTTTATTGCTCACAGGGGAGGGTAGTATGGTTTTTATTTGTCACAGGAGAGGGTTGTTTGGTTTTTATTGGTCACAGGGGAGGGAAGTATGGTTTTTATTGCTCACAGGGGAGGGTAGTATGGTTTTTATTTGTCACAGGGGAGGGTTGTTTGGTTTTTATTGGTCACAGGGGAGGGAAGTATGGTTTTTATTGGTCACAGGGGAGGGTTGTGTGTTTTTATTGGTCACAGGGGAGGGTTGTGTGTTTTTATTGCTCACAGGGGAGGGTAGTATGGTTTTTATTGGTCACAGGGGAGGGTAGTATGATTTTTATTGCTCACAGGGGAGGGTTGTGTATTTTTATTGCTCACATGGGAGGGTAGTATGGTTTTTATTTGTCACAGGGGAGGGTTGTTTGGTTTTTATTGGGCACAGGGGAGGGTAGTATGGTTTTTATTGGTCACAGGGGAGGGTTGTGTGTTTTTATTGCTCACATGGGAGGGTAGTATGGTTTTTATTGGTCACAGGGGAGGGTAGTGTGGTTTTTATTGGTCACAGGGGAGGGTAGTGGGGGTTTTATTGGTCACAGGGGAGGGTAGCATGGTTTTTATTGGTCACAGGGGAGGGTAGTTTGGTTTTTATTGGTCACAGGGGAGGGTAGTAGGTTTTTATTGGTCACTGAGGAGGGTAGTATGGTTTTTATTGGTCACAGGGGAGGGTTGTGTGGTTTTTATTGCTCACAGGGGAGGGTTGTTTGGTTTTTATTGGGCACAGGGGAGGGTTGTGTGTTTTTATTGGTCACAGGGGAGGGTAGTATGGTTGTTATTGGTCACAGGTGAGGGTAGTATGGTTTTTATTGGTCACAGGGGAGGGTAGTGTGGTTTTTATTGGGCACAGGGGAGGGTAGTGTGGTTTTTATCGGTCACGGGGAGGGTAGTATGGTTTTTATTGGTCACAGGGGAGGGTAGTTTGGTTTTTATTGGTCAAGGGGGAGGGTAGTATGGTTGTTATTGGTCACAGGGGAGGGTAGTATGGTTGTTATTGGTCACATGGGAGGGCTGTGTGTTTTTATTGGTCACTGAGGAGGGTAGTATGGTTGTTATTGGTCACTGAGGAGGGTAGTATGGTTGTTATTGGTCACAGGGGAGGGTAGTGTGTTTTTATTTGTCACAGGGGAGGGTAGTATGGTTTTTATTGGTCACAGGGGAGGGTTGTGTGTTTTTATTGGGCACAAGGGAGGGTTGTGTGTTTTTAGTGGGCACAGGGGAGGGTAGTGTGGTTTTTATTGGTCACAGGGGAGGGTAGTGTGGTTGTTATTGGTCACAGGGGAGGGTAGTGTGGTTTTTATTGGTCACAGGGGAGGGTAGTATGGTTGTTATTGGTCACAGGGGAGGGTAGTGTGGTTTTTATTTGTCACAGGGGAGGGTAGTATGGTTTTTATTGGTCACAGGGGAGGGTTGTTTGTTTTTATTGGTCACATGGGAGGGTTGTGTGTTTTTATTGGGCACAGGGGAGGGTTGTGTGGTTTTTATTGGGCACAGGGGAGGGCTGTTTTTTATTGGGCACAGGGGAGGGCTGTGTTTTTTATTGGGCACAGGGGAGGGTTGTGTGTTTTTATTGGTCACAGGGGAGGGTTGTGTGTTTTTATTGGTCACAGGGGAGGGTTGTGTGTTTTTATTGGGCACAAGGGCGGGTTTTGTGTTTTTTATTGGGCATATGGGAGGGTAGTGCGTTTTTATTGGTCACAGGGGAGGGTAGTGGGGGTTTTATTGGTCACAGGGGAGGGTAGCATGGTTTTTATTGGTCACAGGGGAGGGTAGTATGGTTTTATTGGTCACAGGGGAGGGTAGTTTGGTTTTAATTGGTCACGGGGGAGGGTAGTATGGTTTTTATTGGTCACAGGGGAGGGTTGTGTGTTTTTCCCTGATTTCCATTCACTCTTTTACAGCTTTTACTCTATATTTTCTTCCATCCTAGACACATTTCCTCATCTGCCTGCAAGCTCCTCCCATATATCAAGGTGTTTTGTTACCTCCCTTATGCACAACGCTTTCCATGTACTAACTTTAACTATACCACAGGCCAGTATAGTCTACCAGTATAACTGTCTATCCTGCCCTCTATCCACCATTCATAGTGACAATAGTGGTAGGTGGATCATTTGTAAAAATCTGCAATTGGCTAAATAGCAATTATACCACTGTCATGACGTTGGCCTGGGGTTAGGTTTATGACAGTCATAAATACCTCTTCCCCCCTTTTTCCTCTCCCTACCCTACTGATGTTACATTTGCAAAACCCTTGGTTAACATAGAGATTCTGGGAACATCAGAAGGTGGGGGGAAATTAACTATATTCTGGTAATCCGACCAAATGAACATTTGCGGTGGTACTTAATGAATATGATGTCAGTTCGGTTGTCATCTGAGACATTCTCATCAATGATAAGATGACATAAACTCTACAGTGGAAAGTCTACACATCAGAGTTATCAGATTCACATGGAATTGTTGTTCAATTTAAATGTTTGAATATGAAATTATTCGTGATGGGATGAAATGTGATTTTAGCTTCTAAAATGTGAGATTTGGTTAGGGCTCTGCTCAATCAGTGACCCGCCCCTGTGAAGGGACATGGGCTATAAAACTTTTCAAACCCGCCCTCCTCTCCCCTCCTATATAAAGCCTTGATGACAATATAACCTCCTGTTCCGAGGATGTGAGGACGACGGTCCGATGTCAGAATGGTTCAGATAATAACTACAGAACGAAGCCAACCTCAGCGTGAGCTTTGGTTGCGAATGGTATGAACTTTGAACTCTTATTAACTACAGACGTGATACCTCCTAGCCGTTGAGTTAGCAACAGCAGCTGCAAACGCAGGTTAGGAAGGAACAGACAGAGTATCCCGTCTACCACACAACGACATTACTACAACGTATTCAATTTACCAGCAGAGACATTATTCAAAGGACAAAGGACTCGGTTTGGAAACACGGCCTTCCATCTACCACCAACCTACCGAAGCGCAGCTCAGAGTAAATATTTATTGCATTTTCCTTTTCCAAATGGCGGTAATTTAGAATGCATCATATACTGTATTTACGATAGCACAGCTTCTCCCTGTGTCCCTCAGTCTTCCCGCTCTTTCACTCAAACCCAGACCCTTTTCTTTTGTGTAACCAGCTGTCATATCTGTTTTCCTTAATGATGTAATTTGTAATCAAGTTATGATTTAATTATGTGTATGTGTAATTCTGTGTGATTGTAGTTAGGTATTTAGTAAATAAATAATTAAACCCAATTTTTTATATTGCTGATTCAACTTGTTAGCCAGCGTTCGTGCAGATAACCAAGAATTTACAACTTTCAGATGAGACTGAATTAAGATGACGATTAATATTGACTGCTATTGATGTAAAATATTACTAGGTCTTTAAGAGTTTATTCGGAAGATAACAGCTCTATAAATATTATTTTGTGTTGCCCGACTCTCTAGTTAATTACCTTTACATGATTAGCTCAATCAGGTAATATTAATTACGGATCAATTATTTTATGGAATAGCATGTCATATCACTTAATTCGGCATAGCCAAAGACACAACACCACACATAAAAACATTCAAAGCTGGTTAAATAGTTGTATAAGAATCCACAAGAACAAATGGGAATAGCTGAGAGGCAGCGAAAAGGCCAGGTGCATCATTGCGCATGAAAGAACAGTGAAGACATGATACATGCAACTCAAAAAGCTCCCCTGTTTATCTTGTTGAGGGACAATACAATTATCCTACATAGACTAGCCTACAACACCACAATGCAATGAATTATTACATTATTGTTTTCAAGTGAGTACAAAATTCTACTCTAGGCTGCAGTGAATATGTCAGTTGAATAAACCCCCTTAGGCCTCACTCCCCCCTATCTGAGATACCTACTGCAGCCCTCATCCTCCACATACAACACCCGTTCTGCCAGTCACATTCTTTAAAGGTCCCCAAAGCACATCCCTGGGTCGCTCCTCTTTTCAGTTTGCTGCAGCTAGCAACTGGAACGAGTTGCAAAAATACTCAAACTGGATAGTTTTATCTCAATCTCATCATTCAAAGACTCAATCATGGACACTCTTACTGACAGTTGTGGCTGCTTCATGTGATGTACTGTTGTTTCTACCTTCTTGCCCTTTATGCTGTTGTCTGTGTCCAACAATGTTTGTACCATGCTGTGCTTTCTGCCATGTTGTGTTGCTACCATGTTGTTGTCATGTTGTGTTGCTACATTGCTGTGTTGTCATGTAAGCCAGCAGCACACCACCCTGCATCCCACTGCTGGCTTGCTTCTGAAGCTAAACAGGGTTAGTCCTGGATGGGAGACCAGATGCTGCTGGAAGTGGTGTTGGAGGGCCAGTAGGACGCACTCTTTCCTCTAGCCTAAAAAATATTCCAATGCCCCAGGGCAGTGATTGGGGACACTGCTCTGTGTAGGGTGCTGTCTCTCGGATGGGACGTTAAATGGGTGTCCTGACTCTCTGAGGTCATTAAAAATCCCTGGTGTCCTGGCTAAATTCCCAAGCTGTCCCTCATACCATCATGGTCACCTAATCATCCCCAGCTTACAATTGGCTGTAAATGAGAATGTGTTGTGTTCACAGTCAATTTACCTGGTAAAACAAAAAAAAAGAATGTGTTGCTGCCATGCTATGTTGTTGTCTTAGGTTTATCTTTATGTAGTTTTGTTTAGCCTCTCTTGTTGTGATGTGTGTTTTGTCCTATATTTTATTTTTTAAATCCCAGCCCCCAGTCCCTGGAGGAGGCCTTTTGGTAGACCGTCATTTTAAATAAGATCTAGGGATCAAGGGAGACACTCAAGTTTTTTAATACTATATCTCTTGACACATTGATGAAAATAGTCACAGCCTCTAAACCTTCAAGCTGCATTCTGGACCCTATTCCAACTAAACTACTGAAAGAGCTGCTTCCTGTGCTTGGCCATCCTATGTTGGACATAATAAACGCCTCCCTATCCACCAGATGTGTACCAAACTCACTAAATATGGCAGTAATAAAGCCTCTCTTGAAAAAGCCCAGAAAAAAAAAACTATTGGCCTATATCGAATCTTCCATTCCTCTCAAAAAAAATGTAAAAGCTGTTGAGTAGCAACTCACTGCCTTCCTGAAGACAAACAATGGATAAAAAACGCTTCAGTCTGGTTTTAGACGCCATTATAGCCCTGAGGCTGCACTTGTGAAGGTGGTAAATAACCTTTTAATGGCGTCAGACCAAGGCTCTGCATCTGTCCTCGTGCTCCAAGACCTTAGTGCTGCTTTTGATACCATCGATCACCACATTCTTTTGGAAAAATTTGAATCACAAATTGGTTGACACGGACAAGTTCTGGCCTGGTTAAGATCTTATCTGTCGGAAAGTCTCTGTGGACGGTTTGTCCTCTGACAAATCAACTGTAAATATCAGGGTTCCTCAAGGTTCCATTTTAAAACCACTATTGTTTTCACTATATATTTTACCTCTTGGTGATGTCATTCGGAAACATTATGCTAACTTTCACTGCTTTGCGGATGATACACAGTTGAACATTTTGATGAAACATGGTGAAGCCCTAAAATTGCCCTCCCTGGAAGCCTGTGTTTCAGACATAAGGAAGTGGACGGTGGCAAATGATTTACTTTTAAACTCGGACAAAACAGAGATGCTAGTTCTAGGTCCCAAGAAACAAAGAGATCTTCTGTTGGATCTGACAATTAATCTTGATGGTTGTACAGTTGTCTCAAATAAAACTGTGAAGGACCTTGGCGTTACTCTTGACCTTGATCTCTCTTTTGACGAACATATCAAGACTGTTTCATGGACATATTTTTTTCAAATTAATCCATGCTTTTAACATTGCAAAAATCTGAAACTTTCAGTCCAAAAATGATGCAGAAAAATGTATCCACGCGTTTGTCACTTCTAGATTAGACTACTGCAATTGCTCTACTTTTCAGTTACCTGGATAAAGCACAAAATCAACTTCAGTTAGTGCTAAACACGGCTGCTGGAATCTTGACGAGAACCAAAAAATGTGATCAAATAACTCCAGTGGGAGCCTCTCTACACTGGCTTTCTGTTAAGGCCAGGCCTGATTTCAAGGTTTTACTGCTAACCTACAAAGCATTACACAGGCTTGCTCCTACCTATCTTTCTGATTTGGTCCTGCCGTACATACCTACACGTACGCTACAGTCACAAGACGCAGGCCTCCTTATTGTCCCTAGAATTTCTAAGCAAACAGCTGGAGGCAGGGCTTTCTCCTATAGAGCTCAGTTTTTATGGAATGGTCTGCCTATCCATGTGAGACGCAGACTCGGTCTCAACCTTTAAGTCTTTATTGAAGACTTCTCTCTTCCGTAGGTCCTATGACTGAGTGTAGTCTGGTCCAGGAGTGTGAAGGTGAACGGAAAGGCACTGGAGCGACGAACCGCCCTTGCTGTCTCTGCCTGGCCGGTTCCCTTCTCTGCACTGGGATTCTCTGCCTCTAACCCTATTACGGGGGCTGAGTCACTGGCTTACTGGTGCTCTTCCATGCCGTCCCAAGGAGGGGTGCGTCACTTGAGTGGGTTGAGTCACTGATGTGATCTTCCTGTCCGGAATGGCGCCCCCCTTGGGTTCGTGCTGTGGGGGAGATCTTTGTGGGCTATACTCTGCCTTGTCTCAGGATGGTAAGTTGGTGGTTGAAGATATCCCTCTAGTGGTGTGGGGGCTGTGCTTTGGAAAAGTGGGTGGGGTTATATCCTGCCTGGTTGGCCCTGTCCAGAGGTATTGTCGGACGGGGCCACAGAGTCTCCCGACCCCTCTTGTCTCAGCCCCCAGTATTTATGCTGCAATAGTTTATATGTCGGGGGGCTAGGGTCAGTCTGTTACATCTGGAGTATTTCCCCTGTCTTATAGGTCCTGTTTGAATTTAAGTATGCTCCCTCTAACTCTCTCTTTCTCTTTCTCTCTCTTCTCTTAGAGGACCTGAGCCCCAGGACTACCTGGTCTGATATCTCCTTTGTAACGCTTCTCGTTGGTGGAAGGAGAGGAACTAGTAGATGTCCTAACCGAAGTTTACATGCACTAAGTTGACTGTGACTTTAAACAGCTTGGAAAATTCCAGAAAATTATGTCATGGCTTTAGAAGCTTCTGATAGGCTAATTGACATCATTTGAGTCAATTGGAGGTGTACCTGTGGATGAATTTCAAGGCCTAACTTCAAACTCAGAACCTCTTTGCTTGACATCATGGGAAAATCAAAAGAAATCAGCCAAGACCTCAGAAAAACATTGTAGACCTCCACAAGTCTGGTTCATCCTTGGGAGCAATTTCCAAACTCCTGACGGTACCACGTTCATGGTGTTATTCGGCTTGCAAGCCTCCATCTTTTTCCTCCAAACACAACGATGGTCATTATGGCCACAGTTATATTTTTGTTTCATCAGACCAGAGGACATTTCTCCAAGACGTACAATCTTTGTCCCCATGTGCAGTTGCAAACCATAGTCTGCCTTTTCTATGGCAGTTTTGGAGCAGTGGCTTCTTCCTTGCTGAGCGGCCTTTCAGGTTATGTCGATAGAGGACTTGTTTTACTGTAGATACAGTGCCTTGCGAAAGTATTCGGCCCCCCTGAACTTTGCGACCTTTTGCCACATTTCAGGCTTCAAACATAAAGATATAAAACTGTATTTTTTTGTGAAGAATCAACAACAAGTGGGACACAATCATGAAGTGGAACGACATTTATTGGATATTTCAAACTTTTTTAACAAATCAAAAACTGAAAAATTGGGCGTGCAAAATTATTCAGCCCCCTTAAGTTAATACTTTGTAGCGCCACCTTTTGCTGCGATTACAGCTGTAAGTCGCTTGGGGTATGTCTCTATCAGTTTTGCACATCGAGAGACTGACATTTTTTCCCATTCCTCCTTCCTCAGTGAGGCATTTGTGAACAGCAGTTTTCAGTTCTTTCCACAGATTCTCGATTGGATTCAGGTCTGGACTTTGACTCGACCATTCTAACACCTGGATATGTTTATTTTTGAACCATTCCATTGTAGATTTTGCTTTATGTTTTGGATCATTGTCTTGTTGGAAGACAAATCTCCGTCACAGTCTCAGGTCTTTTGCAGACTCCATCAGGTTTTCTTCCAGAATGGTCCTGTATTTGGCTCCATCCATCTTCCCATCAATTTTAACCATCTTCCCTGTCCCTGCTGAAGAAAAGCAGGCCCAAACCATGATGCTGCCACCACCATGTTTGACAGTGGGGATGGTGTGTTCAGCTGTGTTGCTTTTACGCCAAACATAACGTTTTGCATTGTTGCCAAAAAGTTCAATTTTGGTTTTATCTGACCAGAGCACCTTCTTCCACATGTTTGGTGTGTCTCCCAGGTGGCTTGTGGCAAACTTTAAACGACACTTTTTATGGATATCTTTAAGAAATGGCTTTCTTCTTGCCACTCTTCCATAAAGGCCAGATTTGTGCAATACACGACTGATTGTTGTCCTATGGACAGAGTCTCCCACCTCAGATGTAGATCTCTGCAGTTCATCCAGAGTGATCATGGGCCTCTTGGCTGCATCTCTGATCAGTCTTCTCCTTGTATGAGCTGAAAGTTTAGAGGGACGGCCAGGTCTTGGTAGATTTGCAGTGGTCTGATACTCCTTCCATTTCAATATTATCGCTTGCACAGTGCTCCTTGGGATGTTTAAAGCTTGGGAAATCTTTTTGTATCCAAATCCGGCTTTAAACTTCTTCACCACAGTATCTCGGACCTGCCTGGTGTGTTCCTTGTTCTTCATGATGCTCTCTGCGCTTTTAACGGACCTCTGAGACTATCACAGTGCAGGTGCATTTATACGGAGACTTGATTACACACAGGTGGATTGTATTTATCATCATTAGTCATTTAGGTCAACATTGGATCATTCAGAGATCCTCACTGAACTGGAGAGAGTTTGCTGCACTGAAAGTAAAGGGGCTGAATAATTTTGCACGCCCAATTTTTCAGTTTTTGATTTGTTAAAAAAGTTTGAAATATCCAATAAATGTCGTTCCACTTCATGATTGTGTCCCACTTGTTGTTGATTCTTCCCAAAAAAATACAGTTTTATATCTTTATGTTTGAAGCCTGAAATGTGGCAAAAGGTCGCAAAGTTCAAGGGGGCCGAATACTTTCGCAAGGCACTGTATAGATACTTTTGTACCTGTTTCTTTCAGCATCTTTGCAAGGTCCTTTGTTGTTGTTCTAGGATTGATTTGCACTTTCGCACCAAAGTATGTTCATCTCTCGGAGACAGAACGTGTCTCCATCCTGAGCAGTATGATGGCTGAGTGGTCCCATGGTGTTTATACTTGCCCACTATTGTTTGTACAGATGAACGTGGTACCTTCAGGCGTTTGGAAATTGTTCCGAAGGTGTATGTAAACTTCTGACCCACTAGAATTGTGATACAGGGAATTATAAATTAAATAAACTGTCTGTAAACAATTGTTAGAAAAATTACTTGTGTAATGCACGAAGTAGATGTCCTAACCGACTTGCCAAAACTATAGTTTGTTAACAAGAAATTTGTGGAGTGGTTGAAAAACAAGTTTTAATGACTCCAACCTAAGTGTATGTAAACTTCCGACTTGAACCGTACATGAAATGCCCTGTCATAGCCCTTCTAAGAATAGCCTTTACACTTCCTATTTAACCTTAACTGAGTGGTTTCGAACCAGGTCTCCTGCATGTCACAAGACTATGTTAGTCCACTTAGATAAAGCCCATAGGGATTAGTTCAGGAAGCTAACACAAGTCTTCCAGTCTCCAGCAAGGTTCATTGAACAACCTTGGTTACATTTCACTCCCCCTTTGACCTCATACTCAGAGATCACAGCACCAATATAACTGACTGGGTATGAAATCAGGCCTACTGCACAACAACACTTCCTGTGGCATACAGTAGCAGAAGGATCTGTAAATCCCATTTAATGAGAGTGCAACAGAGGTGGTTTGGTATTACGTCCATGTAATGAGTAGCCTCGTAATTACCAGAGAGATTACCGCGTGTAGCAAACCATTCATGTAAGCCTGCAGGACCAGACAATGCAACTTTTCAGATCTCAGACAAATTAATCATCACACCCGCGTGGTTTCCAAAGCACCGGTGTTAGACTTCACCCCCCTTTGACCTCCTCCTTGAAGAGACCCATCCAAGTCACAGGACCAATGCCTAGACTTTAGCTTTACATTCATCCATTTTTGTCCAAAATATTGAGTCATTGAAACTGAAACAGTGCATCCCGAATGGGTGGAGGCAGCGAACAATGTACCAGGCCAGCAGTGATTTTCAACCTGATACCAAGAAATGTCTTGGCGAATTATGCTAATCATGCATTGAACTGCATCCATCAATTCTGCCAACAATGCCTTACTGCACATCATGGAATTTTTTGTCATATATAACCTATTTTAAAACCTCTTATGAAGTTGATTTTGTAGCATAAACTGGGAATTTACTGTTTCATATCTGCATAGTAGTTAAAACGCTGTCAGATCCACTTTAAGAAGATCCACCTTAGAAATACGCAGGGTTTATGACTTTGTGTCTGTGGTAACTAGTGACGATCCGGAGCAGGTTAGCGCTGAAGGATTCATTGCCATAGAAATGTAGTTGACTAAAGGTGAGCCACCTTCTTGTCAACGGTTATCCCGATTGAACTCAGAATTGACCAAAGTTAGCTCGCTAACTTCTCTATCCCGTTATGTAGTATAACCCTCTGTTGTGTAGAGAACCTAAACATCCTGAGCAAATGAACTGTACTGCTGCTAAGTACTGAAAACCTCTCTCTTCTCACTCTCTCCAGCTCCTTTCCCCTCTCTATCTACAGTGCCTTCAGAAAGTATTCACAACCCTTGACTTTTTCCACATTTTGTTGTGTTACTGCTTGAATTTAAAATGGATTACATTTATATTTTGTGTCACTGGCCTAAACAATACCACATAATGTCAAAGTGGAATTATGTTTTTAGAAATTTGAACAAATTCATTAAAAATGTCAATAAGTATTCAACCCCTTTGTTATAGCAAGCTGAAATAAGTTCAGGAGTAAACATTTGTCATATAGTCATATAATAAGTTGAATGGACTCGGTGTCCAACATCATTTTTGAATGACTACATCATCTGTGTACCCGACACATACAATTATCTATAAGGTCCCTCAGTCGAGCAGTGAATGTCAAACACAGATTCAACCACAAAGATCAGCGAGGTTTTCCAATGCCTCGCAAAGAAAGGCACCTATTGCTAGATAATAACCTTTTTTTAAATAATGACATTACATATCTCTTTGAGCATGGTTAAGTTAATAAATACACGTTGGATGGTGTATCAATACACCCAGTCACTGCAAAGATACCGGTGTCCTTCCTAACTCAGTTGCCAGAGAGGAAGGAAACCACTTAGGGATTTCCCCATGAGGCTAATAGTGACTTTAAAACAGTTAAAGAGTTTAATGGCTATGATAGGAGAAAAACTGAGGATGGATCAACAATATTGTAGCTACTGCACAATACTAACCTAATAGACAGAGTGAAAAGTAGGAAGAAATATTCCTAAACATGCATCCTGATTGCAATAAGACACTAAAGTAAAACTACAAAAAATGTGGCAAAGGAAATAACTTCATGTCCTGAATGTTATGTTTGTGGCAAATCCAACACAACATATCACTGAGTACCACTCTTCATATTTTCAGGTATGGTGTATCATGTTATGGGAATGCTTGTCATCAGCAAGGACTAGGGAGATTTCTAGGATAAAATAAACAGAATAAAGTGCATTTTTCCACATTTTGTTAGGTTACAGCCTTATTCTAAAATATATTTTTTTAAATCTTCATCAATCTACACACAATACCTCGTAATGACAAAGTAAAAACACATTTGTAATTATTTTTTTTTACAAATGTATTAAATATAAAAAGCATAAATATCACATTTACATAAGTATTCAGATCCTTTACTCAGTACTTTGTTGAAACACAGCCTTGAGTCCTCTTGGGTATGACGCTACAAGCTTGGCTGTATTTAGGTAGTTTCTCCCATTCTTCTCTGCAGATCCTCTCAAGCACTGTCAGGTTGGATGAGGAGTGTCGCTGCACAGCTATTTTCAAGTTTCTTCAGAGATGTTCAATCGCATCCAGGCTCTGTCTGGGCCACTCAAGGAGACTCAGAGATTTGTCCCGAAGCCACTCCTACATTGTCTTAACTGTGTGCTTTGGGTCGTTGTACTGTCGGAAGGTGAACCTTCACCCCAGTCTGAGGTCCTGAACGCTCTGGAGCAGGTTTTCATCAAGGATATCTCTGTACTTTGCTGACTAGTCTCCCAATCCCTACCACTGAAAGACATTCCCACAGCATGATGCTGCCACCACCATGCTTCACCGTAGGGATGGTGCCAGGTTTCCTCCAGACGTGACACTTGGCATTCAGTCCAAATAGTTCAATCTTGGTTTCATCAGGCCAAAGATTATTGTTTCTCGTGGTCTGTCCTGTAGGTACCTTTTGGCAAACTTCAAGCGGGCAGTCATGTGTCTATTGCTGAGGAGTGGCTTTTGTCTGGCCACTCTACCATAAAGGCCTGATTGGTGGAGTGCTGCAGAGATGGTTGTCCTTCTGAAAGGTTCTCCCATCCCCACATAGGAACTCTGGAGCTCTGTCAGAGTGACCATCGGGTCACCTCCCTGACCAAGGCCCTTCTCCCCCGATTGCTCAGTTTGGCCGGGTGGCCAGCTTTAGGAAGAGTCTTGGTGGTTCCAAACTTCTTCCATTTAAGAACGATGGAGGCTACTGTGTTCTTGGGGACCTTCAATGCTGCAGACATTTTCTGGTACCCTTCCCCAGATCCATGCCTCGACACAATCCTGTCTTGGACCTCTACAAACAATTCCTTCAAACTCAAGGCCTGTTTCTTGCTCTGACAACTGTGGGACCTTATATAGACAGACGTGTGCCTTTCCAAATCATGTCCAGTCAATTTAATTTTTCACAGGTGGACTCCAATCAAGTTGTAGAAACATCTCAAGGACAATCAATGGAAACAGAATGCACCTGAACTCCATTTCGAGTTTCATAGCAAAGGTTCTGAATACTTATGTAAATTAGTTATTTCTGTTCTATTTTTTTATACATTTGCAATTTTTTTAAATACATTTTCACTTTGGCATTATGGGGTATTGTGTGTAGATTAATGAGGGAAAACATGACTTGAATCCATTTGAGAATAAGGCTGCAATGTAACAAAATGTGGTAAAAGTCAAAGGGTCTGAATACTTTCCAAAATGCACTGTCTCTAAGCACAGGCAAAATCCTAGAGGAAAACCTGGTTCAGTCTGCTTTCCAACAGACACTGGGAGACAAATGCACCTTTCAGCAGGACAATAGCCTAAATCAAAAGTAGCTTACCAAGACAACATTTAATGTTCCTGAGTGGCCTAGTTACAGTTTTGACTTAAATTGGCTTGAAAATCTATGACTTGAAAATGGCTTTCTAGCAATGATCAACATCCAACTAGACAGAGCTTGAAGAATAAAAAAATATATAATGTGTAAATATTGTACAATCCTGGTGTGCAAAGCTCTTAGAGACTTACCCAGAAAGACTCACAGCTGTAATCACTGCCAAAGGGGATTCTAACATGTAATGACCATGGGATGTGAATACTTATGCAAATTAGATATTTCACTTTCAATAAATTTGTAAAAACATATTTTCACCTAGTCTTTATGGGGTATTGTGTGTAGATGGTTGAGAAAAAACAATATATTTAATTAGTTTTGAATTCAGGCTGTAACACAACAACGTGGAATTAGTGAAGGGTACTTTCTGAAGGCACTGTATCTCTCTCTCTCGCTCTCTTGCCTTCTCTCTCTCCTTCTCTCTCTCTCTCTCTCTCTCTCTCTCTCCTTCTCTCACCTCTCTCTCCTTCTCTCTTTCTCTCCTCTCTCTCTCTCACTCCCTCTCCTTTCCTCTCCTCTCTCGTTCTCTCTCTCTCTCCTCTCTCTCTCTCTCTTTCACCTCTCTCTCCTTCTCTCTCTCTCTCTCTCTCTCTCCTTCTCTCACCTCTCTCTCCTCTCCTCTCTCGCTCTCCTTCTCTCTCTCTCCTCTGTCTGTGTGTGAATGTGTGAGCAGATGAAAGAAAAACGCCCACAATCTTTCTGTGGTAGTGTGAGGGCTGCTAAAGCATGCATCATCCCCCTTTCCCCTCATTCTCTCATCCCCATCTTCCCTCTTCGCCAAAGGAAAGAGAAAGAGGGACTTCCTTGTTCGTCTCTCCTGGCCTCACTCCATCGTTAAAGTTGACATCAGTCTGCATGTCATAAAACAACATGGCTTCCTACCTCGACAAGTGCCAGCGCTGATCAAAGGCTGACAGCTGTTTGCCTCTTTCCCCTCTTTCTTTACATATCTTCTCTGTTTATTTTCATTAGTATATTTCAACCCCCCCCCTCCCTTCCCCTCTCTTCACCTTTGCAAACTTTATGATATTGTAACTTTTCTGAAAAATCTCCAGAGTGAAATGGAAAGTAATGTGATGTTGTTTGGGGGAAACAATGGGAGAGTTCTTTCTTCATCTAAAGCTGTCCCATTTCCATCTTAAAGAACCCCCTCTTCCCACACCCTTACCCTAATACCCACATACCTACCTCAACCTCCCCCTCTTCCCACACCCTTACCCTAATACCCTCATACCTACCTTAACCTCCACGTCCCCCTCTTCCCACACCCTTACCCTAATACCCACCTCAACCTCCCCCTCTTCCCACACTCTTACCCTAATACCCTCATACCTACCTTAACCTCCCCCTCTTCCCTCACCCTTAACCTAATACACCCTCATACCCACCTTAACCTCCCCCTCCTCCCACACCCTTAACCTAATACACCCTCATACCCACCTTAACCTCCCCCTCTTCCCACACCCTTACCCTAATACCCCTCATACCTACCGTAACCTCCCCCTCCCCCTCCTCCAACACCCTTACCCTAATACCCCTCATACCCACCTTAACCTCCCCCTCTTCCAACACCCTTACCCTAATACCCTCATACCTATCTTAACCTCCCCCTCTTCCCTCACCCTTACCCTAATACCTACCTTAACCTAATACCCTCATACCTACCTTGACCTCCCCCTCCTCCCACACCCTTACCCTAATACCCCTCATACCAACCTTAACCTCCCCCTCTTCGCACACCCTTACCCTAATACCCTCATACCTACCTTGACCCCCCCCTCCTCCCACACCCTTACCCTAATACCCTCATACCTACCTTGACCTCCCCCTCATCCCACACCCTTACCCTAATACCCCTCATACCCACCTTAACCTCCCCCTCTTCCCACACCCTTACCCTAATACCCTCATACCTATCTTAACCTCCCCTTCTTCCCTCACCCTTACCCTAATACCTACCTTAACCTAATACCCTCATACCTACCTTGACCTCCCCCTCCTCCCACACCCTTACCCTAATACCCCTCATACCAACCTTAACCTCCCCCTCTTCCCACACCCTTACCCTAATACCCTCATACCTATCTTAACCTCCCCTTCTTCCCTCACCCTTACCCTAATACCTACCTTAACCTAATACCCTCATACCTACCTTGACCTCCCCCTCCTCCCACACCCTTACCCTAATACCCCTCATACCAACCTTAACCTCCCCCTCTTCCCACACCCTTACCCTAATACCCCTCATACCTAACAAAAACTCCCCCTCTTCCCACACCCTTATCCTAATACCCTCATACCTAACAAAACCTCCCCCTCTTCCCCCAGTGAACACCTCAGCACTCCATAGACTACAGTGCACTCTCAGGATGTCTACATACCTACCCTCCTTCCCCTCTTCCCTCCACCTTTCCTTCTCCTTCACTTCTACCTTCTCCCTCTCGCTGCCATATTTACCTCCCCATAGGTGTGTTGATGAATGGGTGAGTGCTGCCATCTCTGTGCCCACCAGGCAGCGAGGGGAGGGGAGAGGCAGGGCTCGGCTCAGAACCCTCTCTGGGATCCAGACAGAGAGGAGATTCATTCATTAATCCAGCAGGTTGAAAGTCAGGACACACTGACGGCAGGCTTCAGGACAAAGTGTGCTTTTCTGTATGTGTGTGTGTGTGTGTGTGTGTGTGTGTGTGTGTGTGTGTGTGTGTGTGTCCGTGTGTGTGTGTGCGTTGGTGGGTAGTAGGAGGATAGGGTAGATGAGCTCTTTAAATAACCTGGGTACAGACAGGAGCAGCCAGAGGCATGGCATACAAGACCGTCCTTGACCTCCTGTCTCTCACACGCACGCACGCACGCACGCACGCACGCACGCACACACACACACACACACACACACACACACACACACACACACACACACACACACACACACACACACACACACACACACACACACACACACACACACACACACACACACACACACACACACACACACACACACACACACACACACACACACACACACACACACACACACACACACACACACACACACACACACACAACCAATGACTTTAAACAGCCTGTAAGGGTGGAGTGGGGGTAGGGATAGTGTGCTACAATTCAGGTATATAAAGTACTACAGAGAGGACTGCAATAGCAGCACCCAGAACCATTATTAGGCTGATGAAGGGTCACCCAGAACCATTATTAGGCTGATGAAGGGTCACCCAGCACCATTATTAGGCTGATGAAGGGTCACCCAGAACCATTATTACGCTGTTGAAGGGTCACCCAGCACCATTATTAGGCTGATGAACTCTACCCAGCACCATTATTAGGCTGATGAACTGCACCCAGCACCATTATTAGGCTGATGAACTGCAACCAGCACCATTATTAGGCTGATGAACAGCACCCAGCACAACTATTAGTACAGCTACAGTATCTTGTAACTTGATTGAGGATATATCATCCTACATTAAACACATGGTATGAGACATATAATTAATACATTCTAGACATCAGATTAACCCACTAAGAATTGTTCATCAATCCTGTGTAGACAAGATACCCATTAATTAAAAACTTCATACATGCATCAGATAAAAGTAGAATAAAAAAACATGAGCTGGCGCACACCCAGAGGAAATTATTTTATGGAGAGGTGCTGACTAATGGCAAATAAACTATAAGCTATAAATATAGAGTCGCACACTCTATATATAAACTCCCAGTAATTTAGTGGGTAAATCCCCTTCTTCGCGCACAGTGATGCCAAAATGAAATGATTTACCCAATACATTTTAATTTAATTATAGCTTATCTTTTTTTCTTAGCTTATCTTTATAGCTATTTTTATAGCTTATTATATGCATCAGATAAAACCAGATTGATGTCTAGTAGAATCACACTGACTGATTCCGGTGTAGTAGAATCACACTGACTGATTCCGGTGTAGTAGAATCACACTGACTGATTCATGTGTAGTAGAATCACACTGACTGATTCATGTGTAGTAGAATCACACTGACTGATTCATGTGTAGTAGAATCACACTGACTGATTCATGTGTAGTAGAATCACACTGACTGATTCATGTGTAGTAGAATCACACTGACTGATTCATGTGTAGTAGAATCACACTGACTGATTCATGTGTAGTAGAATCACACTGACTGATTCATGTGTAGTAGAATCACACTGACTGATTCCGGTGTAGTAGAATCACACTGACTGATTCCGGTGTAGTAGAATCATACTGATTGATTCATGAAAGCACCGTCGTGAGCTGCCCAGTGACATGAGCCTACCAGACAAGCTAAATAACTTATGTGTTCGCTTTGAGGCAAGTAACACTGAAACATGCATGAGAGTATCAGCTGTTCCGGATGACTGTGTGATCACACTTTCCGCAGCCGATGTAAGTAAGACCTTTAAATAGGTCAACATTCACAAGACCACGGGGCTAGACGGATTACCAGGACCTGTACTCCGAGCATGCGCTGACCAACTGGCAAGGGTCTTCACTGACATTTTCAACCTCTCCCTGTCTGAGTCTGTAATACCAACATGTTTCAAGCAGACCACCATAGTCTCTGTGCCCAAGAACACTAAGGTAACCTGCCTAAATGACTACCGACCTGTAGCACTCACATCTCTAGCCATGAAATGCTTTGAAAGGCTGGTCAGGGCTCACATCAACACAATTATCCCAGAAACCCTAGATCCACTCCAATTTGCATACCGCCCCAACAGATTCACAGATGATGCAATCTCTATTGTACTCCACACTCCAATCTCTATTGTACTCCCTTTCACACCTGGACAAAAGGAACCCCTATGTGAGAATGCTATTCATTGACTGCAGCTCAGCATTCAACACCATAGTGTCCTCAAAGCTCATCACTAAGCTGAGGACCCTGGGACTAAACACCTCCCTCTGTAACTGGATCCTGGACTTCCTGACTTCCTGACGGGCAACAACACATCCGCAACACTGATCCTCAACACGGGGGCCCCTCAGGGTTGCATGCTCAGTCCCCTCCTGTACTCCCTGTTCACTCATGACTGCACAGCCAGGCACGACTCCAACACCATCATTAAGTTTGCCAATTACACAACAATGGTAGGCCTGAGCACAGACAACGACGAGACAGCCTATATGGAGGAGGTCAGGGACCTGACCGTGTGGTGCAAGTGTAACAGATGTGAAACGGCTAGCTTAGTTAGCGTGGGCGCTAAATAGCGTTTCAATCAGTGACGTCACTTGCTCTGAGACCTTGAAGTAGTAGTTCCCCTTGCTCTGCAAGGGCCGCGGCTTTTGTGGAGCGATGGGTAACGATGCTTCGAGGGTGACTGTTGATGTGTGCAGAAGGTCCCTAGTTCGCGCCCGGGTATGGGCGAGGGGACGGTCTAAATTTGTACTGTTACATTGTTGCTGTTGACCCGGATTACTGGTTGCTGCGGAAAAAGGAGGAAGGTCAAAAGGGGGGTGAGTGTAACAGATGTGAAACGGCTAGCTTAGTTAGCGTGGGCGCTAAATAGCGTTTCAATCAGTGACGTCACTTGCTCTGAGACCTTGAAATAGTAGTTCCCCTTGCTCTGCAAGGGCCGCGGCTTTTGTGGAGCGATGGGTAACGATGCTTCGAGGGTGACTGTTGATGTGTGCAGAAGGTCCATGGTTGGCGCCCGGGTATGGGCGAGGGGACGGTTTAAATTTATACTGTTACACAAGGACAACAACCTCTCCCTCAATGTGATCAAGACAAAGCAGATGATTGTGGATTACAAGAAAAGGAGGACCGAGCACGCCCCCATTCTCATCGACAGGGCTGTAGTTAAGCAGGTTGAGAGCTTCAAGTTCCTTGGTGTCCACATCAACGACAAACTAACGTGGTACGGCACACCAGGAAAGTCGTGAGGAGGGCACGACAAAACTTATTCCAACTCTGGAGACTGAAAAGATTTGGCATGGGTCCTCAGATCCTCAAAAGGTTTTACAGCTGCAACATCGAGAGCATCCTGACGGGTTGCATCACAGCCTGGTATGGCAACTGCTCGGCCTCTGACCGCAAGGCACTACAGAGGGTAGTACGTACGGCCCAGTACATCACCCCTGTATACTGCCCCGCTATTGTTATTTTACTGCTGCTTTTTAATTATTTGTCATTTTTATCTCTTACTTTTTTTTAGGTATTTTCTTAAAACCACATTGTTGGTTAAGGGCTTACGGGTTTGTAAGTAAGCATTTCACTGTAAGGTCTATTTTTATTTTATTTTAGAGCTTTATTTAACTCGTCTACACCTGTTGTATTCGGTGCATGTGACAAATAAAATGTTATTTTATTTGATGTGTAGTAGAATCAGACTGATTGATTCATGTGTAGTAGAATCAGACTGATTGATTAATGTGTAATAGAATCAGACTGATTGATTAATGTGTAATAGAATCAGACTGATTGATTAATGTGTAATAGAATCAGACTGATTGATTCATGTGTAGTAGAATCAGACTGATTGATTAATGTGTAATAGAATCAGACTGATTGATTCATGTGTAGTAGAATCAGACTGATTGATTCATGTGTAGTAGAATCAGACTGATTGATTCATGTGTAGTAGAATCACGCTGATTGATTAATGTGTAGTTGAATTACACTGATTGATTAATGTGTAGTAGATTCACACGGACTGATTAATGTGTAGCAGAGTCACACTGACTGATTCATGTGTTGTAGAGTCACACTGACTGATTCATGTGTCGTACAGTCACACTGATTGATTAATGTGTAGTACAGTCACACTGATTGATTAATGTGTAGCAGAATCACACTGATTGATTCATGTGTAGTACAGTCACACTGATTGATTAATGTGTAGTACAGTCACACTGATTGATTAATGTGTAGCAGAATCACACTGATTGATTCATGTGTAGTACAGTCACACTGATTGATTCATGTGTAGTACAGTCACACTGATTGATTCATGTGTAGTACAGTCACACTGATTGATTCATGTGTAGTACAGTCACACTGATTGATTCATGTGTCGTACAGTCACACTGATTGATTAATGTGTAGTACAGTCACACTGATTGATTAATGTGTAGCAGAATCACACTGATTGATTCATGTGTAGTACAGTCACACTGATTGATTCATGTGTAGTACAGTCACACTGATTGATTCATGTGTAGTAGAATCCACAAATGTTGTTCCAGACAGAACCCGTATTTATTTTGTTCCGTTCCACTGTTCCAACCAGCAAAATAAAGTTCTGAACCAGATTGAACACCAAAAAAGTCACGGTTTATTTTGTTCCTTTCTGTTCCTTTTAAAACCTCAAGATTAAACTACTTCACCAATCAATGCGGATAGAGCAGCTTGCTATGGAGCGGGCAAGCTATTTACATGCATTGGACAGAGTAGACGAGTGTAGGGAATGAGATGCAACTGAAATTTTGCGGGTGAGGAGAGAGCGAGAGAAGGTGGAGGCTTGGCTAGAAGCGCTAGACATCTTGTTGTTATGACATGCATTATCTTAATCAGGACCACTGAATTATATCTACGGAGGAATGGCTTCTATGAAGGACCTTTAAATGTCTTTGAACTTCAGTGAGTTGACTTAATGTTGGAACAGCTAGCTTTTATTTATTTTTTATTTGACACTTATTTTACTAGTCAAGTCAGTTAAAAATTGTTATTTGCAATGATGGCCTAGCCGGACAATGCTGGGCCAATTGTGCTCCGCCCTATGAGACTCCCAATCACGGCCAGTTGTGATACAGCCTGGAATTGAACCAGGGTCTGTAATGATGCCACTAGCACTGAGATACAGTGCTTTAGACTGCTGCGCCACTCGGGAGCCCTTGAGCTAACAAGCTTGTGTGTGCAGAGCGGCACCAGAATGAAAATAAAAACATGTCTTAACTTTCTGTATTTAATAAATCCAATGTGAAACGTGATAACTACAGAGGATACAATGAGACAGGAGGAGGAGACACTGAGACAGGAGGAGGAGGGGAGGAGGAGGAGGAGGAGACACTGAGACAGGAGGAGGAGACAATGAGACAGGAGGAGGAGACACTGAGACAGGAGGAGGAGGGGGAGGAGGAGACACTGAGACAGGAGGAGGAGGAGACACTGAGACAGGAGGAGGAGGAGGAGGCACTGAGACAGGAGGATGATGAGGAGGAGGAGGCACTGAGACAGGAGGAGGAGACACTGAGACAGGAGGAGGAGGAGGAGACACTGAGACAGGAGGAGGAAGAGGAGGAGACACTGAGACAGGAGGAGGAGGAGACACTGAGACAGGAGGAGGAGGAGGAGCTAGTGAAACAGGAGGAGGAGGAGACACTGAGACAGGAGGAGGAGGAGACACTGAGACAGGAGGATGAGGAGGAGGAGACACTGAGACAGGAGGAGGAGGAGCTACTGAGACAGGAGGAGGAGGAGACACTGAGACAGGAGGAGGAGCTACTGAAACAGGAGGAGGAGGAGACACTGAGACAGGAGGAGGACGAGCTACTGAGACAGGAGGAGGAGGAGACACTGAGACAGGAGGAGGAGACACTGAGACAGGAGGAGGAGCTACTGAAACAGGAGGAGGAGGAGACACTGAGACAGGAGGAGGAGGAGGAGCTACTGAAACAGGAGGAGGAGGAGGAGACACTGAGACAGGAGGAGGAGACACTGAGACAGGAAGATGAGGAGGAGGAGACACTGAGACAGGAGGAGGAGGAGCTACTGAGACAGGAGGAGGAGGAGACACTGAGACAAGAAGAGGAGACACTGAGACAGGAGGAGGAGCTACTGAGACAGGAGGAGGAGGAGACACTGAGACAGGAGGAGGAGACACTGAGACAGGAGGAGGAGGATGAGACAGGAGGAGGAGGAGGAGGAGACACTGAGGGAGAAACACTGAAGAGAAACAAAGGCCACGAGGAAGTCAGAAATACTGTCCGTCAAAACCTACTAACAGTGAGTGTCAAAACGTACAAACAGTGGCCCACAGAAAACAACCCTGGTACAAGAAGAGAAATACGTTTTTGGATTATATAATGTGGTTGTTTCAGCTGGCTTTTTTGAATGCACTTACAGTAAGTCACTCTGGATCAGAAGAGAGGAGAGGGACATAGAGACATCTCATCACATAATTTCTCCAGGGAATAGTGCTGAACACAGTAGATCTTAATCTACAGCTGATTGGAGAAGTGGCTTGCTGATGAGACTAAGAGGAACAACACCATTTCTTACTTAAACATAGTTGTCTAGTAACATCAACATGATTAGTTGTGACACTGTATTTTACATCTGAGGTGGTCTTTAATTCTTGGTTATTAACACTTTCTTGAAGGTTTTATAGTTTTACTTTACTATGCTATGGTTTCAGCAACCTTACTTGAATGCACTTATCGTAGGTCGTACTAGGTAAGAGTGCCTGCTGAATGACTAAAGAATACATGAAAGATGTGTGTGTTGGGGGGTGTATACTAGTACACTCTCCATCAAAATAAGACATGAATTGGCCTAATCTATTACCCAGTGTCACATGCTTATCGGGATGTCCAATTAGAGCGGAGAAGCAAAACACCTGCACAGATAACAGTTCCTCAGTCTCCTGACCATCTAACTGACCAGATAACAGGTCCTCAGTCTCCTGACCATCTAACTGACCAGATAACAGGTCTCAGTCTCCTGACCATCTAACTGACCAGATAACAGGTCCTCAGTCTCCTGACCATCTAACTGACCAGATAACAGGTCTCAGTCTCCTGACCATCTAACTGACCAGATAACAGGTCCTCAGTCTCCTGACCATCTAACTGACCAGATAACAGGTCTCAGTCTCCTGACCATCTAACTGACCAGATAACAGGTCTCAGTCTCCTGACCATCTAACTGACCAGATAACAGGTCTCAGTCTCCTGACCATCTAACTGACCAGATAACAGGTCTCAGTCTCCTGACCATCTAACTGACCAGATAACAGGTCTCAGTCTCCTGACCATCTAACTGACCAGATAACAGGTCTCAGTCTCCTGACCATCTAACTAACCAGATAACAGGTCCTCAGTCTCCTGACCATCTAACTGACCAGATAACAGGTCCTCAGTCTCCTGACCATCTAACTGACCAGATAACAGGTCCTCAGTCTCCTGACCATCTAACTGACCAGATAACAGGTCCTCAGTCTCCTGACCATCTAACTGACCAGATAACAGGTCCTCAGTCTCCTGACCATCTAACTGACCAGATAACAGGTCCTCAGTCTCCTGACCATCTAACTGACCAGATAACAGTTCCTCAGTCTCCTGACCATCTAACTGACCAGATAACAGGTCCTCAGTCTCCTGACCATCTAACTGACCAGATAACAGGTCCTCAGTCTCCTGACCATCTAACTGACCAGATAACAGGTCCTCAGTCTCCTGACCATCTAACTGACCAGATAACAGGTCATCAGTCTCCTGACCATCTAACTGACCAGATAACATGTCCTCAGTCTCCTGACCATCTAACTGACCAGATAACAGGTCCTCAGTCTCCTGACCATCTAACTGACCAGATAACATGTCCTCAGTCTCCTGACCATCTAACTGACCAGATAACATGTCCTCAGTCTCCTGACCATCTAACTGACCAGATAACAGGTCCTCAGTCTCCTGACCATCTAACTGACCAGATAACAGGTCATCAGTCTCCTGACCATCTAACTGACCAGATAACATGTCCTCAGTCTCCTGACCATCTAACTAACCAGAGGCTACAGACCTGCTCCACGCAACATTAGCTTTGGCCTAGCATAGCATACTAATCAGTCTTCCTGTTAATCTAGTGTAGCATACCAATCAATCTTCCTGTTAACCTAGTGAAGCATACCAATCAGTCTTCCTGTTAATCTAGTGTAGCATACCAATCAGTCTTCCTGATAATCTAGTGTAGCATACCAATCAGTCTTCCTGTTAATCTAGTGTTGCATACCAATCAGTCTTCCTGTTAATCTAGTGTTGCATACCAATCAGTCTTCCTGATAATCTAGTGTTGCATACCAATCAGTCTTCCTGTTAATCTAGTGAAGCATACCAATCAGTCTTCCTGTTAATCTAGTGTTGCATACCAATCAGTCTTCCTGATAATCTAGTGTAGCATACCAATCAGTCTTCCTGTTAATCTAGTGTCGCATACCAATCAGTCTTCCTGTTAATCTAGTGTTGCATACCAATCAGTATTCCTGTTAATCTAGTGTAGCATACCAATCAGTCTTCCTGTTAATCTAGTGTTGCATACCAATCAGTCTTCCTGATAATCTAGTGTAGCATACCAATCAGTCTTCCTGTTAATCTAGTGTTGCATACCAATCAGTCTTCCTGTTAATCTAGTGTTGCATACCAATCAGTCTTCCTGTTAATCTAATGTAGCATACCAACTAGTCTTCCTGATAATCTAGTGTTGCATACCAACTAGTCTTCCTGTTAATCTAGTGTTGCATACCAATCAGTCTTCCTGTTAATCTAGTGTAGCATACCAATCAGTCTTCCTGTTAATCTAGTGTAGCATACCAATCAATCTTCCTGTTAATATTGTGTTGCATACCAATCATTCTTCCTGGTAATTTGATATCTACAGTGGGGTTGTTGGGGAACTATAGATGCAAAGTGGCAATATGATAATTGAGGGGGAGGTGTTAATGTAGGAGTTCTGTGTGGGTGTTAATGTTCATGGCTACCTGACCAACTACGGGACAGATGAAGGAGAAATTCAGACCTCATACAGTGCCTTGCGAAAGTATTCGGCCCCCTTGAACTTTGCGACCTTTTGCCACATTTAAGGCTTCAAACATAAAGATATAAAACTGTATTTTTTTTGTGAAGAATCAACGACAAGTGGGACACAATCATGAAGTGGAACGACATTTATTGGATATTTCAAACTTTTTTAACAAATCAAAAACTGAAAAATTGGGCGTGCAAAATTATTCAGCCCCTTTACTTTCAGTGCAGCAAACTCTCTCCAGAAGTTCAGTGAGGATCTCTGAATGATCCAATGTTGACCTAAATGACTAATGATGATAAATACAATCCACCTGTGTGTAATCAAGTCTCCGTATAAATGCACCTGCACTGTGATAGTCTCAGAGGTCCGTTAAAAGCGCAGAGAGCATCATGAAGAACAAGGAACACACCAGGCAGGTTCGAGATACTGTTGTGAAGAAGTTTAAAGCCGGATTTGGATACAAAAAGATTTCCCAAGCTTTAAACATCCCAAGGAGCACTGTGCAAGCGATAATATTGAAATGGAAGGAGCATCAGACCACTGCAAATCTAGCAAGACCTGGCCGTCCCTCTAAACTTTCAGCTCATACAAGGAGAAGACTGATCAGAGATGCAGCCAAGAGGCCCATGATCACTCTGGATGAACTGCAGAGATCTACAGCTGAGGTGGGAGACTCTGTCCATAGGACAACAATCAGTCGTATATTGCACATCTGGCCTTTATGGAAGAGTGGCAAGAAGAAAGCCATTTCTTAAAGATATCCATAAAAAGTGTTGTTTAAAGTTTGCCACAAGCCACCTGGGAGACACACCAAACAAGTGGAAGAAGGTGCTCTGGTCAGATGAAACCAAAATTGAACTTTTTGGCAACAATGCAAAACGTTATGTTTGGCGTAAAAGCAACACAGCTCATCACCCCATCCCCACTGTCAAACATGGTGGTGGCAGCATCATGGTTTGGGCCTGCTTTTCTTCAGCAGGGACAGGGAAGATGGTTCAAATTGATGGGAAGATGGATGGAGCCAAATACAGGACCATTCTGGAAGAAAACCTGATGGAGTCTGCAAAAGACCTGAGACTGGGACGGAGATTTGTCTTCCAACAAGACAATGATCCAAAACATAAAGCAAAATCTACAATGGAATGGTTCAAAAATAAACATATCCAGGTGTTAGAATGGCCAAGTCAAAGTCCAGACCTGAATCAAATCGAGAATCTGTGGAAAGAACTGAAAACTGCTGTTCACAAATGCTCTCCATCCAACCTCACTGAGCTCGAGCTGTTTTGCAAGGAGGAATGGGAAAAAATGTCAGTCTCTCGATGTGCAAAACTGATAGAGACATACCCCAAGCGACTTACAGCTGTAATCGCAGCAAAAGGTGGCGCTACAAAGTATTAACTTAAGGGGGCTGAATAATTTTGCACGCCCAATTTTTCAGTTTTTGATTTGTTAAAAAAGTTTGAAATATCCAATAAATGTCGTTCCACTTCATGATTGTGTCCCACTTGTTGTTGATTCTTCACAAAAAATACAGTTTTATATCTTTATGTTTGAAGCCTGAAATGTGGCAAAAGGTCGCAAAGTTCAAGGGGGCCGAATACTTTCGCAAGGCACTGTATACTGTATCCACCTCTTCATATCCCGTATCCTCCCTCTTCATATACTGTAGCCCCCTCTTCATATACTGTATCCCCCTCTTCATCTACTGTATCCCCCTCTTCATATACTGTAGCTCCCCTCTAAATATACTGAATCCCCCCCAATAAATATACTGTATCCCCCCTCTAAATATACTGTAGCTCCCCTCTTTATATACTGTATCCCACCCTCTAAATATACTGTAGCCCCCCTCTTCATACACTGTATCCCCCCCCTCTAAATATACTGTAGCCCGCCTCTTCATATACTGTATCCCCCTCTAAATATACTGTAGCCCCCCTCTAAATATACTGTAGCTCCCCTCTTTATATACTGTATCCCACCCTCTTCATATACTGTATCCCCCTCTTCATATACTGTATCCCCCCCTCTAAATATACTGTAGCCCGCCTCTTCCTATACTGTATCCCCCCCTCTAAATATACTGTAGCTCCCCTCTAAATATACTGTATCCCCCCCAATAAATATACTGTATCCCCCTCTTCATATCCCGTATCCTCCCTCTTCATATACTGTATCCCCCTCTTCATATACTGTATCCCCCTCTTCATATACTGTATCCCCCCTCTAAATATACTGTAGCCCGCCTCTTCATATACTGTATCCCCCCCTCTAAATATACTGTAGCTCCCCTCTAAATATACTGTATCCCCCCCAATAAATATACTGTAGCCCCCCTCTTTATATACTGTATCCCCCCTCTAAATATACTGTAGCCCCCCCCCTCTTCATATACTGTATCCCCCCCCTCTTCATATACTGTATCCCCCGCTTCATATCCTGTATCCTCCCTCTTCATATCCTGTATCCTCCCTCTTCATATACTGTATCCCCCGCTTCATATACTGTATCCCCATCTTCATATACTGTATCCCCCGCTTCATATCCTGTATCCTCCCTCTTCATATACTGTATCCCCATCTTCATATACTGTATCCCCCGCTTCATATCCTGTATCCTCCCTCTTCATATACTGTATCCCCATCTTCATATACTGTAGCCCCCTTCTTGAATCATCCACACCAAAACTACGTGTTTGTCTTCATCCTGTGGTTTTTTAATAGCTGCACACACACACATAAAGGATGATTGGGGCTTTGGATTTATGGAAAGGCCCTAAGAAGTTGAGTACACAAGGATACAGTTAATCTCAACCTCTAGAGTCGAGACCCTCAATACCTTCTCACTCATTCATTTCAATAGATAAGACATGATAAATGTTCGGGAGAAAAATGTATATTTTCGTGGATGACACTGCGATAGAAATATGATTTCTTAGGTAGTAATTCATGCATTCATTAATTCACCCAGACCAGTGGTGGATGTCCTGTCCTCATGTGATGTTAATGCCGCCATGTACACAGGTCATTGAGTCATTAGTAGCTAGGTGAGGAGTGTTGGTGTGGGCTGCCTGACCTGGTTACAATGGGAAGGTAGGTATGGGAGAGTGGGGTAAGTTGATCCAAAGGGGTAAGTTGATCCAAAGGGGTAAGTTGATCCAAAGGGGTAAGTTGATCCAAAGGGGTAAGTTGATCCAAAGTGGTAAATTGAAGGACTCTTGTTTCCTGGAAACCTTATACAAGAGGTTATAATTTCATGGAGTCTGTGAAGGAAGAAACCACGTGGAAAAAGTGTAAGCAAGTCAGGTTAAACAAGTCAAATGAATGTATTGTAGTAGAGGTTTCATGATGCTTGTATCTAAACTCAAGTAGATCATTTTAAGATTGTTCTATACATCAGTTGGGGTCTCTATACGCTTCAATATGAGATCATAAAGCTAGCATGAATGTGCATTCTTAAACAGTATCTGTGTGGGCTAATATAGTTAACTTGTTGGCCTTGGGGTAATTTGAGCCAATGGTTGAGCCATTGACAAGTTGAGCAAATTTAAGTGTTTTCGTCTCAGGCGTAATGCAAGGCATTATCGCTGGGATATGAGGTAACAACAGGGCCTGGCCTATGTTAAAAGTTGTTTGGCGTTAAACCTGTGTTAAAAGATGCTTTAAATGATTAAAAGACAAAACAGTGATTGTGATTGTGCTGAATTGTGTAATAAAGACTGAAATGTTTAATGACCTGCTAATTCCCAATGATACACAACTTTGTGAAATATATGTAGATATCTTTGTTCGAAAGAAAACTATATTTCCCTTGACGGGGTGATGCTGAATGTAGAAAATGGCTCAACTTACCCCACTCTCCCCTATAGGCTGCGGCCAACATAAAACTGACCCATTTCCAAAGGCAAGAGCTAGCTAGCTAACAGAGATAACAGATATCAGTAGCACAGCCAGCAGGGGTCAGAGACAGAGAACCTCCTGCCAAATGTATGACCATATTAGAGACACATTATTTCCCTTAGATTACACAGACCAACAAAGAATTTGAAAAACAAATCCAATTTTGATAAACTCCCATATCTATTGGGTGAAATACCACAGTGTGCAATCACAGCAGCAAGATTTGTGACGTGTTGCCTCAACAAAAGGGCAACCAGTGAGGAACAAACACTAAAGCATCAAATATGGTGAACTAGGGCTAAAGTACTGAATATAGGGAACTAGGGCTAAAGTACTAAATATTGGGAATTAGGGCTAAAGTACTAAATATTGGGAATTAGAGCTAAATGACTAAATATGGGGAACTTGGGCTAAAGTACAAAATATAGGGAACTAGAGCTAAAGTACTAAATCCTGGAAACTAGGGCAAGGTACTAAATATAGGGAGCTAGGGCTAAAGTAATACATTTTGGGAACTAGGGCTAAAGTACTAACTATAGGAAACTAGGGCTAAAGTACTAAATATGGGGAACTAGGGCTAAATAATTAAATATGGGGAACTAGGGCTAAAGTGCTAAATATAGGGAACTAGGGATAAAGTACTAAATATGAGGAACTAGGGCTAAATAATTAAATATTGGTAATTAGGGAAAATACTAAATATGGGGAACTAGGGCTAAAGTACTAAATATTATGAACTAGGGCTAAAGTAATAAATATAAGGAACTAGGGCTAAAGTACTAAATATGGGGAACTAGGGCTAAAGCACTAAATATAAGGAACTAGGGCTAAAGTAATAAATATGGGGAACTAGGGCTAAAGTAATAATAATAATAATAATAAATAGATAGAAAAAGATAGAAAGAAAGAGCGATGTATATTAATCTAGTGTTGCATACCAATCAGTCTTCCTGATAATCTAGTGTTGCATACCAATCAGTCTTCCTGTTAATCTTGTCATGTACTGTCATGTTGTGTCTTGTCTCTGTCCTTTCCCTTCACCCTGTCTCCCTCTGCTGGTCGTGTCAGGTTACCTTTTCTCCCCCGCTTTCCCCCAGCTGTCCCTTGTCTCCTCTAACTACCCATTCACCCCGTTCCCCACCTGTTCCCTTTTTCCCTCTGATTAGGTCCCTATATCTCTCTCTGTTTCTGCTCCTGTCCTTGTCGGATTCTTGTTTGTTTGTTTGTGTCATTCATGCCTGAACCAGACCATCGTCGTGTTACTGTAACCTTGTCCTGTCCTGTCGGAATCTGCCTGTCCGTCTGAGCCTACGTTTTGTTTTCGTCATTAAAGTAACTCTGTTTTGTTAATTCGCTTTTGGGTCCTCATTCACGCACCTTAACAGAAGAATCCGACCAAGAATGGACCCAGCGACTTCGGATCCTCTCCACTCAGCCGTCGAGATCCAGGGAGCGATGCTAGGCAGACACGAGCAGGAATTGTCTGCTGCTCGACATGCCGTTGAGACTCTGGCCACCCAAGTCTCCAACCTCACAGAACAGGTTCACCATCTCCGCCTCGATCCACCGGCCACTTCCAGGGCTTTCGAATCTCCGGAGCCCAGAATCAATAACCCGCCGTGTTACTCTGGGGAGCCCACTGAATGCCGCTCGTTCCTCACCCAGTGTGATATTGTGTTTTCTCTCCAGCCCAACACTTACGCCAGGAGCACTGCTCGTGTCGCCTACGTCATATCTCTCCTTACTGGACGGGCTCGTGAGTGGGGCACGGCAATCTGGGAGGCAAGGGCTGAGTGTACTAACCAGTATCAGGACTTTAAGGAGGAGATGATACGGGTTTTTGATCGATCTGTTTTTGGGGAGGAGGCTTCCAGGGCCCTGTCTTCCCTATGTCAAGGCAATCGATCCATAACAGACTACTCTATTGAGTTTCGCACTCTTGCTGCCTCCAGTGGCTGGAACGAGCCGGCTTTGCTCGCTCGTCTTCTGGAGGGTCTCCGCGCAGAGGTAAAGGATGAGATTCTCTCCCGGGAGGTTCCTTCCAGCGTGGATTCCTTGATTGAACTCGCTATTCGCATTGAGCGACGGGTTGATCTTCGTCACCGAGCTCGTGGAAAGGAGCTCGCGTTCTCCGTTGCCCCCCTCTCCGCATCACTACCATCTTCCTCTGCCGGCTCGGGAGCTGAGCCTATGCAGCTGGGAGGTATCCGCATCTCGACTAAGGAGAGGGAACGGAGAATCACCAACCGCCTCTGTCTCTATTGCGGTTCTGCTGGTCATTTTGTCACTTCATGTCCAGTAAAAGCCAGAGCTCATCAGTAAGCGGAGGGCTACTGGTGAGCGCTACTACTCCTGTCTCTCCTTCAAGGTCCTGCACTACCTTGTCGGTCCATCTACGCTGGACCGGTTCGTCAGCTTCCTGCAGTGCCTTAATAGACTCTGGGGCGGAGGGCTGTTTTATGGACGAGACCTGGGCTCGGGAACATGACATTCCTCTCAGACAGTTAAGGGAGTCCACGGCCTTGTTCGCCCTGGATGGTAGTCCTCTCCCCAGGATTCAGCGTGAGACGCTACCTTTAACCCTCACTGTTTCTGGTAATCATAGCGAAACCATTTCTTTTTTGATTTTTCGTTCACCTTTTACACCTGTTGTTTTGGGCCATCCCTGGCTAGTTTGTCATAATCCTTCCATTAATTGGTCTAGTAATTCTATCCTCTCCTGGAACGTCTCTTGTCATGTGAAATGTTTAATGTCTGCTATCCCTCCTGTTTCCTCTGTCTCTTCTTCACAGGAGGAGCCTGGTGATTTGACAGGGGTGCCGGAGGAATATCACGATCTGCGCACGGTGTTCAGTCGGTCCAGGGCCACCTCTCTTCCTCCACACCGGTCGTATGATTGTAGTATTGATCTCCTTCCGGGAACCACTCCCCCCCGGGGTAGACTATACTCTCTGTCGGCTCCCGAACGTAAGGCTCTCGAGGATTATTTGTCTGTAGCTCTTGACGCCGGTACCATAGTCCCCTCCTCCTCTCCCGCCGGAGCGGGGTTTTTTTTTGTCAAGAAGAAGGACGGGTCTCTGCGCCCCTGCATAGATTATCGAGGGCTGAATGACATAACAGTTAAGAATCGTTATCCGCTTCCTCTTATGTCTTCAGCCTTCGAGATCCTGCAGGGAGCCAGGTTTTTCACTAAGTTGGACCTTCGTAACGCTTACCATCTCGTGCGCATCAGGGAGGGGGACGAGTGGAAGACGGCGTTTAACACTCCGTTAGGGCACTTTGAATACCGGGTTCTTCCTTTCGGCCTCGCTAACGCTCCAGCTGTCTTTCAGGCATTAGTCAATGATGTCCTGAGAGACATGCTGAACATCTTTGTTTTCGTTTACCTTGACGATATCCTGATTTTTTCACCGTCACTCCAGATTCATCTTCAGCACGTTCGACGTGTCCTCCAGCGCCTTTTAGAGAATTGTCTTTTTGTGAAGGCTGAGAAGTGCACTTTTCATGCCTCCTCCGTCACATTTCTCGGTTCTGTTATTTCCGCTGAAGGCATTAAGATGGATCCCGCTAAGGTCCAAGCTGTCATTGATTGGCCCGCTCCTAAGTCACGCGTCGAGCTGCAGCGCTTTCTCGGCTTCGCGAACTTCTATCGTCGTTTCATCCGTAATTTCGGTCAGGTGGCAGCTCCTCTCACAGCCCTTACTTCTGTCAAGACGTGCTTTAAGTGGTCCGTTTCCGCCCAGGGAGCTTTTGATCTCCTCAAGAATCGTTTTACATCCGCTCCTATCCTTGTTACACCTGACGTCTCTAGACAGTTCGTTGTCGAGGTTGACGCGTCAGAGGTGGGCGTGGGAGCCATTCTTTCTCAGCGCTCCCTCTCTGACGACAAGGTCCACCCATGCGCGTATTTTTCTCATCGCCTGTCCCCGTCGGAACGTAACTATGATGTGGGAAACCGCGAACTGCTCGCCATCCGGTTAGCCCTAGGCGAATGGCGACAGTGGTTGGAGGGGGCGACCGTTCCTTTTGTCGTTTGGACTGACCATAGGAACCTTGAGTACATCCGTTCTGCCAAACGTCTTAATGCGCGTCAGGCGCGTTGGGCGCTGTTTTTCGCTCGTTTCGAGTTCGTGATTTCTTATCGTCCGGGCTCTAAGAACACCAAGCCTGATGCTTTATCTCGTCTCTTCAGTTCTTCAGTAGCCTCCACTGACCCCGAGGGGATTCTCCCTGAGGGGCGTGTTGTCGGGTTGACTGTCTGGGGAATTGAGAGGCAGGTAAAGCAAGCGCTCACTCACACTCCGTCGCCGCGCGCTTGTCCTAGGAACCTTCTTTTCGTTCCCGTTCCTACTCGTCTGGCCGTTCTTCAGTGGGCTCACTCTGCCAAGTTAGCCGGCCACCCTGGCGTTCGGGGTACGCTTGCTTCCATTCGCCAGCGTTTTTGGTGGCCCACCCGGGAGCATGACACGCGTCGTTTCGTGGCTGCTTGTTCGGTCTGCGCGCAGACTAAGTCCGGTAACTCCCCTCCTGCCGGCCGTCTCAGGCCGCTTCCCATTCCCTCTCGACCGTGGTCTCACATCGCCTTAGATTTTGTCACCGGACTGCCTTCGTCAGCGGGGAAGACTGTTATTCTTACGGTTGTCGATAGGTTCTCTAAGGCGGCTCATTTCATTCCCCTTGCTAAGCTTCCTTCTGCTAAAGAGACGGCACAAATCATCATCGAGAATGTTTTCAGAATTCATGGCCTTCCGTCAGACGTCGTTTCGGACAGAGGTCCGCAATTCACGTCTCAATTTTGGAGGGAGTTTTGCCGTTTGATTGGGGCTTCCGTCAGTCTCTCTTCCGGCTTTCACCCCCAGTCTAACGGTCAAGCAGAACGGGCCAATCAGACTATTGGTCGCATCTTACGCAGTCTTTCTTTTCGCAACCCTGCGTCTTGGTCAGAACAGCTCCCCTGGGCAGAATACGCCCACAACTCGCTTCCTTCGTCTGCAACCGGGCTATCTCCTTTTCAGAGTAGCCTCGGGTACCAGCCTCCGCTGTTCTCATCTCAGTTCGCCGAGTCCAGCGTCCCCTCCGCTCAGGCTTTTGTCCAACGTTGCGAGCGCACCTGGAAGAGGGTCAGGTCTGCACTTTGCCGTTATAGGACGCAGACTGTGAGGGCTGCTAATAAGCGTAGAACTAAGAGTCCTAGATATTGTCGCGGTCAGAGAGTTTGGCTCTCCACTCAGAACCTTCCCCTTAAGACGGCGTCTCGCAAGTTGACCCCGCGGTTCATTGGTCCGTTCCGTATTTCTCGGGTCATTAATCCTGTCGCAGTGCGACTTCTTCTTCCGCGATACCTTCGTCGCGTCCACCCGGTCTTCCATGTCTCTTGTGTTAAGCCCGTTCTTCGCGCCCCCGCTCGTCTTCCCCCCCCCCCCCCCCCATCCTTGTCGAGGGCGCACCCATCTACAGGGTCCGCAGGATTTTGGACATGCGTCCTCGGGGCCGTGGTCACCAGTACCTTGTTGATTGGGAGGGGTACGGTCCGGAGGAGAGGAGTTGGGTTCCCTCTCGGGACGTGCTGGACCGTGCGCTGATCGAGGATTTCCTCCGTTGCCGCCAGGTTTCCTCCTCGAGTGCGCCAGGAGGCGCTCGGTGAGTGGGGGGGTACTGTCATGTACTGTCATGTTGTGTCTTGTCTCTGTCCTTTCCCTTCACCCTGTCTCCCTCTGCTGGTCGTGTCAGGTTACCTTTTCTCCCCCGCTTTCCCCCAGCTGTCCCTTGTCTCCTCTAACTACCCATTCACCCCGTTCCCCACCTGTTCCCTTTTTCCCTCTGATTAGGTCCCTATATCTCTCTCTGTTTCTGCTCCTGTCCTTGTCGGATTCTTGTTTGTTTGTTTGTGTCATTCATGCCTGAACCAGACCATCGTCGTGTTACTGTAACCTTGTCCTGTCCTGTCGGAATCTGCCTGTCCGTCTGAGCCTACGTTTTGTTTTCGTCATTAAAGTAACTCTGTTTTGTTAATTCGCTTTTGGGTCCTCATTCACGCACCTTAACAAATCTAGTGTAGCATACCAATCAGTCTTCCTGTTAATCTAGTGTTGCATACCAATCAGTCTTCCTGTTAATCTAGTGTAGCATACCAATCAGTCTTCCTGTTAATCTAGTGTAGCATACCAATCAGTCTTCCTGTTAATCTAGTGTTGCATACCAATCAGTCTTCCTGTTAATCTAGTGTAGCATACCAATCAGTCTTCCTGTTAATCTAGTGTTGCATACCAATCAGTCTTCCTGTTAATCTAGTGTAGCATACCAATCAGTCTTCCTGTTAATCTAGTGTTGCATACCAATCAGTCTTCCTGATAATCTAGTGTAGCATACCAATCAGTCTTCCTGTTAATCTAGTGTTGCATACCAATCAGTCTTCCTGTTAATCTAGTGTAGCATACCAATCAGTCTTCCTGTTAATCTAGTGTTGCATACCAACTAGTCTTCCTGTTAATCTAGTGTTGCATACCAATCAGTCTTCCTGATAATCTAGTGTAGCATACCAATCAGTCTTCCTGTTAATCTAGTGTTGCATACCAATCAGTCTTCCTGTTAATCAAGTGTTGCATACCAATCAGTCTTCCTGTTAATCTAATGTAGCATACCAACTAGTCTTCCTGATAATCTAGTGTTGCATACCAACTAGTCTTCCTGTTAATCTAGTGTTGCATACCAATCAGTCTTCCTGTTAATCTAGTGTAGCATACCAATCAGTCTTCCTGTTAATCTAGTGTAGCATACCAATCAATCTTCCTGTTAATATTGTGTTGCATACCAATCATTCTTCCTGGTAATTTGATATCTACAGTGGGGTTGTTGGGGAACTATAGATGCAAAGTGGCAATATGATAATTGAGGGGGAGGTGTTAATGTAGGAGTTCTGTGTGGGTGTTAATGTTCATGGCTACCTGACCAACTACGGGACAGATGAAGGAGAAATTCAGACCTCATATACTGTAGCCCCCTCTTCATATACTGTATCCCCCTCTTCATCTACTGTATCCCCCTCTTCATATACTGTATCCCCATCTTCATATACTGTATCCCCCCCTCTTCATATACTGTATCTCCCCCTCTAAATATACTGTAGCTCCCCTCTAAATATACTGAATCCCCCCCAATAAATATACTGTATCCCCCCTCTAAATATACTGTAGCTCCCCTCTTTATATACTGTATCCCACCCTCTAAATATACTGTAGCCCCCCTCTTCATACACTGTATCCCCCCCCTCTAAATATACTGTAGCCCGCCTCTTCATATACTGTATCCCCCTCTAAATATACTGTAGCCCCCCTCTAAATATACTGTAGCTCCCCTCTTTATATACTGTATCCCACCCTCTTCATATACTGTATCCCCCTCTTCATATACTGTATCCCCCCCTCTAAATATACTGTAGCCCGCCTCTTCCTATACTGTATCCCCCCCTCTAAATATACTGTAGCTCCCCTCTAAATATACTGTATCCCCCCCAATAAATATACTGTATCCCCCTCTTCATATCCCGTATCCTCCCTCTTCATATACTGTATCCCCCTCTTCATATACTGTATCCCCCTCTTCATATACTGTATCCCCCCTCTAAATATACTGTAGCCCGCCTCTTCATATACTGTATCCCCCCTCTAAATATACTGTAGCTCCCCTCTAAATATACTGTATCCCCCCCAATAAATATACTGTAGCCCCCCTCTTTATATACTGTATCCCCCCTCTAAATATACTGTAGCCCCCCCCTTCATATACTGTATCCCCCCCTCTAAATATACTGTAGCCCCCCTCTAAATATACTGTAGCCCACCCTCTTCATATCCTGTATCCCCCCTCTAAATATACTGTAGCCCCCCCTCTTCATATACTGTATCCCCGCTTCATATCCTGTATCCTCCCTCTTCATATCCTGTATCCTCCCTCTTCATATACTGTATCCCCATCTTCATATACTGTATCCCCCGCTTCATATCCTGTATCCTCCCTCTTCATATACTGTATCCCCATCTTCATATACTGTATCCCCCGCTTCATATCCTGTATCCTACCTCTTCATATACTGTATCCCCATCTTCATATACTGTAGCCCCCTTCTTGAATCATCCACACCAAAACTACGTGTTTGTCTTCATCCTGTGGTTTTTTAATAGCTGCACACACACACATAAAGGATGATTGGGGCTTTGGATTTATGGAAAGGCCCTAAGAAGTTGAGTACACAAGGATACAGTTAATCTCAACCTCTAGAGTCGAGACCCTCAATACCTTCTCACTCATTCATTTCAATAGATAAGACATGATAAATGTTCGGGAGAAAAATGTATATTTTCGTGGATGACACTGCGATAGAAATATGATTTCTTAGGTAGTAATTCATGCATTCATTAATTCACCCAGACCAGTGGTGGATGTCCTGTCCTCATGTGATGTTAATGCCGCCATGTACACAGGTCATTGAGTCATTAGTAGCTAGGTGAGGAGTGTTGGTGTGGGCTGCCTGACCTGGTTACAATGGGAAGGTAGGTATGGGAGAGTGGGGTAAGTTGATCCAAAGGGGTAAGTTGATCCAAAGGGGTAAGTTGATCCAAAGGGGTAAGTTGATCCAAAGTGGTAAATTGAAGGACTCTTGTTTCCTGGAAACCTTATACAAGAGGTTATAATTTCATGGAGTCTGTGAAGGAAGAAACCACGTGGAAAAAGTGTAAGCAAGTCAGGTTAAACAAGTCAAATGAATGTATTGTAGTAGAGGTTTCATGATGCTTGTATCTAAACTCAAGTAGATCATTTTAAGATTGTTCTATACATCAGTTGGGGTCTCTATACGCTTCAATATGAGATCATAAAGCTAGCATGAATGTGCATTCTTAAACAGTATCTGTGTGGGCTAATATAGTTAACTTGTTGGCCTTGGGGTAATTTGAGCCAATGGTTGAGCCATTGACAAGTTGAGCAAATTTAAGTGTTTTCGTCTCAGGCGTAATGCAAGGCATTATCGCTGGGATATGAGGTAACAACAGGGCCTGGCCTATGTTAAAAGTTGTTTGGCGTTAAACCTGTGTTAAAAGATGCTTTAAATGATTAAAAGACAAAACAGTGATTGTGATTGTGCTGAATTGTGTAATAAAGACTGAAATGTTTAATGACCTGCTAATTCCCAATGATACACAACTTTGTGAAATATATGTAGATATCTTTGTTCGAAAGAAAACTATATTTCCCTTGACGGGGTGATGCTGAATGTAGAAAATGGCTCAACTTACCCCACTCTCCCCTATAGGCTGCGGCCAACATAAAACTGACCCATTTCCAAAGGCAAGAGCTAGCTAGCTAACAGAGATAACAGATATCAGTAGCACAGCCAGCAGGGGTCAGAGACAGAGAACCTCCTGCCAAATGTATGACCATATTAGAGACACATTATTTCCCTTAGATTACACAGACCAACAAAGAATTTGAAAAACAAATCCAATTTTGATAAACTCCCATATCTATTGGGTGAAATACCACAGTGTGCAATCACAGCAGCAAGATTTGTGACGTGTTGCCTCAACAAAAGGGCAACCAGTGAGGAACAAACACTAAAGCATCAAATATGGTGAACTAGGGCTAAAGTACTGAATATAGGGAACTAGGGCTAAAGTACTAAATATTGGGAATTAGGGCTAAAGTACTAAATATTGGGAATTAGAGCTAAATGACTAAATATGGGGAACTTGGGCTAAAGTACAAAATATAGGGAACTAGAGCTAAAGTACTAAATCCTGGAAACTAGGGCAAGGTACTAAATATAGGGAGCTAGGGCTAAAGTAATACATTTTGGGAACTAGGGCTAAAGTACTAACTATAGGAAACTAGGGCTAAAGTACTAAATATGGGGAACTAGGGCTAAATAATTAAATATGGGGAACTAGGGCTAAAGTGCTAAATATAGGGAACTAGGGATAAAGTACTAAATATGGGGAACTAGGGCTAAATAATTAAATATTGGTAATTAGGGAAAATACTAAATATGGGGAACTAGGGCTAAAGTACTAAATATTATGAACTAGGGCTAAAGTAATAAATATAAGGAACTAGGGCTAAAGTACTAAATATGGGGAACTAGGGCTAAAGCACTAAATATAAGGAACTAGGGCTAAAGTAATAAATATGGGGAACTAGGGCTAAAGCACTAAATATAGGGAACTAGGGCTAAAGTACTAAATATAGGGAACTAGGGCAAAAGTACTAAATATAGGGCTAAAGCACTAAATATAGGGAACTAGGGCTAAAGTTCTGAATGTGGGGAACTAGGGTTAATGTACTAAATAAAGGAAACTAAGGCTAAAGTACTGAATATGGGGAACTAGGGCTAAAGTAATAAATATGGGGAACTAGGGCTAAAGCACTAAATATAGGGAACTAGGGCTAAAGTACTAAATATAGGGAACTAGGGCTAAAGTTCTGAATGTGGGGAACTAGGGCTAAAGTACTAAATAAAGGTAAATAGGGCTAAAGTACTAAATATTGGGACCTAGCGCTAAAGTACTGAATATGGGGAACTAGGGCTAAAGTACTAAATATGGGGAACTAGGGCTAAAGTACTAAATATTGGGAATTAGAGCTAAATGACTAAATATGGGGAACTTGGGCTAAAGTAATACATATGGGGAACTAGGGCTAAAGTGCTAAATATAGGGAACTAGGGCTAAAGTACTAAATATAGGGAACTAGGGCTAAAGTTCTGAATGTGGGGAACTAGGGTTAATGTACTAAATAAAGGAAACTAAGGCTAAAGTACTGAATATGGGGAACTAGGGCTAAAATACTAAATATTGAGACCTAGCGCTAAAGTACTGAATATAGGGAACTAGGGCTAAAGTTCTGAATATAGGGACCTAGGGCTAAAGTACTGAATATGGGGAACAAGGGCTAAAGTTCTGAATGTGGGGAACAAGGCTAAAGTACTAAATATAGGGAACTAGGGCTAATGTACTAAATAAAGGAAACTAAGGCTAAAGTACTGAATATAGGAAACTAGGGCTAAAGTAATAAATATGGGGAACTAGTACTAAAGTACTGAATATAGGGAACTAGGGCTAAAGTACTAAATATAGAGAACTAGGGCTAAAGTACTGAATATAGGGAACCAGGGCTAAAGCACTAAATATAGGGCTAATGTACTAAATATAGGAACTAGGGCTAAAGTTTTAAATATGGGGAATGAGGGCTAAAGCATCAAATATGGTGAACTAGGGCTAAATGACTAAATATGGGGAACTAGGGCTAAAGTACTGCATATAAGGAACTAGGGCTAAAGTACTAAATAAAGGTAAATAGGGCTAAAGTACTAAATATTGGGACCTAGCGCTAAAGTACTGAATATGGGGAACTAGGGCTAAAGTACTAAATATGGGGAACTAGGGCTAAAGTACTAAATATTGGGAATTAGAGCTAAATGACTAAATATGGGGAACTTGGGCTAAAGTAATACATATGGGGAACTAGGGCTAAAGTACTAAATATAGGGAACTAGGGCTAAAGTAATACATATTGGGAATTAGGGCTAAAGTACTAACTATAGGGAACTAGGGCTGGAGTACTAACTATAGGGAACTAGGGCTAAAGTAATAAATATGGGGAACTAGGGCTAAAGTACTAACTATAGGGAACTAGGGCTAAAGTACTAACTATAGGGAACTAGGGCTAAAGTAATACATATGGGGAACTAGGGCTAAAGTACTAAATATGGGGAACTAGGGCTAAAGTACTAACTATAGGGAACTAGGGCTAAAGTACTAACTATAGGGAACTAGGGCTAAAGTACTAACTATAGGGAACTAGGGCTAAAGTACTAACTATAGGGAACTAGGGCTAAAGTAATAAATATGGGGAACAAGGGCTAAAGTACTAACTATAGGGAGCTAGGGCTAAAGTACTAACTATAGGGAACTAGGGCTAAAGTACTAACTATAGGGAACTAGGGCTAAAGTACTAACTATAGGGAACTAGGGCTAAAGTAATAAATATGGGGAACAAGGGCTAAAGTACTAACTATAGGGAGCTAGGGCTAAAGTACTAACTATAGGGAACAAGGGCTAAAGTACTAACTATAGAAAACAAGGGCTAAAGTACTCACTATAGGGAACAAGGGCTAAAGTACTAACTATAGGGAACTAGGGCTAAAGTACTAACTATAGGGAACTAGGGCTAAAGTACTAACTATAGGGAACTAGGGCTAAAGTAATAAATATGGGGAACAAGGGCTAAAGTACTAACTATAGGGAGCTAGGGCTAAAGTACTAACTATAGGGAACTAGGGCTAAAGTAATAAATATGGGGAACAAGGGCTAAAGTACTAACTATAGGGAACTAGGGCTAAAGTACTAACTATAGGGAACTAGGGCTAAAGTAATAAATATGGGGAACTAGGGCCAAAGTACTAACTATAGGGAACTAGGGCTAAAGTAATAAATATGGGAAACTAGGGCTAAAGTACTAAATATGGGGAACTAGGGCTAAAGTACTAACTATAGGGAACTAGGGCTAAAGTAATAAATATGGGGAACAAGGGCTAAAGTACTAACTATAGGGAACTAGGGCTAAAGTACTAACTATAGGGAACTAGGGCTGGAGTACTAACTATAGGGAACTAGGGCTAAAGTACTAACTATAGGGAACTAGGGCTAAAGTACTAACTATAGGGAACTAGGGCTAAAGTACTAACTATAGGGAACTAGGGCTAAAGTACTAACTATAGGGAACTAGGGCTGGAGTACTAACTATAGGGAACTAGGGCTAAAGTAATAAATATGGGGAACTAGGGCTAAAGTACTAACTATAGGGAACTAGAACTGGAGTACTAACTATAGGGAACTAGGGCTAAAGTAATAAATATGGGGAACTAGGGCTAAAGTACTAACTATAGGGAACTAGGGCTGGAGTACTAACTATAGGGAACTAGGGCTAAAGTACTAAATATGGGGAACTAGGGCTAAAGTACTAACTATAGGGAACTAGGGCTGGAGTACTAACTATAGGGAACTAGGGCTAAAGTAATAAATATGGGGAACTAGGGCTAAAGTACTAACTATAGGGAACTAGGGGTAAAGTACTAAATATAGGGAACTAGGGCTAAAGTACTAACTATAGGGAACTAGGGCTAAAGTACTAACTATAGGGAACTAGGGCTGGAGTACTAACTATAGGGAGCTAGGGCTAAAGTAATAAATATGGGGAACTAGGGCTAAAGTAATAAATATGGGGAACTAGGGCTAAAGTACTAACTATAGGGAACTAGGGCTAAAGTACTAACTATAGGGAGCTAGGGCTAAAGTACTAACTATAGGGAACTAGGGCTAAAGTACTAACTATAGGGAACTAGGGCTGGAGTACTAACTATAGGGAACTAGGGCTAAAGTAATAAATATGGGGAACTAGGGCTAAAGCACTAAATATAGGGAACTAGGGCTAAAGTACTAAATATAGGGAACTAGGGCTAAAGTTCTGAATGTGGGGAACTAGGGCTAAAGTACTAAATAAAGGTAAATAGGGCTAAAGTACTAAATATTGGGACCTAGCGCTAAAGTACTGAATATGGGGAACTAGGGCTAAAGTACTAAATATGGGGAACTAGGGCTAAAGTACTAAATATGGGGAATTAGAGCTAAATGACTAAATATGGGGAACTTGGGCTAAAGTAATACATATGGGGAACTAGGGCTAAAGTGCTAAATATAGGGAACTAGGGCTAAAGTACTAAATATAGGGAACTAGGGCTAAAGTTCTGAATGTGGGGAACTAGGGTTAATGTACTAAATAAAGGAAACTAAGGCTAAAGTACTGAATATGGGGAACTAGGGCTAAAATACTAAATATTGGGACCTAGCGCTAAAGTACTGAATATAGGGAACTAGGGCTAAAGTTCTGAATATAGGGACCTAGGGCTAAAGTACTGAATATGGGGAACAAGGGCTAAAGTTCTGAATGTGGGGAACAAGGCTAAAGTACTAAATATAGGGAACTAGGGCTAATGTACTAAATAAAGGAAACTAAGGCTAAAGTACTGAATATAGAAAACTAGGGCTAAAGTAATAAATATGGGGAACTAGTACTAAAGTACTGAATATAGGGAACTAGGGCTAAAGTACTAAATATAGGGAACTAGGGCTAAAGTACTGAATATAGGGAACCAGGGCTAAAGCACTAAATATAGGGCTAATGTACTAAATATAGGAACTAGGGCTAAAGTTTTAAATATGGGGAATGAGGGCTAAAGCATCAAATATGGTGAACTAGGGCTAAATGACTAAATATGGGGAACTAGGGCTAAAGTACTGCATATAAGGAACTAGGGCTAAAGTACTAAATAAAGGTAAATAGGGCTAAAGTACTAAATATTGGGACCTAGCGCTAAAGTACTGAATATGGGGAACTAGGGCTAAAGTACTAAATATGGGGAACTAGGGCTAAAGTACTAAATATTGGGAATTAGAGCTAAATGACTAAATATGGGGAACTTGGGCTAAAGTAATACATATGGGGAACTAGGGCTAAAGTACTAAATATAGGGAACTAGGGCTAAAGTAATACATATTGGGAATTAGGGCTAAAGTACTAACTATAGGGAACTAGGGCTGGAGTACTAACTATAGGGAACTAGGGCTAAAGTAATAAATATGGGGAACTAGGGCTAAAGTACTAACTATAGGGAACTAGGGCTAAAGTACTAACTATAGGGAACTAGGGCTAAAGTAATAAATATGGGGAACTAGGGCTAAAGTACTAAATATGGGGAACTAGGGCTAAAGTACTAACTATAGGGAACTAGGGCTAAAGTACTAACTATAGGGAACTAGGGCTAAAGTACTAACTATAGGGAACTAGGGCTAAAGTACTAACTATAGGGAACTAGGGCTAAAGTAATAAATATGGGGAACAAGGGCTAAAGTACTAACTATAGGGAGCTAGGGCTAAAGTACTAACTATAGGGAACTAGGGCTAAAGTACTAACTATAGGGAACTAGGGCTAAAGTACTAACTATAGGGAACTAGGGCTAAAGTAATAAATATGGGGAACAAGGGCTAAAGTACTAACTATAGGGAGCTAGGGCTAAAGTACTAACTATAGGGAACAAGGGCTAAAGTACTAACTATAGGGAACAAGGGCTAAAGTACTCACTATAGGGAACAAGGGCTAAAGTACTAACTATAGGGAACTAGGGCTAAAGTACTAACTATAGGGAACTAGGGCTAAAGTACTAACTATAGGGAACTAGGGCTAAAGTAATAAATATGGGGAACAAGGGCTAAAGTACTAACTATAGGGAGCTAGGGCTAAAGTACTAACTATAGGGAACTAGGGCTAAAGTAATAAATATGGGGAACAAGGGCTAAAGTACTAACTATAGGGAACTAGGGCTAAAGTACTAACTATAGGGAACTAGGGCTAAAGTAATAAATATGGGGAACTACGGCTAAAGTACTAACTATAGGGAACTAGGGCTAAAGTGATAAATATGGGAAACTAGGGCTAAAGTACTAAATATGGGGAACTAGGGCTAAAGTACTAACTATAGGGAACTAGGGCTAAAGTAATAAATATGGGGAACAAGGGCTAAAGTACTAACTATAGGGAACTAGGGCTAAAGTACTAACTATAGGGAACTAGGGCTGGAGTACTAACTATAGGGAACTAGGGCTAAAGTACTAACTATAGGGAACTAGGGCTAAAGTACTAACTATAGGGAACTAGGGCTAAAGTACTAACTATAGGGAACTAGGGCTAAAGTACTAACTATAGGGAACTAGGGCTGGAGTACTAACTATAGGGAACTAGGGCTAAAGTAATAAATATGGGGAACTAGGGCTAAAGTACTAACTATAGGGAACTAGGGCTGGAGTACTAACTATAGGGAACTAGGGCTAAAGTAATAAATATGGGGAACTAGGGCTAAAGTACTAACTATAGGGAACTAGGGCTGGAGTACTAACTATAGGGAACTAGGGCTAAAGTACTAAATATGGGGAACTAGGGCTAAAGTACTAACTATAGGGAACTAGGGCTGGAGTACTAACTATAGGGAACTAGGGCTAAAGTAATAAATATGGGGAACTAGGGCTAAAGTACTAACTATAGGGAACTAGGGCTAAAGTACTAAATATAGGGAACTAGGGCTAAAGTACTAACTATAGGGAACTAGGGCTAAAGTACTAACTATAGGGAACTAGGGCTGGAGTACTAACTATAGGGAGCTAGGGCTAAAGTAATAAATATGGGGAACTAGGGCTAAAGTAATAAATATGGGGAACTAGGGCTAAAGTACTAACTATAGGGAACTAGGGCTAAAGTACTAACTATAGGGAGCTAGGGCTAAAGTACTAACTATAGGGAACTAGGGCTAAAGTACTAACTATAGGGAACTAGGGCTGGAGTACAACAGAGCAGAGCTAGGGCCACTAGCATCCTGCCACCCCCAGTCTGACTGGACTCACTCATGTCTGGGCTGGGCTGCTTAGGGATTCTACCACTGACATCAGTCATTGATTTAGATAATGTTTTCCTAGCCTGTGTGCATGTCTGTTCATGCTATAATGCCAACTCCTTGTCACTCATTTTCATGTTTGGCTTGACAATAAGCAATGGACCATGGTTGGCAAGAAAACTGATCTGGGACCAGGCTCCTGTTTCCCTTTTGTCCTATGGAGATGTTTAACATACTGTAGTGACTGGATTCTGTTCTATTAAAGTAGCAGGTTATTAGGGCCTGACATGGACATGTAGAATAACAGCTGGGTATTAAATGTCCATGTTGCCATTGGTTCTCAGGCAGATGACATGAGAAGAGAAGAGAGGGTCACAGGAATGGGGCAAGCAGACTGATATGGAAATCAAATCACGAGAGGTAGAAATACGGGAACTTCTCCTTCACTTCCTCTTTGTATTTATAAGAGAGAGGTAATAAAATATTTATCATTCCAGGCAAGCTCTCGTGTCAAGATGAATACATCTCAGACATTAAAATCTTGAGAGGAGGGAGATGAAAAAAGGAGAGAGAGAGAGAGAGAGATAGAAAGAAAGAGCGATGTATATCACTGCACTGGCACCAACAAAAGGTGGGGGAAAGAGGGAGCTTGGGGAGATGAGAGCAGAAATCAGAGAGAGAGGAGGAGAGAGAGGAGGTGAGAGGAGGAGAGAGTGCAGAAGACCGAGGGAGAGAGTGGGGGAGAGAGTAAAAATGGGGAGTTGAAAGGGACAGAGTTACACGAAGTCAAAAGATAACAATGAACTCTGACAGGAAAGTGAAGAGGTTCAGAGATGAAAGGATGCATGTGTGAGGAATGAGAGAACGAGAGAGAGGGAGGGAGCGAGCGAGTAAGAGAGAGAGAGAGAGAGAGAGGGAGTTGGTGAAAGGGAGAGGGGAGAGTGAGTGGGAGAGAGGGAGAGAAAGGGAGATAGAGAGGGGAGGGAGAGGGAAGAGAGAGAGAGAGAGAGAGAGAGAGAGAGAGAGAGAGAGAGAGAGAGAGAAGGATGATAATATGACATTTGAAATGTCTTTATTCTTCTGGAACTTCTGTGAGTGTAATGTTCACTGTAAATTTTAGTTGTTTATATCAATAAAGCCCTTAAATGGAAATTAAATTGAGAGAGAGAGCAGGGCTGGGAGGGAGTGAGTGAGAGGGAGGGAGGGAGCGGTAGTGTGTGTGTGCACGAACGCACTGCACACACACACAAACACACACATACACACAAACAAACACAATACATACACATACAAACACCCCCCCACACACACACATCACACACATACATACACACTCCTATTGGGTCTGGAAGCCCCTATCGCCGTCACATGTTATTAGCCCAATGTCAGTTCTGCAGGCTGTCACCCCGGACTGTAAAGCCTGAGACTGGAATGGGGACCCCAGAGAAGGGATGGGTAGAGGATCTCTCTCTCTCAGCCTGATCAGGCAGCCATGCTAGTCCCCTCAGAGAACATTTCTCCCTGTGACATTCCATCCCTGCCACTCTGTGAGCACAGAGATATGAAGCCATAGCGTTCTTGTGTCCAAAATGGTACCCTATTCTCTTTACACTGCACTACTTTTCACTAGGGCCCTGTAGTGCACTATAGTGCACTATATAGAGAATATAGTACCATTTAGAATGCAGACCTTGTCTTGAACACTGCCGTGTGGGAAGAGGGAATGGTGGGGTTGAGATCATGTGGTGGATACATTAAGGGATTTTCAACCATCTCCTTTTTCTGAGCCCTGACAGCTAAGACTAGACACACACACACGCATGCACACATACACACACACACAAACACACACGCACACACACACACATGCACACACGCACACACGCGCTATCCGTCAAACCCAGACAAGTCCGAACATTGCCGTTACACTTGATGTTTCATTTGACCCCTGCTCTTATCTGAAGTGAAATACATTACATTTATATTTTAGTTATACATTTTCCATTCATCCAACTGGGTAGTCACTGAAGCAATTCAGGTTAAGTGCTTCGCTCGAGGACAGAATAGCAATATATCTCACCTGGGATTTAGATTAGCAACTTCCTACCCTATCCGGCAATGCTTGCTGCAGATAGATACCCTGATATCAAAGGGATTTTAGCAGACATCAAACATTGTGAAAAACAGCCAGGAAATGCTGCAGCGCGCTGCTGGGTGTGTGTGTGTGTGTGTGTGTGTGTGTGTGTGTGTGTGTGTGTGTGTGTGTGTGTGTGTGTGTGTGTGTGTGTGTGTGTGTGTGTGTGTGTGTGTGTGTGTGTGTGTGTGTGTGTGTGTGTGTGTGTGTGTGTGTGGACGTGTTTAACTATCCTTGTGGGGACCTAACGTCCCCACAAGAATAGTAATCTAAAAAAAATTGGACCAACTGGGGAGGGTTAGGGTTAGAATTAGGTTTAGGGTTAGGAGCTAGGGTTAGTTTTAGGGTTAGGAGCTAGGGTTAGGTTTAGGGTTAAGGTTAAGGTTAGGTTTTTGGGTTAGGTTTAATGTTAGGGTTGGGGTAAGAGTATGGTTTAGGGTTAGGGGTTAGGGAAAATAGGATTTTGAATGGGACTGAATTGTGTGTCCCCACAAGGTTAGCTGTACTGGACTGTGTGTGTCTCTATAAAGCTCCTCCCTAGCTATGTGTTAATGACGGTAGATGCAATATTCAGCTGTGTGTGTGTGTGTGTGTGTGTGTGTGTGTGTGTGTGTGTGTGTGTGTGTGTGTGTGTGTGTGTGTGTGTGTGTGTGTGTGTGTGTGTGTGTCTCTATAAAGGCCTCTTCTCCACTCCCTAGCTGTGTGTTAATGACGGTAGATTCAATATTCAGCTGTGTGTGTGTAAATAACATGTTATTGGTCGCATACACATCTTTAGCAGATGTTATTGTGGTTGTAGCGAAATGCTTGTGTTCCTAAATCCCCTAGTGCAGTAATATCTAACAATACACAACAATACACACAAATATAAAAGTAAAAGAATGGAATTAAGAAATACAGTGCCTTGCGAAAGTATTCGGCCCCCTTGAACTTTGCGACCTTTTGCCACATTTCAGGCTTCAAACATAAAGATATAAAACTGTATTTTTTTGTGAAGAATCAACAACAAGTGGGACACAATCATGAAGTGGAACGACATTTATTGGATATTTCAAACTTTTTTAACAAATCAAAAACTGAAAAATTGGGCGTGCAAAATTATTCAGCCCCTTTACTTTCAGTGCAGCAAACTCTCTCCAGAAGTTCAGTGAGGATCTCTGAATGATCCAATGTTGACCTAAATGACTAATGATGATAAATACAATCCACCTGTGTGTAATCAAGTCTCCGTATAAATGCACCTGCACTGTGATAGTCTCAGAGGTCCGTTAAAAGCGCAGAGAGCATCATGAAGAACAAGGAACACACCAGGCAGGTCCGAGATACTGTTGTGAAGAAGTTTAAAGCCGGATTTGGATACAAAAAAAAATCCCAAGCTTTAAACATCCCAAGGAGCACTGTGCAAGCGATAATATTGAAATGGAAGGAGTATCAGACCACTGCAAATCTACCAAGACCTGGCCGTCCCTCTAAACTTTCAGCTCATACAAGGAGAAGACTGATCAGAGATGCAGCCAAGAGGCCCATGATCACTCTGGATGAACTGCAGAGATCTACAGCTGAGGTGGGAGACTCTGTCCATAGGACAACAATCAGTCGTATATTGCACATCTGGCCTTTATGGAAGAGTGGCAAGAAGAAAGCCATTTCTTAAAGATATCCATAAAAAGTGTTGTTTAAAGTTTGCCACAAGCCACCTGGGAGACACACCAAACATGTGGAAGAAGGTGCTCTGGTCAGATGAAACCAAAATTGAACTTTTTGGCAACAATGCAAAACGTTATGTTTGGCGTAAAAGCAACACAGCTGAACACACCATCCCCACTGTCAAACATGGTGGTGGCAGCATCATGGTTTGGGCCTGATTTTCTTCAGCAGGGACAGGGAAGATGGTTCAAATTGATGGGAAGATGGATGGAGCCAAATACAGGACCATTCTGGAAGAAAACCTGATGGAGTCTGCAAAAGACCTGAGACTGGGACGGAGATTTGTCTTCCAACAAGACGATGATCCAAAACATAAAGCAAAATCTACAATGGAATGGTTCAAAAATAAACATATCCAGGTGTTAGAATGGCCAAGTCAAAGTCCAGACCTGAATCCAATCGAGAATCTGTGGAAAGAACTGAAAACTGCTGTTCACAAATGCTCTCCATCCAACCTCACTGAGCTCGAGCTGTTTTGCAAGGAGGAATGGGAAAAAATGTCAGTCTCTCGATGTGCAAAACTGATAGAGACATACCCCAAGCGACTTACAGCTGTAATCGCAGCAAAAGGCGGCGCTACAAAGTATTAACTTAAGGGGGCTGAATAATTTTGCACGCCCAATTTTTCAGTTTTTGATTTGTTAAAAAAGTTTGAAATATCCAATAAATGTCGTTCCACTTCATGATTGTGTCCCACTTGTTGTTGATTCTTCACAGTTTTATATCTTTATGTTTGAAGCCTGAAATGTGGCAAAAGGTCGCAAAGTTCAAGGGGGCCGAATACTTTCGCAAGGCACTGTATATAAATATTTGGACGAGAGTCCATCGTGTGGGATGAGATTATGTCTGGCAAAAACCAAACACTGCATTCCACAGTAAAAACCTTATACCAACGGTCAAGCATGGTGGTGGTATGATGGTTTGGGGATGATTTGCTGCCTCAGGACCTGGACGACTTGCCTTAATAGAAGGAACCATGAATTCTGCTCTGTATCAGAGAAGTCTACAGGAGAATGTCAGGCCATCCATCTGTGAGCTGAAGCTGAAGCACTTCTGAGTCATGCAGCAAGACAATGATCCAAAACACACAATCAAGTCTACATGAAAATGGTTAAAAAGCAACATATTTGAAGGTTTGCAATGGCCTAGTCAAAGTCCAGACCTAATCCCAATTGAGATGTTGTGGCAGGACTTGAAACAAGCAATTCATGCTTGAAAACCCACAAATGTCGCTGAGTTCCAGACAAACTAAACACCTTCTTTGTCTGCTTTGAGGATAACACAGTTCCACTGACGCGGCCCGCTACCAAGGACTGTGGGCTCTCCTTCTCCGTGGTCGACGTGAGTAAGACATTTAAACGTGTTAACCCTCGCAAGGCTGCCGGAACAGACGGCATCCCTAGCCGCGTCCTCGGAGCATGGCCAGACCAGTTGGCTGGACATATTCAATCTTTCCCAATCCCAGTCTGCTGTCCCTGCATGCTTCAAGATGGCCACCATTGTTCCTGTACCCAAGAAGGCAAAGGTAACTGAACTAAATGACTATCGCCCTGTAGCACTCACCTCTGTCATCATGAAGTGCTTTGAGAGACTAGTTAAGAATCATATCACCTCCACCTTACCTGTCACCCTACACCCACTTCAATGTAAGAATGTTCATTGTAAGAATGCTGTTCATTGACTACAGCTCAGCATTCAACACCATCATACCCTCCAAGCTCATCATTAAGCTTGAGGCCCTGGGGCACAACCCCGTCCTGTGCAACTGGGTCCTGGACTTCCTTATGGGCCGTCTCCAGGTGGTGAAGGTAGGAAACAACATCTCTACTTTGCTGATCCTCAACACTGGGGCCCCACAAGGGTGCGTACTCAGCCCCCTCCTGTACTCCCTGTTCACCCATGACTGCATAGCCATGCACGCCTCCAACTAGATCATCAAGTTTGCAGACGACACAACAGTAGTAGGCTTGATCACCAACAATGACGAGACAGCCTATAGGGAGGAGGTCAGGGCCTTGGAAAAGAGGAGATGATCGTGGAGTTCAGGAAACAACAGATGGAGCACCTCTCTATCCACATCAACGGGACAGCAGTGGAGAAGGTGAAAGTTTTAAGTTCCTCGGCGTACACATCACTGACAAACTGAAATGGTCCACCCACACAGACAGTGTAGTGAAGAAGGTGCAACACCGCCTCTTCAACCTCAGGAGGCTGAAGAAATTTGTCTTGTCACTCAAAATCCTCACAAACATTTACAGATGCACAGTCGAGAGCATCCTGTCAGGCTGTATCAACACCTGGTACGGCAACTGCACCGCCCACAACTGCAGGGCTCTCCAGAGGTTAGTGAGGTCTGCACAATGCATCACCGGGGGCAAGGTACCTGCCCTCCAGGACACCTACAGCACCCGATTGTCACAGAAAGGCCAAAAAGATCCTCAAGGACAACAACTACCCGAGCCACTGTCTGTTCACCCCGCTACCATCCAGAAGGCGAGGTCAGTACTGGTGCATCAAAGCTGGGACTCTCAAACTGAAAAACAGCTTCTATATCAAAGCCATCAGACAGTTAAACAGCCATCACTAACACAGAGTGGCTGCTGCCATTCTCACAAATGGATCACTAGTCACTTTATTAATGCCACTTTAGTAATGATGTTTACATATCTTGCATTACTCATCCTATATGTATATACTGTATTTTATACCATCTATTGCATCTTGCCTATGCCGCTCGGTCATTGCTCATCTATATATTTATATTTAAATATTCTTATTCCATCCCTTTACTTAGATTTGTGTGTACTATGTAGTTGTTGTGGAATTGTTAGATTACTTGTTGATATTAGAAGTTGAACTAGAAGCACAAGCATTTCACTACACTCACATTAACAGCTGCTAATGTGTATGTGACCAATAAAATTTGATTTGATTTATTATATTTTTTAAATAGAGAAAATCAGAAAGGTGCTAAATAATTTTTCACTACACTGTATATATTTATAAACAGTATATACACTACATGACCAAAAGTATGTGGACACCTGCTCGTCCAACATCTCATTCCAAAATCATGGGCATTAATATGAAGTTGGTCCCCGCTTTTCTGCTATAACAGCCTCCAGTCTTCTGGGAAGTCTTTCCACTAGATGCTGGAACATTGCTGCGGGGACTTGCTTCTATTCAGCCACAAGAGCATTAGTGAGGTCGGGCACTGATGTTGGGCGATTAGGCCTGGCTTGTAGTTGGCGTCCCGATTCTGGGATTGATTTGCACTTTCACACCAAAGTACATTCATCTCTAGGAGACAGAACGCGTCTCCTTCCTGAGCGGTATGACGGCTGCGTGGTCCCATGGTGTTTATACTTGTTTACTATTGTTTGTACAGATGAAAGTGGTACCTTCATGCATTTGGAAATTGCTCCCAAGGATGAACCAGACTTGTGGAGGTCTACAATTTTTATCTTAGGTCTTAGCTAATTTCTTTTGATTTTCCCGCGATGTCAAGCAAAGAGGCACTGAGTTTGAAGGTAGGCCTTGAAATACATCCACAGTTACACCTCCAATTGACTCAAATTATGTCAATTAGCCTATCAGAAGCTTCTAAAGCCATGACAGCATTTTTTTTAATTTTCCAAGCTGTTTAAAGGAACAGTCAACTTAGTATATGTAAACTTCTGACCCACTGGAATTGTGATACAGTGAATTATTAGTTAAATAATCTGTCTGTAAACAACTGTTGGAAAAATTACTTATGTCATGCACAAAGTAGATGTCCTAACCGACTTGCCAAAACTATAGTTTGTTAACAAGAAATTTGTGGAGTGGTTGAAAAATGAGTTTTAATAACTCCAACCTAAGTGTATGTAAACTTCCGACTTCAACTGTAGATGGGGGCGTGCTCTCTCTATTGTCTCCTGAAGTCCACAATCAGCTCCTACATTTTGTTGTCGTTGGGTGAGAGGTTATTTTCCTGGCACCACTCCGCCAGGGCCCTCACCTCCTCCCTGTAAGCTGTCTTGTCATTCTTGGTAATCAAGCCTACTATGGTTGTGTCTTCTACAAACTTAATGATTGCGTTGAAGGCGTGCGTGGCCACGCAGTCATGGGTAAATAGGGAGTACAGGTGGGGGCTGAGCACACACCCTTGTGGGGCCCCTTCGTTGAGGATCAGCATAGCGGAGGTGTTGTTGCCTCCATTCACCACCTAGGGGCAGCCCGTCAGGAAGTCCAGTCGCCAGTTGCTCAGTTATTCTTCCTAGCACCCAATTAATAACACACACACGCTCACACACGCTCACACACATACACACCTTCAATGGCTGCCACCCGACTGATACACTACACACACACTAAACATGAGAGCAGCAGCACCTCTGTGCCCAGCCCTGTGTATCGCTGACACAACACACATACACACAGCCCTCAGAGGCCAATTTAGAATCTGTATGCACTGCCTTCACCTTTTACGTTTCCCTAAATTGCTGGAAATGTGTGGTAGGAGTCTGTCTCCTGTGTATGCAATGAGGCAGGGGGCGCGTGTGTGTGAATGTGTGTGTGTGCAGTGAATGGGGGGAGGTGCAGAGGTAGAGGGGTGTTGGGGGGTTATCTGAGAACAGGGTTGTGTCATTATTTTCATTGGCTTGATCCAGCGTGTCAGCGATACAGCGCCAGCCAGCCAGCCTGCTAGGCCCTGATCCAGACACACAGCCAGCCAGCCTGCTAGGCCCTGATCCAGACACACAGCCAGCCAGCCTGATAGGCCCTGATCCAGACACACAGCCAACCAGCCTGCTAGTCCCTGATCCAGAATCACAGCCAGCCAGCCAGCCAGCCTTCTAGGCCCTGATCCAGACATACTGCTCAGTCTGAGCTCAGGTTAATGAAACCAGCGGCTCTACAGGAGACGGAGAGGGAAGCAGAGTGACGGTATACGGCTCTACAGGAGACGGAGAGGGAAGCAGAGTGACGGTATATGGTTCTACAGGAGACGGAGAGGGAAGCAGAGCGACGGTATACGGCTCTACAGGAGACGGAGAGGGAAGCAGAGCGACGGTATACGGCTCTACAGGAGACGGAGAGGGAAGCAGAGTGACGGTATACGGCTCTACAGGAGACGGAGAGGGAAGCAGAGAGACGGTATACGGTTCTACAGGAGACGGAGAGGGAAGCAGAGCGACGGTATACGGTTCTACAGGAGACGGAGAGGGAAGCAGAGCGACGGTATACGGCTCTACAGGAGAGGGAGAGGGAAGCAGAGTGACGGTATACGGCTCTACAGGAGACGGAGAGGGAAGCAGAGAGACGGTATACGGTTCTACAGGAGACGGAGAGGGAAGCAGAGCGACGCTATACGGCTCTACAGGAGACGGAGAGGGAAGCAGAGAGACGGTATATGGTTCTACAGGAGAGGGAAGCAGAGAGACGGTATACAGCTCTACAGGAGACGGAGAGGGAAGCAGAGTGACGGTATACGGCTCTACAGGAGACGGACAGGGAAGCAGAGTGACGGTATACGGTTCTACAGGAGACGGAAGCAGAGAGACGGTATACGGTTCTACAGGAGACGGAGAGGGAATCAGAGAGACGGTATATGGTTCTACAGGAGAGGGAAGCAGAGAGACGGTATACAGCTCTACAGGAGACGGAGAGGGAAGCAGAGTGACGGTATACGGCTCTACAGGAGACGGACAGGGAAGCAGAGTGACGGTATACGGTTCTACAGGAGACGGAAGCAGAGAGACGGTATACGGTTCTACAGGAGACGGAGAGGGAAGCAGAGAGACGGTATATGGTTCTACAGGAGAGGGAAGCAGAGAGACGGTATACAGCTCTACAGGAGACGGAGAGGGAAGCAGAGTGACGGTATACGGTTCTACAGGAGACGGAGAGGGAAGCAGAGTGACGGTATACGGCTCTACAGGAGACGGAGAGGGAAGCAGAGCGACGGTATACGGCTCTACAGGAGACGGAGAGGGAAGCAGAGCGACGGTATACGGTTCTACAGGAGAGGGAGAGGGAAGCAGAGTGACGGTATACGGCTCTACAGGAGACGGACAGGGAAGCAGAGTGACGGTATTCGGCTCTACAGGAGACGGACAGGGAAGCAGAGCGACGGTATACGGCTCTACAGGAGACGGAGAGGAAAGCAGAGTGACGGTATACGGTTCTACAGGAGACGGAGAGGGAAGCAGAGCGACGGTATACGGTTCTACAGGAGACGGAGAGGGAAGCAGAGCGACGGTATACGGTTCTACAGGAGACGGAGAGGGAAGCAGAGCGACGGTATACGGCTCTACAGGAGAGGGAAGCAGAGTGACGGTATACGGCTCTACAGGAGACGGAGAGGGAAGCAGAGCGACGGTATACGGCTCTACAGGAGAGGGAGAGGGAAGCAGAGTGACGGTATACGGCTCTACAGGAGACGGACAGGGAAGCAGAGCGACGGTATACGGCTCTACAGGAGACGGAGAGGGAAGCAGAGTGACGGTATACGGTTCTACAGGAGACGGAGAGGGAAGCAGAGCAACTTTATACGGTTCTACAGGAGACGGAGAGGGAAGCAGAGTGACGGTATACGGTTCTACAGGAGACGGAGAGGGAAGCAGAGCGACGGTATACGGTTCTACAAAAGAAGGAGAGGGAAGCAGAGCGACGGTATACGGTTCTACAGGAGACGGAGAGGGAAGCAGAGCGACGGTATACGGTTCTACAGGAGACGGAGAGGGAAGCAGAGAGACGGTATACGGCTCTACAGGAGACGGAGAGGGAAGCAGAGCGACGGTATACGGCTCTACAGGAGACGGACAGGGAAGCAGAGCGACGGTATACGGCTCTACAGGAGACGGAGAGGGAAGCAGAGTGATGGTATACGGTTCTACAGGAGAGGGAGAGGGAAGCAGAGTGACGGTATACGGCTCTACAGGAGACGGACAGGGAAGCAGAACGACGGTATACGGCTCTACAGGAGACGGAGAGGGAAGCAGAGTGACGGTATACGGTTCTACAGGAGACGGAGAGGGAAGCAGAGCGACGGTATACGGTTCTACAGGAGACGGAGAGGGAAGCAGAGTGACGGTATACGGTTCTACAGGAGAGGGAAGCAGAGCGACGGTATACGGTTCTACAAAAGACGGAGAGGGAAGCAGAGCGACGGTATACGGTTCTACAGGAGACGGAGAGGGAAGCAGAGCGACGGTATACGGTTCTACAGGAGACGAGAGGGAAGCAGAGAGACGGTATACGGCTCTACAGGAGACGGAGAGGGAAGCAGAGCGACGGTATACGGCTCTACAGGAGACGGAGAGGGAAGCAGAGTGACGGTATACGGCTCTACAGGAGACGGACAGGGAAGCAGAGCGACGGTATACGGCTCTACAGGAGACGGAGAAGGAAGCAGAGTGATGGTATACGGCTCTACAGGAGACGGACAGGGAAGCAGAGTGATGGTATACGGTTCTACAGGAGACGGAGAGGGAAGCAGAGTGACGGTATACGGCTCTACAGGAGACGGACAGGGAAGCAGAGTGATGGTATACGGTTCTACAGGAGACAGAGAGGGAAGCAGACTGACGGTATACGGCTCTACAGGAGACGGAGAGGGAAGCAGAGTGACGGTATACGGCTCTACAGGAGACGGACAGGGAAGCAGAGTGATGGTATACGGTTCTACAGGAGACGGAGAGGGAAGCAGAGTGACGGTATACGTCTCTACAGGAGATGGAGAGGGAAGCAGAGTGACGGTATACGGTTCTACAGGAGACGGAGAGGGAAGCAGCTCACTGTCCCTGCTCAGTTCACTAACCCAGCTCAGCTCACTAACCCAACTCAACTCAATAACCCAACTCAACTCAACTCACTAACCCAGCTCAGCTCAGCTCACTTACCCAACTCAACTCACTGACCCAACTCAGCTCACTAACCCAGCTCAGCTCAGCTCAACTCACTAACCCAGCTCAGCTCAACTCACTAACCCAGCTCAACTCACTGACCCAACTCAGCTCACTAACCCAGCTCAACTCACTAACCCAACTCAACTCACTAACCCAACTCAACTCACTAACCCAACTCAGCTCACTAACCCAACTCAGCTCACTAACCCAGCTCAGCTCAGCTCAACTCACTAACCCAGTTCAGCTCAACTCACTAACCCAGCTCAACTCACTGACCCAACTCAGCTCAGCTCACTAACCCAACTCAACTCACTAACCCAACTCAACTCACTAACCCAGTTCAGCTCACTAACTCAGCTCAACTCACAAACCCAGCTCAACTCACTGACCCAGCTCAACTCACTGACCCAGCGCAGCTCACTAACCAAACTCACTAACCCATCTCAGCTCACTAACCCAGCTCAGCTCAACTCACAAACCCAGCTCAGCTCACTAACCCAGCTCAGCTCACAGACCCAGCTCAGCTCACTGACCCAGCTCAGCTCACTGACCCAGCTCAGCTCACAAACCCAGCTCAGCTCACAGACCCAGCTCAACTCACTGACCCAGCTCAGCTCACTGACCCAGCTCAGCTCACAAACCCAGCTCAACTCACAAACCCAGCTCAGCTCACTAACCCAGCTCAGCTCACTGACCCAGCTCAGCTCACTAACCCAACTCAGCTCACTAACCCAGCTCAGCTCACTGACCCAGCTCAGCTCACTAACCCAACTCAGCTCACTAACCCAGCTCAGCTCACTGACCCAGCTCAGCTCACTCTTAGAATCACCTATTAAAGACCAGACAACTATTAAATTACCAGAACCAACTGGATTCTCCAATGATATTGAATGAACAGGTATCAAAATACAAACCCTCCAACCCAAAAAGGCCTGTGGTGTTGATGGTATCCTCAATGAAATGATAAAAAATACAGTCCACAAATTCCAGTAGGCTATACTTAAACTCTTTAACATCATCCTCAACTCTGGCATCTTCTACAATATTTGGAACCAAGGACAGATCACCCCAAACCACAAAAGACAAATTTAACCGCAATAACTACCGTGGGATATGCGTCAACAGCAACCTTGGGAAAATCCTCTGCATGATCATTAACAGCAGACTCGTACATTTCCCCAGTGAAAACAATGTACTGAGCAAATGTCAAATTGGCTTTTTACCAAATGACCTTACCATGTATTCACCCTGCACACCCTAATTGACAACCAAACAAACCAAAACAAAACAAAAGCAAAGTCTTCTCATTCTTTGTTGATTTCAAAAAAACTTTTGACTCAATTTGGCATGAGGGTCTGCTATACAAATTGATGGAAAGTGGTGTTGGGGGAAAAACATACGGCATTATAAAATCCATGTACACAAACAAGTGTGTGGTTAAAACTTTTCTTTCCACAGGGCTGTGGAGTGAGACAGGGATACAGCGTAAGCCCCATCCTCTTAAACATATACAGTATATCACAAAAGTGAGTACACCCCTCACATTTTTGTAAATATTTGAGTATATCTTTTCATGTGACAACACTGAAGAAATGACACTTTGCTACAATGTAAAGTAGTGAGTGTACAGCTTGTATAACAGTGTAAATTTGCTGCCCCCTCAAAATAACTCAACACACAGCCATTAATGTCTAAACCACTGGCAACAAAAGTGAGGACACCCTTAAGTGAAAATGTCCAAATTGGGCCCAATTAGCCATTTTCCCTCCCCGGGTCCTGTGACTCGTTAGTGTTACAAGGTCTCAGGTGTGAATGGGGAGCAGGTGTGTTAAATGTGGTGTCATCGCTCTCACACTCCCTCACGAGTCTGCAGCACCCGGCCACACCCTACTAGAATATCAAGTCAAATGTCTACTGTTTGCTGATGATCTGGTGCTTCTGTCCCCAACCAAGGAGGGCCTACAGCAGCATCTAGATCTTCTGCAAAGATTCTGCCAGACCTGGGCCCTGACAGTCAATCTCAGTAAGACAAAAATAATGGTGTTTCAAAAAAGGTGAATTTGCCAGGACCACAAATACAAGTACCATCTAGACACCATTGCCCTAGAACATACAAAAACAATACATACCTGGGCCTAAACATCAGCGCCACAGGTAACTTCCACAAAGCTGTGGACAAGCTAAGAGACAAGGCAAGAAGGGCCTTCAATGCCATCAAAAGGAACATAACATTCAACATAACAATTAGGATCTGGCTAAAAAAATACTTGAATCAGTTACAGAACCCATTGCCCTTTATGGTTGTGACGTCTGGGGTCCACTCACCAACCAAGAATTCACAAAATGGGACAAACACCAAATTGAGACTGCATGCAGAATTCTGCTAAAATATCCTCTGTGTACAATGTAAAATACCAAAATAATGCATTCAGAGCAGAATTAGTTTGGTAAATGAAGCGATTCCCAAACCTTCCATAACAAAGCCATCACCTACAGAGTGATGAACCTGGAGAAGAGTCCCCTAAGCAAGCTGGTCCTGGGGCTCTGTCTACAAACAAAAACAGTCCCCACAGAGCCCCAGGACAGCAACACAATTAGACCCAAGCAAATCATGAGAAAACAAAAAGATAATTACTTGACACATTGGAAAGAATTAACAAAAAAACAGAGCAAACTAGAATGCTATTTGGCCCTAAACAGAGAGTACACGGTGACAGAATACCTGACCATTGTGACTGACCCAAACTTAAAGAAAGCTTTGACTATGTACAGACTCAGTGAGCATAGCCTTGCTATTGAGAAAGGCCGCCGTAGGCAGACCTGTCTCTCAAGAGAAGACAGGCTATGTACACACTGCCCATAAAATGAGCTGTAAAATGAGTTACACTTCCTAACAAATATATATATTTTTAACCTTAATTTAACTAGGCAAGTCAGTTAAGAACAAATTCGTATTTTCAATGACAGCCTAGGAACTGTGGGTTAACTGTCTTGTTCAGGGGGAGAACAACATACTTTTACCTTGTCAGCTCAGGGATTTGATCTAGCAACCTTTCAGTTAATAGTCCAACGCTCTAACCACTAGGCTACCTAATTTTTATTGTTTATTTCACTTTTGTTTATTATCTATTTCACTTGCTTTGGCTATGTTAACATATGTTTCCCATGCCAATAAAGCCCTTAAATTTAATTTAATTTAATTGGGAGAGAGAGTGGGGGGGAGCAAGTGACCGAGCAAGCGAGAGAGAGGTAGAGAGAGAAAGCGAGACTGGGAGAGAGAGAGAGAGAGAGAGAGAGAGAGAGAGAGAGAGAGAGAGAGAGAGAGAGAGAGAGAGAGAGACTGGGAGGGAGAGAGAGAGAGAGAGACTGGGATGGAGAGAGAGAGAGAGAGAGAGAGAGAGAGAGAGAAAGAGAGAGAAAGATATATAGAGAGAGAGACAGAGAGAGACTGGGATGGAGAGAGAGAGAGAGAGAGAGAGAGAGAGAGAGAGAGAGTGTGAGAGAAAGAGAGAAACGTGCACCGAACACAACAAGTGTAGACCTTACAGTGAAATGCTTACTTACAGGCCCTAACCAACAGTGTAGACCTTACAGTGAAATGTTTACTTACAGGCCCTAACCAACAGTGTAGACCTTACAGTGAAATGCTTACTTACAGGCCCTAACCAACAGTGTAGACCTTACAGTGAAATGTTTACTTACAGGCCCTAACCAACAGTGTAGACCTTACAGTGAAATGCTTACTTACAGGCCCTAACCAACAGTGTAGACCTTACAGTGAAATGCTTACTTACAGGCCCTAACCAACAGTGTAGACCTTACAGTGAAATGCTTACTTACAGGCCCTAACCAACAGTGTAGACCTTACAGTGAAATGCTTACAGGCAACATTCGTACTGAGCTAAAGAGTAGAGCTGCCGCTTCCAGGTGCGGGACTCTAACCCGGAAGCGTATAAGAAATCCTGCTATGCCCTCCGACGAACCATCAAACAGGCAAAGTGTTAATACAGGGCTAAGATTGAATCGTACTACACCGGCTCCTTCGCTCGTCTTATGTGGCAGGGCTTGCAAACTATTACAAACTACAAAGGGAAGCACACCCACGAGCTGCCCAGTGACACGAGCCTACCAGACGAGATAAACCACTTCTATGCTTTCTTCGAGGCAAGCAACACTGAGGATTTCATGAGAGCATCAGCTGTTCAGCTGGATGACTGTGTGATCACGCTCTCCATAGCCGACGTGAGAAAGACCTTTAAACAGGTCAACATACACAAGGCTGCGGGGCCAGACGGATTACCAGGACGTGTGCTCCGGGCATGTGCTGACCAACTGGCAGGTGTCTTCACTGACATTTTTTTTAAAATTCCAACATGTTTCAAGCAGACCACCATGTCCCTGTGCCCAAGAACATGAAGGCAACCTGCCTAAATGACTACAGACCCGTAGCACTCACATCTGTAGCCATGAAGTGCTTTAAAAAGCTGGTAATGGCTCACATCAACAGCATTATCCCAGAAACCCTACATCCACTCCAATTTGCATACCGCCCGGGTGAGACCTGGCCAGGTGATGCTAGAATAACAACCTATCCCTCAACATAACCAAGACTAAGGAGATGATTGTGGACTGCAGAAAAATGAGGACCGAGCACGCCTCCATTCTCATCGACGGGGCTGTAGTGGAGCAGGTGGAGAGCTTCAAGTACGTTGGCGTCCACATCACAAACAAACTAGAATGGTCCAAACACACCAAGACAGTCGTGAAGAGGGCACGACAAAGCCTTTTCCCCCTCAGGAAACTAAAAAGACTTGGCATGGGTCCTCATATCCTCAAAAGGTTCTACAGCTGCACCATCGAGAGCCTCCTGACGGGTTGCATCACTGCCTGGTACGGCAATTGCTCGGCCTCCGACAGAGGGTAGTGCGTACGGCCCAGTACATCACAGGGGCTAAGCTGCCTGTCATCCAGGACCTCTACATCAGGCGGTATCGGAGGAAGGCCCTAAAAATGGTCAAAGACCCCAGCCACCACAGTTATAGACTGTTCTCTTTACTACTGCATGGCAAGCTGTCCCGGAGTTCCAAGTCTAGGACAAAAAGGCTTCTCAAAAGTTTTTACCCCCAAGTCATAAGACTCCTGAACAGGTAATCAAATGGCTACCCGGACTATTTGCATTGTGTGCCCCCCCCCCCCCCCCCCCAACCCCTCTTTTACGCTACTGCTACTCTCTGTTTGTCATATATGCATAGTCACTTTAACTATACATTCATGTACATACTACCTCAATTGGGCAGACCAACCAGTGCTCCCGCACATTGGCTACCCGGACTATCTGCATTGTGTCCCACCACCCACCACCCGCCAACCCCTCTTTTACGCTACTGCTACTCTCTGTTCATCATATATGCATCACTTTAACCACATCTACATGTACATACTACCTCAATCAGCCCAACTAACGGTGCCTGTATATAGCCGCTCTACTGTATATAGCCTCTCTACTGTATATAGCCTCTCTACTGTATATAGCCTCGCTACTGTTATAGCCTCTCTACTGTATATAGCCTCTCTACTGTTATAGCCTCTCTACTGTATATAGCCTCTCTACTGTTATAGCCTCTCTACTGTATATAGCCTCTCTACTGTTATAGCCTCTCTACTGTATATAGCCTCTCTACTGTTATAGCCTCTCTACTGTTATAGCCTCTCTACTGTATATAGCCTCGCTACTGTATATAGCCTCGCTACTGTTATAGCCTCTCTACTGTATATAGCCTCTCTACTGTTATAGCCTCTCTACTGTATATAGCCTCTCTACTGTATATAGCCTCTCTACTGTATATAGCCTCTCTACTGTTATAGCCTCTCTACTGTTATAACCTCTCTACTGTATATAGCCTCTCTACTGTTATAGCCTCTCTACTGTATATAGCCTCTCTACTGTATATAGCCTCGCTACTGTATATAGCCTCTCTACTGTTTATAGCCTCGCTACTGTTTATAGCCTCTCTACTGTTATAGCCTCTCTACTGTTATAGCCTCTCTCTCTCTCTCTCTCTCTCTCTCTCTCTCTCTCGGGCAGAGAGCTATTGCATGAGTCGTGTTATAACAGTGAAGTATAACACAACAGTGAGAAATTAGACAAAAAAAGACCTGCTCAGTGATTAAAACTGCATGAGCCCCTGAACTCTCCCTGACTCGCAACGATATGATACGCAGGAGGAGTGCGTGCTACTGAGAGTGTCACGGTCTTTAACACACGGTGGGGCAGAGAGTAAGGGGGCTAAGTGGGGTGGTGGGGCAAGATGGAGGGGGAGAGAGTACACCTCTCGCTCTGAAACACTTGCCACAAACATGCATTTGACATATAAAGAAAGGGTATGTTACACAAGCCATCAATCTGCCCTCACAGGTAAGCTAAGGTGGATACAAGCAGTGTTGAGACATTATTAGGACCCTGAAAGCAGATCATATTAGAGGAAGATTGGACTTATGACCAAACAGAATAAACAATCTAACCGTCGAAAAGCTAGAAAAAATTCATGAAATTGAAGGAGTTGGTGACAGGGAGGTGGTGACAGGGAGGTGGTGACAGGGAGGTGGTGACAGGGAGGTGGTGACAGGGAGGTGGTGTCAGTGGGGTGGTGACAGGGAGGTGGTTACAGGGAGGTGGTTACAGGGAGGTGGTGACAGGGAGGTGGTGTCAGGGAGGTGGTGACAGGGAGGTGGTGACAGGGAGGTGGTTACAGGGAGGTGGTGACAGGGAGGTGGTGTCAGTGGGGTGGTGTCAGGGAGGTGGTGACAGGGAGGTGGTGTCAGTGGGGTGGTGACAGGGAGGTGGTTACAGGGAGGTGGTTACAGGGAGGTGGTGACAGGGAGGTGGTGACAGGGAGGTGGTGACAGGGAGGTGGTGACAGGGAGGTGGTTACAGGGAGGTGGTGACAGGGAGGTGGTGACAGGGAGGTGGTGACAGGGAGGTGGTGACAGGGAGGTGGTGACAGGGAGGTGGTGTCAGTGAGGTGGTGACAGGGAGGTGGTGACAGGGAGGTGGTGACAGGGAGGTGGTGTCAGTGAGGTGGTGACAGGGAGGTGGTGACAGGGAGGTGGTGTCAGTGGGGTGGTGACAGGGAGGTGGTGACAGGGAGGTGGTGACAGGGAGGTGGTGACAGGGAGGTGGTGTCAGTGGGGTGGTGACAGGGAGGTGGTGACAGGAATGTGGTGTCAGTGGGGTGGTGACAGGGAGGTGGTGACAGGGAGGTGGTGACAGGGATGTGGTGTCAGTGAAGTGGTGACAGGGATGTGGTGACAGGGAGGTGGTGACAGGGAGGTGGTGACAGGGAGGTGGTGTCAGTGAGGTGGTGACAGGGAGGTGGTGACAGGGAGGTGGTGACAGGGAGGTGGTGACAGGGAGGTGGTGACAGGGAGGTGGTGTCAGTGAGGTGGTGACAGGGAGGTGGTGACAGGGAGGTGGTGACAGGGAGGTGGTGACAGGGAGGTGGTGTCAGTGAGGTGGTGACAGGGAGGTAGTGACAGGGAGGTGGTGTCAGTGGGGTGGTGACAGGGAGGTGGTGACAGGGAGGTGGTGACAGGGAGGTGGTGACAGGGAGGTGGTGTCAGTGGGGTGGTGACAGGGAGGTGGTGACAGGAATGTGGTGTCAGTGGGGTGGTGACAGGGAGGTGGTGACAGGGAGGTGGTGACAGGGATGTGGTGTCAGTGAAGTGGTGACAGGGATGTGGTGACAGGGAGGTGGTGACAGGGAGGTGGTGACAGGGAGGTGGTGACAGGGAGGTGGTGACAGGGAGGTGGTGACAGGGAGGTGGTGTCAGTGAGGTGGTGACAGGGAGGTGGTGACAGGGAGGTGGTGTCAGTGAGGTGGTGACAGGGAGGTGGTGACAGGGAGGTGGTGTCAGTGGGGTGGTGACAGGGAGGTGGTGACAGGGAGGTGGTGACAGGGAGGTGGTGACAGGGAGGTGGTGTCAGTGGGGTGGTGACAGGGAGGTGGTGACAGGAATGTGGTGTCAGTGGGGTGGTGACAGGGAGGTGGTGACAGGGAGGTGGTGACAGGGATGTGGTGTCAGTGAAGTGGTGACAGGGATGTGGTGACAGGGAGGTGGTGACAGGGAGGTGGTGACAGGGAGGTGGTGACAGGGAGGTGGTGACAGGGAGGTGGTGACAGGGAGGTGGTGACAGGGAGGTGGTGTCAGTGGGTGGTGACAGGGAGGTGGTGACAGGGAGGTGGTGACAGGGAGGTGGTGTCAGTGGGGTGGTGACAGGGAGGTGGTGTCAGTGAGGTGGTGACAGGGAGGTGGTGACAGGGAGGTGGTGACAGGGAGGTGGTGTCAGTGAGGTGGTGACAGGGAGGTGGTGACAGGGAGGTGGTGACAGGGAGGTGGTGACAGGGAGGTGGTGACAGGGAGGTGGTGTCAGTGGGGTGGTGACAGGGAGGTGGTGACAGGAATGTGGTGTCAGTGGGGTGGTGACAGGGAGGTGGTGACAGGGAGGTGGTGACAGGGCGGTGGTGACAGGGATGTGGTGTCAGTGAAGTGGTGACAGGGATGTGGTGACAGGGAGGTGGTGACAGGGAGGTGGTTACAGGGATGTGGTGACAGGGAGGTGGTGTCAGTGAGGTGGTGTCAGTGAGGTGGTGTCAGTGAGGTGGTGACAGGGAGGTGGTGACAGGGAGGTGGTGTCAGTGAGGTGGTGACAGGGGGGTGGTGACAGGGAGGGGGTGACAGTGAGGTGTTGCTGTCAGAGGACCAACAGCTCCTACAATGTTAATAGCAAGAGATTCCCTCCATCACCTCAGTGTTGCTGACACTGACAGGCCCAGGTCAGGCCCAGGTCAGATCACCCTCCTGCTGCTGGGGCTTTGAGATTCTGCCCTCATCCCCTATACCAGAGGCCCCCAAGACTCCACTGAGCCACCGTCACCCATGGCAGAACAGGGGTAAATCCTGAGAGACTAGAGAGGGAGCCAGTGACAGGAGACAGCTTGTAGATGCTCCCTACAGAGGAACACTCTACCTCTCTTCTCCTACTAATGATACTACTACTACAACATACAGGATACTTCATATGGCTAATGAAAACTTACTAAAACACAGCATCTGGCCACATTAATTCATCCCTCTCCCATCCCTTTCTCTCCTGTATCCTATTATATCTCTCTCCCAGTGCCCATCAGATGAGAATGAATTATAAAGGAAGGGGTGCTCAATCCAGGAGAATCAATACTAACAATGTCCGAGTTAACCATGCAGCTCCAGAGCATTCCCTCTCCCTCCCAATCTATCTTCCTTCCTTCCTCCCGCATTCTTTCTCTCTCTCTCTCTCTCTCTCTCTCTCTCTCTCTCTCTCTCTCTCTCTCTCTCTCTCTCTCTCTCTCTCTCTCTCTCTCTCTCTCTCTCTCTCTCTCTCTCTCTCTCTCTCTCTCTCTCTCTCTCTCTCTCTCTCTCTCTCTCTCTCTCTCTCTCTCTCTCTCTCTCTCTCTCTCTCTCTCTCTCTCTCTCTCTCTCTCTCTCTCTCTCTCTCTCTCTCTCTCTCTCTCTCTCTCTCTCTCTCTCTCTCTCTCTCTCTCTCTCTCTCTCTCTCTCTCTCTCTCTCTCTCTCTCTCTCTCTCTCTCTCTCTCTCTCTCTCTCTCTCTCTCTCTCTCTCTCTCTCTCTCTCTCTCTCTCCCTTCCTCTCTCCCTCCCTTCCGGTCTACCTCCCATCTCTCCCTTCATCTCTCCGTCTCGCTCTCTGACTGGCTGGAGGAGGGAGACATTACCCAGACCCACCTGTCTCTGCATGCTAAAGAGTCTACCGAGGCAAATTAGCTACTTCTACAGCATAGCACACTTATTATGAAGTTAGTATCGAGGTTTATAGTCTGGTTTATACACTTGATGAGGGGTGAGGTAAATTATGACTAAACACCACTTGATGAGGGAGGAGGTAAATGATGACTGAACACCACTTGATGAGGGAGGAGATAAATTATGACTAAACACCACTTGATGAGGGAGGAGATAAATGATGACTGAACACCACTTGATGAGGGAGGAGGTAAATGATGACTGAACACCACTTGATGAGGGAGGAGATAAATTATGACTAAACACCACTTGATGAGGGAGGAGATAAATGATGACTGAACACCACTTGATGAGGGAGGAGGTAAATGAAGACTGAACACCACTTGATGAGGGAGGAGGTAAATGATGACTAAACACCACTTGATGAGGGAGGAGGTAAATGAAAACTGAACACCACTTGATGAGGGAGGAGGTAAATGAAGACTGAACACCACTTGATGAGGGAGGAGATAAATGATGACTAAACACCACTTGATGAGGGAGGAGGTAAATGAAAACTGAACACCACTTGATGAGGGAGGAGGTAAATGATGACTGAACACCACTTGATGAGGGAGGAGGTAAATGAAGACTGAACACCACTTGATGAGGGAGGAGGTAAATGATGACTGAACACCACTTGAGGGAGTTAGAGGTAAATGAAGACTGAACACCACTTGATGAGGGAGGAGGTAAATGATGACTGAACACCACTTGATGAGGGAGGAGATAAATGATGACTGAACACCACTTGATGAGGGAGGAGGTAAATGATGACTGAACACCACTTGAGGGAGGAGGTAAATGAAGACTGAACACCACTTGATGAGGGAAGAGGTAAATGAAGACTGAACACCACTTGATGAGGGAGGAGGTAAATGAAGACTGAACACCACTTGATGAGGGAGGAGCTAAATGAAGACTGAACACCACTTGATGAGGGAGGAGCTAAATGAAGACTGAACACCACTTGATGAGGGAGGAGCTAAATGAAGACTGAACACCACTTGATGAGGGAGGAGGTAAATGAAGACTGAACACCACTTGATGAGGGAGGAGGTAAATGAAGACTGAACACCACTTGATGAGGGAGGAGGTAAATGAAGACTGAACACCACTTCATGAGGGAGGAGGTAAATGAAGACTGAACACCACTTGAGGAGGTAAATGAAGACTGAACACCACTTACCTACACTGCTTGGCTCTGCGTCTCCCACTGGAAAACCCCCAATCCTTTTTTTAAATGTTTTTTTTTCACCTTTATTTAACCAGGTAGGCTGGTTGAGAACACCTTTATTTAACCAGGTAGGCTAGTTGAGAACACCTTTATTTAACCAGGTAGGCTAGTTGAGAACACCTTTATTTAACCAGGTAGGCTAGTTGAGAACACCTTTATTTAACCAGGTAGGCTAGTTGAGAACACCTTTATTTAACCAGGTAGGCTAGTTGAGAACATCTTTATTTAACCAGGTAGGCTAGTTGAGAACAAGTTCTCATTTACAACTGCGACCTAGCCAAGATAAAGCATAGCAGTGTGAACAGACAACACAGAGTTACACATGGAGTAAACAATTAACAAGTCAATAACACAGTAGAAAAAAAAAGAGAGTCTATATACATTGTGTGCAAAAGGCATGAGGAGGTGGGCGAATAATTACAATTTTGCAGATTAACACTGGAGTGATAAATTATCAGATGGTCATGTACAGGTAGAGATACTGGTGTGCAAAAGAGCAGAAAAGTAAATAAATATAAACAGTATGGGGATGAGGTAGGTAAAATTGGGTGGGCTATTTACCGATAGACTATGTACAGCTGCAGCGATCGGTTAGCTGCTCAGATAGCAGATGTTTGAAGTTGGTGAGGGAGATAAAAGTCTCCAACTTCAACGATTTTTGCAATTCGTTTCGGTCACAGGCAGCAGAGAACTGGAACGAAAGGCGGCCAAATGAGGTGTTGGCATTAGGGATGATCAGTGAGATGATCAGTGAGATACACCTGCTGGAGCGCGTGCTGCTGCAGCCCAAGACTCCTATCCTCCCTGCATTACACTAGTTACCCTCTGTCATGACGTTGATCTGGGGGTAGGTTTATGACAGTCATAAAGTCCTCTTCCCAACCTTTTTCCTCTCTCTACCCTACTGATGTTACATTTGCAAAACCCTTGGTTAACATAGAGATTCTGGGAACATCAGAAGGTGGGGGGAAATGAACTATATTCTGTAATCCGACCAATTGAACATATGTGGGGGTACTTAATGAATATGATGTCAGTTCGGTTGTCATCTGAGACATTCTCATCAATGATAAGATGGCATAAACTCTACAGTGGAAAGTCTACACATCAGAGTTATCGTATTCACATGGAGTTATCGGATTCCTGTTCCGAGGATGTGGTACGATGTCAGAATGGTTCAGATAATAACTACAGAACGAAGCCAACATCAGCATGAGCTTTGGTTGCGAATGATATGAACTTTGAACTCTTATTCACTTGAGAAGTAATACCTCCTAGCCGTTTGTTAGCAACAGCAGCTGCAAACGAGGGTTGGGAAGGAACAGACAGAGTATCCCGTCCACCACACAACGACGTTACTACAACGTATTCAATTGACAACCAGAGACATTCTTCAAAGGACAAAGGACTCGGTTGGACAACCCGGCCTTCCATCTACCACCAACCTACCGAAGCGCAGCTCAGAGAAAATATTTATTGCACTTTCCTTTTCCAAATGGGCAGTAATTTAGAATGCATAAGATACTGTATTTACGATAGCACAGCTTCGCCCTTTGTTCCTCAGTCTTCCCGCTCTTTCACTTAAACCCAGACCCTTTTCTTTTGTGTAACAAGCTGTCATATCTGTTCCGCCCGCCAGGGACGTTTTCCTTTATGACGTCATTTGTAATCAAGTCATGATTTAATTATGTGTATGTGTAATTCTGTGTGGTTAGTTAGGGATTTAGTAAATAAATAATTTTGTATTGCTGATTCAACTTGTTAGCCAGGGTTCGTGCAGATAACCAAGAATTTACAACTTTCAGATGAGACTGAATTAAGATGACGATTAATATTGACTGCTATTGATGTAAAATATTACTAGGTCTTTAAGAGTTTATTTGGAAGATAACAGCTCTATAAATATTATTTTGTGGTGCCCCGACTCTCTAGTTAATTACATTTATTATCCTCCCTCCATCACACCTCTTACCCTCACTCCATCACACCTCTTATTACCTCCCTCCATCACACCTCTTACCCTCCCTCCATCATACCCCTTCATACCCCTCCCTCCATCACACCTCTTATCTTCCCTCCATCACACCTCTTATCCTCCCTCCATCACACCTCTTATCCTCCCTTCATCACACCTCTTATCCTCCCTTCATCACACCACTTATCCTCCCTCCATCATACCCTTCATACCCCTCCCTCCATCACACCTCTTATCCTCCCTCCATCACACCTCTTATCCTCCCTTCATCACACCACTTATCCTCCATCCATCACACCTCTTATCCTCACTCCATCACACTACTGATTCTCCCTCCATCACACCTCTTATCCTCCATCCGTCACACCTCTTATCCTCCCTCCATCACACTAATTATCCACCCTCCATCACACTAATTATCCTCCCTTCATCACACTACTTATCTTCCATCCATCATACCTCTTATCCTCCCTCCATCACACCACTTATCCTCCCTCCATCACACCTCTTATCCTCCCTCCATCACACCACTTATCCTCCCTCCATCACACTATTTATCCTCCCTCCATCACACTATTTATCCTCCATCATCACACCTCTTATCCTCCCTCCATCACACCACTTATCCTCCCTCCATCACACCACTTATCCTCCCTCCATCACACCTCTTATCCTCCATCCATCACACCTCTTATCCTCCATCATCACACCTCTTATCCTCCCTCCATCACACTAGTTATCCTCCATCCATAAAACTACTGATTCTCCCTCCATCATACCTCTTATCCTCCCTCCATCACACTAGTTATCCTCCCTCCATCACATCACTTATCCTCCATCCATCACACCTCTTATCCTCCATCATCACACTATTTATCCTCCCTCCATCACACCTCTTATCCTCCCTCATCACACTAGTTATCCTCCCTCCATCACACCTCTTATCCTCCATCATCACACCTCTTATCCTCCATCATCACACTATTTATCCTCCCTCCATCACACCTCTTATCCTCCATCATCACACTATTTATCCTCCCTCCATCACACCTCTTATCCTCCATCATCACACTATTTATCCTCCCTCCATCACACCTCTTATCCTCCATCATCACACTATTTATCCTCCCTCCATCACACCTCTTATCCTCCCTCCATCACACTAGTTATCCTCCCTCCATCACACCTCTTATCCTCCATCCATCACACCTCTTATCCTCCCTCCATCACACTATTTATCCTCCCTCCATCACACCTCTTATCCTCCCTCATCACACTAGTTATCCTCCCTCCATCACACCTCTTATCCTCCATCATCACACCTCTTATCCTCCATCATCACACTATTTATCCTCCCTCCATCACACCTCTTATCCTCCATCATCACACCTCTTATCCTCCATCATCACACTATTTATCCTCCCTCCATCACACCTCTTATCCTCCATCATCACACTATTTATCCTCCCTCAATCACACTTCTTATCCTCCATCATCACACCTCTTATCCTCCATCATCACACTATTTATCCTCCATCCATCACACCTCTTATCCTCCATCATCACACTATTTATCCTCCCTCCATCACACCTCTTATCCTCCCTCCATCACACTAGTTATCCTCCATCCATAAAACTACTGATTCTCCCTCCATCACACCTCTTATCCTCCCTCCATCACACTAGTTATCCTCCCTCCATCACACCTCTTATCCTCCCTCCATCACACTAGTTATCCTCCCTCCATCACACCTCTTATCCTCCCTCCATCATACCTCTTATCCTCCCTCCATCACATCACTTATCCTCCCTCCATCACACCTCTTATCCTCCCTCCATCACATCACTTATCCTCCCTCCATCACACCTCTTATCCTCCATCATCACACTACTTATCCTCCATCCATCACACTACTTATCCTTCCTCCATCACACCTCTTATCCTCCTGAGGGAGGACGGGGGAGAGGGATGAGGGGAGGGAGGGGGCAACAGGTGCATAAGGCTCCACTGGGAGTCTGGGCAGGCCAGGGGGCTCCTTCTCAGCTACCCAAATATTTCTCCTCAAATCAGTCATGCCACGCAGGCAGGCATTTATATACATCCCCACTCCCTCCATCCTCCTCTCCTCCATCCATCCCTCTCCCCTCTCGCCCTTCACTCTCTCCTCTCCATCCCTCTCTCTCCCCTCCTTCATTCATTAAGCACTTTATGCTCCACCCCAGAGTCCCAGGACCGCCCGTCCCTCCCTCTTCACAGACACCTGCTGGGCTAACACAGCCTAGAGCATCTATAATTCACAGGGTCAATCGCTCAGAGGAGGGGGGACTCCACTGGCTGCCTGCCTGGTCCACACTGCAATGTAAGGCTGTGTCCCAAATGGCACCATATTCCCTCTATAGTGCACTACTTTTGACCAGCGCCCACTCAAAATTTGTTTTCAATCTCCATGTGAGAATTGTGTGTTGCAAGTGCCATGAAGCCCTGAGCCCTGACATGTATGTCTAACCTCCCACCTAGGTGGCTGACTTCATGTGTTGCATAAGCTCTTCAATATTGCATAGGCCTATGCAGGGATGAAAAATACATCTCCTTGAACTTGAAGCCAGGAAGCGAGAGTTTAGTCCTGAGCAGGGCAGGGAGGTGAACTGACAAACATCAACACTCTGAGGGTAAGCCAGGAGGGGCTGGGAAGCCAGGAGGGGCTGGGAAGCAAGGAAGCAGGAAAGAGGGAAGCAGGAAAGCAGGAAGCAGGGAATCGGAGATGCAGGAAGCAGGGTAAACAGAACCAATGGCATAACCTTCCATGCACTGTAGAGCCTACGTTTATTCAACCCTTATCCAAACTGACACTGTATTGTGTTTATTATGGGTTCCCCATTAGTTCTGCCAAGGCAGAAGCTACTCTTCATGTGTTTATTATGGATCCCCATTAGTTCTGCCAAGGCAGCAGCTACTCTTCCTGGGGTTTGTTATGGATCCCCATTAGTTCTGCCAAGGAAGCAGATACTCTTCCTGTGGTTTATTATGAATCCCCATTAGTTCTGGAAAGGCAGCATATACTCTTCCTGGGGTTTATTATGGATCCCCATTAGCTCCTGCCAAGGCAGCAACTACTCTTCCTGGGGTTTATTATGGATCCCCATTAGTTCTGGCAAGGCAGCAGCTACTCTTCCTGGGGTTTATTATGGATCCCCATTAGTTCTGGCAAGGCAGCAGCTACTCTTCCTGGGGTTTATTAAGGATCCCCATTAGATCTGCCAAGGCAGAAGCTACTCTTCCTGGGGTTTATTATGGAACCCCATTAGTTCTGGCAAGGCAGCAGCTACTCTTCCTGGGGTTTGTTATGGATCCCCATTAGTTCCTGCCAAAGTTCCTGGGGTTCATCCAAATTAAGGCAAATTAATATGCAATTAAAATACATTACAATAAATTTCACAACAGATTTCACAACAAAGTAAGTGTGTGCCCTCAGGTCACTACTCTACTACCACATACTGTATCTACAATGCAAAATCCATGTGTACGTGTTTGTATAGTGTATATGTTATGTGTGTCTGTGCCTATGTGTGTGTCTCTCCACAGCCCCCACTTTTCCATAAGGTGCATCTTTATCTTTTTTTTTTTTCAATCTGATTCTACTGTTTTCATCAGTTACTTGATGTGGAATAGAGTTCCATTTAGTCATGGCTCTATGTAGTACCATGCGCCTCCTATAGTCTGTTCTGGACATGGGGACTGTGAAGAGACATCTGGTGGCATGTCTTGTGGTGTTTGCATGAGCTGTGTGCCACTATAATAGTTTAAACAGACAGCTTGGTACATTCAACATGTCAATACTTCTCACAAATTCAAGAACTGATTAAGTCAATCTCTCCTCTACTTTGAGCCAGGAGAGATTGACATGCATATTATTAATGTTAGCTCTCAGTGTACATTTAAGGGCCAGCCGTGCTGCCCTGTTCTCTGCCAATTGTAATTTCCTAAATCCCTCTTTGTGGCACTGAACACACGACTAGACGTTAGTCCAGGTGCGACAAAACTAAGGCCTGCAGGACCTGCCTTGTTGATAGCTTTGTTAAGAAGGCAGAGCAGCCCTTTATTATGGACAGACCTCTCCCCATCTTAGCTATTGTTGCATCAATATGTTTTGAATATGACAGTTTACAATCCAGGGTTACTCCAAGCCGTTCACTCTCCTCATCTTGCTCACTTTCCACATTATTCATTAAACGATTTAGTTGAAGATTAGGGTTTAGTGAAGGATTTGTCCCTAAATTGACTGGGACTAACTTTTTTCTTGCCACCCATTCTGAAACTGACCGCAGCTCTTTTTTTAAAGTGTTGCAGGGATTTCACTTGCTGTGGTAGATGACGTGTATGATGTTGAGTCATCAGCATACATAGACACTCAGAGCCAAGGTCATTAGTAAAGATTTTTTAAAGTAAGGGGCCTAGACAGCTGCCCTGGGGAATGCCTGACTCAACCTGGATTATGATGGAGAGGCTTCCATTAAAGAACACCCTCTCTATTCTGTTAGACCCTCTCTGTTCTGTCAATCCACAATATAGCAGGGGATGTAAAGCCATCACACATAGGTTATTCCAGCTGCAGATCATGATCGATAATGACAAAAGCTGCACTGAAGTCTAACACAACAGCTCCCACAATCTTTTTATTATCAATTTCTCTCAGCCAACCATCAGTCATTTGTGTAAGTGCCGTACATGTTGAACGCCTTTCCCTATAAGTGAGCTGAAAATCTGTTAATGTGTTTACAGTGAAATATCATTGTATCTGGGTTGGTAACAGGCTGATTGGTTGGCTGTTTGAGCCAGTAAAGGGTGCTTTAACCTTTTTGGGATAGGGGGCAGCATTTTCACTTTTGGATGAATAGCGTGCCCAGAGTGAACTGCCCCCTACTCTGTCCCAGATGCTAACATATGCATATTATTATTAGTATTGGATAGAAAACACTCTGAAGTCTCTAAAACTGTTTGAATGATGTCTGTGAGTATAACAGAACAGAACTGTGAGTATAACAGAAAAATCCAACCAGGAAGTGGGACATCTGAGGTTTGTGGTTTTTCAAAGCTTGGCCTACCGAATATACATTGAGATATGGATGAGGTTGCACTTCATAGGGCTTCCACTAGATGTCAACCATCTTTTGAAACTTGAATGAGAATTATACTATAAAGGAGGGGCTCATGAGACCTCTTTGAGTCAGTGGGCTGGCAAAGAGCCTTGGTCTCATGACGCGCGCTCCCGACAGAGTTACCTCGCGTTCCAGTACTTTTTCTGAAGACAAAGGAATTCTCCGGTTGGAACATTCTAACGTAAAATTCAAAACCAAAAGAACAACAACAACAAAAAACATCCTAACGATTGATTTCATACATCGTTTGACATGTTTCTAAAGGACTGTAACGGAACTTTTCAAGTTTTTGTCTGGATGAAGTGCCTGCGCCTCATGAAGATCGATTACTGGGCTGAACACGCTAACAACAAGTGGCTATTTGGACATAAATGATGGAACTTTATAGAACAAATCAGTCATTAATTGTCGAACTGGGATTCATAGGAGTGCCTTCTGATGAAGATCATCAAAGGTAAGTGAATATTTATGGTGTTGTTTCTAACTTTGTTGATTCCAAAATGGCGGATATTCTTCTGGCTGTTTTGGGCTCTGAGCGCCGTTCTCAGATTATGCTTTTCTCATAAAGTTTTTTTTAAATCTGACTCAGCGGTTGCATTAAGGAGAAGTCTATATTTAATTCTGTGAATAAAACTAGTATCTTTTATCAATGTTTATTATGAGTATTTCTGCAAAATCACCGGATGTTTTGGAATCAAAACATTACTGCATGTAAGGCGCCAATGTAAACTGAGATATTTGGATATAAATATGCACATTATCAAACAAAACATATATGTATTGTGTAACATGATGTCCTATGAGTGTCATCTGATGAAGATCATCAAAGGTTAGTGACTCATTTTATCTATACTTCTGCTTTTTGTGACTCCTATCTTTGGCTGGAAAAATGGCTGAGTGTTTTTTCGACTTGGCGGTGATCTAACATAATCGTTTGTTGTGCTTTAGCTGTAAAGCATTTTTGAAATCGGACATGATGGGTAGATTAACAAGATGTTTATCTTTCGTTTGCTGTATTGGACTTGTTAATGTGTGAAAGTTACATATTTCTAAAAAATATATTTTTGAATTTCGCGCGCTGATTCTTCAGAGGGATGTTGTCGAAGGGTAATATTTTTTGGTAGTGGAATGAGTTGATTCTCTTCAAGCCTGAGGGCACACACTTTCCTGTAGGCTTAGATTGAAGAGATGGCAAATAGGAGTGATAATATCGTCTGCTATCATCCTCAGTAATTTTCCAACCAATCACAATGCTAGTCTTTCATAATTTGGTCAGTTATGCATAGATGTGTAGGTTCAGAATTTTCTGTTGGCATGTCATGCCTAAGTTTGCTAATCATTAAAGTAGTTGGCAATGCCATTGAGTTTGTAATGAATGAGCCATCTGATTCAATAAATGATGGAGCTTTTTTGCCCAGAATGTCGTTAAAGTTGCTCAAGAGCTTTTATTATCGTTCTTTATCTCAAATCAAATCAAATTGTATTAGTCACATGTGCCGAAGAGGGAGAGGTTGTTGCCCTGGCACGGCTTTTTCATTTACAGAAGACATCATGGTGATGTCTGAGTGCTGATCGATCAGCAGGAGTGGGCAGTGGTAGAAATGGTGAGGACCAGGAATGACATACGACTGTCCGAAATAAAGCAGGCCATTGAGGAGAACAATTACACCTTTGCCAATGTGGCATCCATCAGCCTACCAACAATCGCCCACCTTTTGAAGATGCACCAGGTATCTATGAAAAACTTTTACCTGGTGCCTTTTGAGAGAAACAATGACTGGGTGAAACAACTGTGGGCCGAATATGTTAATGTAGCACTATATACTGTATTACTATTTGATGCACATGCTACTTCACAACATCATATTGGAACTACCTTATACTGTAAAAATAACAAACCAAAATATATTTTTAGAGGGTGATGGGGCTTGAACCTCCTGGGAACCATCACAAGTATATTTTTATTGATGAAGCGGGCTTAAATCTGGCCAAACCTCGGCGCTGTGGGCAGAACGTCATCTGCAAACGGTGACTGGACAATGTGGTGGAAACATCTCCATGTGTGCAGCGATCTCTGAAGATGCTGTGGTAGGACGTAGGCCATTACTAGGATCCTACAACGCTGCACACCTCATTGTGTTTCTCAATTAAATTGAGCAGGCCTGTCAAGGTGAAGGGATTACCTATGTCATTGTGTGGGACAATGTCAGGTCACACCATGCAAAGGTGGTTCAGGCATGGTTTCGGCCCATCCCTGATTTGTGACCCTATACTCTCCTTTCCTCAACCCTATTGAATCATTTTTTTCAGCATGGAGGTGGAAGGTGGAAGATTGCCATCCCCATTAGCGTGACACCCTCCTTCTGGCTTTGGATGAGGCATGCGACGATATCAATGCAGACCAATGTCAAGCTTGGATTTGCCATGCCAAAAGAATGCCCTCATGAACAATGAGGACATTCACTGTGATGTGGATGAGAATCTATGGCCAAATTAAGACAGGCTTGATTGATGCAAATTAATGCATGCTAAACAATATGTTTTATTTTATTCATTTAATTTGTTTGATTTCATTTCTTACATTTGATTACAAACAGTACACCTATGTTGCAATTATATCTGAAAAACAAATATTTATTTTGCATGAATTATTGTAGTGTTTATTGATTACACATTGGATAGATATTATGGAAATTATATACTTTTTCTGTCAATTTTGTTGGGTAATGTAAGTTTATTGCCTAATCTGAAAACGGTGTAATTTCCAGTACTGTAGCATATTACTGTCACGCCCCCTGACCTTCGTTATCTTTGTTTTCTTTATTATTTTGGTTAGGTCAGGGTGTGACACGGGTGGTTGGTTTAGTTTTTGTATTGTCTATGTGTTTTTGTCCTGTCTAGGGTTTTTATAATTCTATGGGGTTTTAGTATGTCAAGGTATATGTAGGTCTATGGCGGCCTGAATTGGTTCCTAATCAAAGGCAGCTGTTTATCGTTGTCTCTGATTGGGGATCCTATTTAGGTTGCCATTTTCCATTTTGGTTTTGTGGGTTGTTATTCTATGTTTAGTTGCCTGTTCGTACTAGTCATATTGCGTCACGGTTCATTTTGTTATTTTGTATAGTTTTGTTCAGTGTTGCATTTGTTTAATAAAATAGAATGTACGCTTATCACGCTGCGCCTTGGTCTCCTCCATACAACAACCGTGACAATTACTTTCAGCACTTCTAAGGGTGATTTGAAACACACATCTTGCATTGTTAGCTATTGGATTAACTGGTAGTTAAAATGACTCCATTGAAAAGATTAAACCAATGTTCTCATTACATTTCAGAAACATATTTTTAATCAATGATTGTGTGGTGAGAGATGTTTACACAATGACAGGTTTTGATTGAAAGACTGGCTGTGTGACCAGTTTGGAGTTTGGTACTAAGAGTTAGATATTTACCACATACTGTACATGTGAAACTAGTACCAAAGCGATAAAAGAAAATGTACTTCAACAGCATTTGACATGAAATCTTCTCTAAGCGTTACAGGAATATGACTCTGAACATCAACTATAACACCTCCAACATTGGCATTCCTGTCTCCTGAAGATGTTGAAACCATGTATTGCTACAAGTGTATCATCAAATGTATTAAGTGAGTTTCAGAGATAGTCAGAATATGAATGTTATCCGTTCCTAGCAAGTTATCGAGTTATTTTAGCACTTTTCTGGGATTCTTGATTGTTTTTATTGTTTTACTGGTAGGCTTATCAGAGGTAGACATGAGAGTGATATTTATATTTGAGCTGGTAGTGCCGGGTGAGCTGCACACAATGGACTTCCTATTAGGGCAAACTGCCTCAGTGCTAACAGTGTGACTCATGTTCATAGGTGCATAATTACAGTCTACAATAGCTGTAGGATTGACAGAGGCATTCAGGGGAGTTGTAGGGATATTAATTAGGTTACCTACATTCTGACTGCAAACGCTCCTAAGAAAATGTAGATTTGCAGCAGCAGAACTACAACAACTCAGCGACACAATTGTAGGGATTATCTGAGCAGGGCTTGGGTCACTGATAAGTCATTGTCTCAATGCAAACTTGAAATGCGAGGACAGTGTCCAGGAGCCAAGATGATTTGGATGGACTCCGTCATTCCTGTAGAGCATCTTCTGTTTCCAAAAGGTGTCAAAGTTATCTACAAAAGTTATTCCAACAGAGCTACAGTAGCCTGAATACAGAGCTACAGTAGCCTGAATCTATTGCAAACGCGGCCCAACGATGGTACTAGGCCTGAAATATTTGTCAGCTTTTTGTAATCTTTCACAGCTAGAATCAGTTCTGTAAAATCCACATGGACTATGAATAAGTCCGCCCCCCGGCAGCTGTCGTAGAACGGTAGGAAGCAGCCTTGTATTGTCCTGTACTCATGTTCCAAGATAACACAGGGGTTTTGCCATGGGAACCGAGATGTTTCTCACCATAGAGCTGCTGATGACGACAGCTGGTGAAATGTCTGGGGAGTTCTGTCCGTTCCTTCGCTATTCCTTTAGAAGACCCCTAGAAGGGAGGTGGGGCCCAATAGACCCAAGCCAGCCATAGAATCCAGCGTGGCTGATGAAGAAGCTGGAGTCTCAGATACCCTCACAGTCCAATGAGTGGGGGGGCTATGAAGATTTGAACCCGAGGTAGAAGCCACTGGAGAGGGTGACAGAACAGAGGACAAAGGTGCATGTACCTCCGGATACGATCTCGAAGTGGAAGCCCCCAGGGATGAAGGCACCGGAACCTCTGGATCCAGGGTGGCAAAGCTGTTTGGATCAAGGTCGGGGAAGTCTGTATTCGGTCCGGGCTTCCCATTGCCAAGGAGACCCCTATTGCTTTCGACGACTTCCACTGCAGAAGATGTGCCTCCATGGCTGGTTGGTAGGAGCATCCACTAAGTCATCCAGATATATCCTACTAACTCCATTCTCCAGGGAAGGGGAGACCCCTTTGGGGAGGTATCTTTGCAGAGCACAGGCCAGTTGGCTGTGGAAAGACGACACTCCCACCAGGTCAGAGAGGCGTCCAGCTACTGGAGTAGAAGAGAAAGAGATAGTAGGCAGGCATGGATTCCCCAATAGCTTGTGTAAGTTTGCTACTTGTTTGCTAAGAGTAGCCACTTCGCCCCTGAAGTCATCTGCAAACAAACAGTTGCTACATTGAATGACCAGACGTCCACATTCTCCTGGAAGAGAACAAAATAAACACAGCTCCTGTAGCATTGAAAACTTTCCTTAGTGACCTCCATTTGAAACTTCAGGCTAGCTAGTTTAGCTGGGCATCTGCATCTCTCTTCTTGACAGGAATTTACTAAAAGGTTTGCTATGAGCTACAGTGGGCTCGCAAATCCAGCCTGCACCCCGCTTCCCGAAACAAGCACAGCCAGTGAAATGGCAAACACACAAGCAACACACACACACACACGAGTCACACACCAGTACGGCAAACAGAGAGAATAACAAACAAACATTAACATGATGGAGTGAGATGAGAGCTCGGGATAAGAGAGAAAGGAAGTGCCGCAAATTAAAGCATTGTCGCTGATGGCATTGGAATGGAAATTACTGCTTTCTCAAGGTATGAATTATAAAAAAAATTGACAACACTCAATCCATATTAGAGGTCGACCGATTAATCGGAATGGCCGATTAATTAAGGCTGATTTCAAGTTTTCATTACGATCGGAAATCTGTAATTTTGGATGCCGATTTTGCAGATCAATTTTTTTCTACACCTTTATTTAATCTTTATTTAACTAGGCAAGTCAGTTAAGAACACATTCTTATTTTCAATGACGGCCTAGGAACAGTGGGTTAACTGCCTTGTTCAGGGGCAGAACAACAGATTTTTACCTTGTCAGCTCAAGGATTCAATCTTGCAAATTTACGTTTAACTAGACCCACGCTCTAACCACCTACCTCACGAGGAGCCCACCTGTTACGCGAATGCAGTAAGAAGCCAAGGTAAGTTGCTAGCTAGCATTAAACTTATCTTATAAAAAACAATCAATCAATCATAATCACTAGTTATAACTACACATGGTTGATGATATTACTAGTTTATCTAGCATGTCCTGCGTTGCATATAATCGATGCAGTGCGCATTTGCGAAAAAGAACTGTCGTTGCTCCAACGTGTACCTAACCATAAACACCAATGCCTTTCTTAAAATCAATACACAGAAGTATATATTTTTAAACCTGCATATTTAGCTAAAATAAATCCAGGTTAGCAGGCAATATTAACCAGGTGAAATGTTGTCACTTCTCTTGCGTTCATTGCACGCAGAGTCAGGGTATATGCAACAGTTTGGGCTGACTGGCTCATTGCGAACTAATTTGCCAGAATTTTACGTAAAAAGGTTGTGCAATGTAACAGGAATATTTAGACTGATGGATGCCACCCGTTAGATAAAATACAGAACGGTTCCACATTTCACTGAAAGAATAAATGTTTTGTTTTCGAGATGATAGTTTCCGGATTCGACCATATTAATGACCTAAGGCTCGTATTTCTGTGTGGTATTATGTTATAATTAAGTCTATGATTTGATAGAGCAGTCTGACTGAGCGATGGTAGGCACCAGCAGGCTCATAAGCATTCATTCAAACAGCACATTCGTGCGTTTTGCCAGCAGCTCTGCTGTTTATGAATTCAAGCCTATCAACTCCCGAGATTAGGCTGGTGTAACGATGTGATGTGAAATGGCTAGCTAGTTAGCGGGATGTGCGCTAATAGCGTTTCAAACGTCACTCGCTCTGAGACTTGGAGTAGTTGTTCCCCTTGCTCTGCATTGGTAACGCTGCTTAGAGGGTGGCTGTAGTCGATGTGTTCTTGGTTCGAGCCCAGGTAGGAGCGAGGAGAGGGACGGAAGCTATACTGTTACACTGGCAATACTAAAGTGCCTATAAGAACATCCAATAGTCAAAGTTGTATGAAATACAAATGGTATAGAGAGAAATAGTCCTATAATTCCTATAATAACTACAACCTAAAACTTCTTACCTGGGAATATTGAAGACTCATGAACCACCAGCTTTCATATGTTCTCATGTTCTGAGCAAGGAACTTAAACGTTAGCTTTCTTACATGGCACATATTGCACTTTTACTTTCTTCTCCAACCAACACTTTGTTTTTGCATTATTTAAACCAAATTGAACATGTTTCATTATTTATTTGAGGCTAAATTGATTTTATTGATGTATTATATTAGGTTAAAATAAGTGTTCATTCAGTATTGTTTTAATTGTCATTATTACAAATACATTTTAAAAATCGGCCGATTAATCGGTATCGGCTTTTTTTGTCCTCCAATAATCGGTATCTGTATTGGCGTTGAAAAATCATAATCGGTCGACCTCTAATCCATATAATAGAAGCAGCCTGCGCCTTGCACCAAAACATAAACAAGAACAAAGTGACACCCAAAAATAGACTCTGTTTGCATTACCACAAGAACAAACAAGCCCTTTCTAAAGCCACACTAATGACTTGTTAAAAACAGTGAGTGTAGTGTACCGATGTGGTCTTGGTATTCACATTAATTCCCCTCCCCTTTGATAAGAGAGAAGAAGGTATGAAAGAGAGCAAGCTCTGCTCCACGTCTTCCATTAAGCTTGAAACTGTTCAAATGATGTATGGAGATTAGGGACGATTCCACAGTCATTTGAAACCCAGTAAAAGAGGCTCTCTTAGGCCTACGAGATGTGTACATGTCAATGTGTTCACCACCCTCTCCAATCCTCTCCTCCACTTGACTCAGTCCCCACTGAGGCACCACTGATCAGACAGTATGAAACCAAGCTTCTTCTTCCCCTCAGCTAGAGTTGGGAAGAGCTGTCAGCAGCCCCAGCTCTGTTTATGTGCCCCTTTGATCCAGGCTCTCTCTGTTCTGCGCTGTTTGTTTACCGTCAGCCATGGAGACATGTAAGAGTGCAGAGCTGCAATCATTAAATGGGACTCAAAGAGGAAGGGGTCGTCACACTGGTCCTCAAACCAATAATGTTGTCACAGTCACAGAGGAGGAAGGGGTCGTCACACTGGTCCTCAAACCAATAATGTTGTCACAGTCACAGAGGAGGAAGGGGTCATCACACTGGTCCTCAAACCAATAATGTTGTCACAGTCACAGAGGAGGAAGGGGTCGTCACACTGGTCCTCAAACCAATAATGTTGTCACAGTCACAGAGGAGGAAGGGGTCGTCACACTGGTCCTCAAACCAATAATGTTGTCACAGTCACAGAGGAGGAAGGGGTCGTCACACTGGTCCTCAAACCAATAATGTTGTCACAGTCACAGGGGAGGAAGGGGTCGTCACACTGGTCCTCAAACCAATAATGTTGTCACAGTCACAGAGGAGGAAGGGGTCATCACACTGGTCCTCAAACCAATAATGTTGTCACAGTCACAGAGGAGGAAGGGGTCGTCACACTGGTCCTCAAACCAATAATGTTGTCACAGTCACAGGGGAGGAAGGGGTCGTCACACTGGTCCTCAAACCAATAATGTTGTCACAGTCACAGAGGAGGAAGGGGTCGTCACACTGGTCCTCAAACCAATAATGTTGTCACAGTCACAGGGGAGGAAGGGGTCGTCACACTGGTCTTCAAACCAATAATGCTGTCACAGTCACGGGGTTCAAAGAACCATGACAAGACAGGTGATCCAGGAGGAGTCCTAAATCATGGAGTATGTCCCAAATGGCACCCTATTCGCTATTTTTGGCCAGGGCAATCTGGTCAAAAGTAGTGCACTATATAGGGAATAGGGTTCCATTTGGGATGAAGATAAAGAGCCATGCATCATGCACTCATCCAGTATTTAAGACATGCACTCATCCAGTAGAGTTAATTTTCTTCCCCAGGGTGTCTGTCTGTGTCTGACCTGTTCCAAGCATACATCACCAGGGAGCAGTAAGAGTGCTGTCTACCAGCATGGTCTCATAGACTAGGTGTAACATAGTAAATGTAAATCCAGGACCTCAAATGAGTATGATATGTTACGTTTGGTATGGTAACATAAGATGGAAGGAGGATGGTTGGTTGGATTATATTTTTTTTTTTATTTAACCAGGCAAGTCAGTTAAGAACAAATTCTTATTTACAATGACGGCCTACCCCGTCCAAACTCGGACAATGCTGGGCAAATTGTGAGCCGCCCTATGGGACTCCCAATCGTGACCGGATGTGATTCAGCATGGATTCAACCTAGGGACTGTAGTGTTGCCTCTTGCACTGAGGTGAAGTGCCTTAGACCACTGTGCCACTCGGGAGCCCGAGTGGGTGTATAACGCAAAATGTACTTTTTAAATGCTTAGCATGTTAGCTAACCCTTCCCCTAACCTTAACCCTTTAACCTAACTCCTAACCTTAACCCCTAACTCTAACCCCTAGTCTAGCTAATGTTAGCCACCTAGCTAACGTTAGCACTAGCCACCTAGCAAATGTTAACCATACACACCATAGGAAACATAACATATAATTTACGTTTAATATGTTACGTTTATCCGTGAGTCCATGTTGAGTCTACAGAGACTGGGCTGAAAAAGAGATGAATCCGACCATCCAGAACTCCTGTCAAAACTTCAAACACCAAACTCAGCCACAAGTAGATGATAACTCAGCCAGAACAGAAGTTACAAGATGGATTCCTATATGCTGCCCGGAGCAGCCCACTCAGGAGACTGGCACTGCATCCCAAATGGCATCCTATTCCGTTGTTGACCAGTCCCCATTCTCATCTACTTGTGGCTGAGTTGGATGTAGTGCACTATAAAGGGTGCCATTTGGGACGCATTCTGGGGCAGAAAGAGAGTCTGTCTGACAGGATGGAACTCACTCGTGTTTCACTAAATTATCAGGCTGCCTGCATGGGGGAGAACAGGGGGAACTACAGTACTTCTCACCTTACCAGCCCCCCACTACCTGGCCTGACACATTAGCTGTCAGACCAGGTCATTCATATATATATACACAGTTGAAGTCGGAAGTTTATATACACCTTAGCCAAATAAATTTAAACTCAGTTTTTCACAATTCCTGACATTAAATCCTAGTAAAAATTCCCTGTTTTAGGTCAGTTAGGATCACCACTTTATTTTAAGAGTGTGAAATGTCGGAATAATAGTAGAGAGAATTATTTATTCCAGCTTTTGTTTCTTTCATCACATTCCCAGTGGGTCAGAAGTTTACATACACTCAATTAGTATTTGGAAGCATTGATGTTAAATTGTTTAACTTGGATCAAACATTTCGGGTAGCCTTCCACAAGCTTCCCACAATAAATTGGGTGAATTTTGCCCCATTCCTCCTGACAGAGCTGGTGTAACTGAGTCACGTTTGTAGGCCTCCTTGCTCGCACAACATTTTTCAGTTCTGCCCACATATGTTCCATGGGATTGAGGTCAGGGCTTTGTGATGGTCACTCCAATAGCTTGACTTTGTTGTCCTTAAGCCATTTTGCCACAACTTTGGAAGTATGCTTGGGGTCTTTGTCCATTTGGAAGACCCATTTGTGACAAAGCTTTAACTTCCTGACTGATGTCTTGAGATGTTGCTTCAATATATCCACATCATTTTCCTCCTCATGATGCCATCTATTTTGTGAAGTGCACCAGTCCCTCCTGCAGCAAAGCACCCCCACAACATGATGCTGCCCCCCCATGCTTCACGGTTGGAATGGTGTTATTCGGCTTGCAAGCCTCCCTCTTTTTCCTCCAAACAGAGCAATGGTCATTATGGCCAAACAGTTCTATTTTTGTTTCATCAGACCAGAGGACATTTCTCCAAAAAGTACAATCTTTGTCCCCATGTGCAGTTGTAAACCATAGTCTGGCTTTTTTATTGCGGTTTTGGAGCAGTGGCTTCTTCCTTGCTGAGCGGCCACGCAGGTTATGTCGATATAGGACTCGTTTAACTGTGGATGTAGATACTTTTGTACCAATTTCCTCCAGCATCTTCACAGGGTCCTTTGCTGTTGTTCTGGGATTTATTTGCACTTTTCACACCAAAGTACGTTCATCTCTAGGAGACAGTACGCGTCTCCTTCCTGAGCGGTATGACGGCTGCGTGGTCCCATGGTGTTTATACTTGCATACTATTGTTTGTACAAATGAACGTGGTGCATTTGGAAATTGCTCCCAAGGATGAACCAGACTTGTGGAGGTGAGGTAAGTGAAATAACCTGTCTGTAAATAATTGTTGTAAAAATTAAAGTAGATGTCCTAACCGACTTGCCAAAACTATTGTTAGTTAACAAGAAATTTGTGAAGTGGTTGAAAAACAAGTTTTAATGACTCTAACCTAAGTGTATGTAAACTTCCGACTTCAACTGTATATAAGAGAGAGGGAGAGAGAAAAAAGAGAGAGAAAACGAGAGAAAGAGAGAGATAGAAAAAGAGAGAGAAAGAGAGAGAAACAAAGAGAGAGATAGAGAGAGAGAAATTGAAATTGAACCAATTGCACTTTATGCCAGCGAGGTGTGGGGTGCACTTGCAAAACAAGATTTCACCAAATGGGACAAACACCCCATTAAAACCCTGCATGCAGAGTTCTGTAAGATTCTCCTACATGTCCAGAGGAAAACTACAAACAATGCATGCAGGGCAGAATCAGGCCAATATCCACTAATAATAAAAACTCAAAAAAAGAGCAATTAAGTTTTGTAAACATCTAAAATCCAGTGACCCACTCTCATATCATTACCAAGCCCTGCAATGCCAAGAGCTGAGCAAAGAAAAGAGTCCCCTCATCCAGCTGATCCTGGGGCTGAGTTCACAAACCTGTTCTACTAACACACTGAAGCCTCAGGATCAGAACATCTAATCAATCAGAATAAAATAAATTACAACACAATCAAAACAAAACTACATTGCTTATTGGGAAGCACAAGCACAAACACAAAGCAAAATGCAGTGTTATCTGGCCCTAAATCGACAGTACACCATAGCTAACTATTTGACCATGGTTACTGATCAAAACCTTAGAAAAACCTTGACAAAGTACAGGCTCAGTGAGCACAGCCTTGCCATTGAGAAGGGTAGACACAAGAAAACCTGGCTCCCCGTAGAGGAAACTCTGTGCAACCACTTCACCACAACAGAACCTGAGACGGAGCTGCATTTCCTGACAAAATGTCAAAAATATAAAACAATTAGAGAGTGTCATTTCCCCAAATGTGAAACCCTTACTCAAGGTTTCAAAGACCTCTCTGATGAGAATGGGCTACCCGTCCTGTTGGGGGAGGACGCAGAGAGCTGTGGGTTGGCAGAGCACTACATTACTGCCTGCCATAAAATGAGGGACAGTGTCTGACAGACCAATCAACCTGCACATGTCCTTTATTGTATGCTTATTGTTATTGTTCAATGTATGGTTATTTTGACCCTTGGTTATTGTTGTTACTGTTATCTTAATATTGTAAATATCCAAAGTAAGCTTTGGCAATATGTACATTGTTACGTTATGCCAATAAAGCAAATTGAATTGAATTGAATTGAGAAAAAGAGAGAGAAAAAGAGAGAGAGAGAGAGAGCAAGAGAGAAAGAGAGAGAGAGAAAAATAGAGGGAGAGAGAAAAAGATAAAGAGAGAGAGAGAGAGAGAGAGATAAAGATAAAGAGAGAGAGAGAGAGAGAAAGATAAAGAGAGAGAGAGAGAGAGAGAGAGAGAAAAGAGACACAGAGAGAGAGAAAGATAAAGAGAGAAAGATAGAGAGAGAGAGAGAGAGAGAGAAAGATAGAGAGAGAGAGAGAGAGATAGAGAGAGAGAGAGAGTGAGAGAGAGAAAGATAGAGAGAGAGAGAAAGATAGAGAGAGAGAGAGAGAGAGAGAGAGAGAGAGAGAGAGAGAGAGTGAGAGAGAAAGATAGAGAGAGAGAGAGAGAGAGAGAGAGAGAGAGGGAAAAATATAAGAAATTACAGACAAAAGAAACATGTTCATAAGTCATTTTGCCTTTCATTTTGTGTGTGTGTGTGTGTGTGTGTGTGTGAGAGAGAGAGAGAGAGAGAGAAAAAAAGAGACAGTGTCACGCTCTGACCTTAGAAATCCTTATTATTCTCTATGTTTGGTTAGGTCAGGGTGTGACTCAGGTGGGGAAATCTGTGTTTTCTATTTCTTTGTGTTTTTGTGTGGTTCCCAATTGGAGGCAGCTGTCTATCATTGTCTCTTATTGGGCATCGTATATAGGTTGTCATTTTCCTTTTGGGTTTTGTGGGATCTTGTTTTCTGTAGTTTGTTTTGCCTTACAGAACTGTGCGCTTTCGTTTTTGTCGTTGTTATTTTGCTTTTGGTGTCATCAATAAAAATAACGATGTACGTCTACCACGCTGCACCTTGGTCCGGTCAATCCACAAACGAGAGTCGTAACAGACAGAGAGAAAAGAGAGAGAGAGAGAGAAAAGAGAGAGAGAGAAAAAGAGAAAAATAGAAAAAGAGAGAGAAAGAAAAAAGAGAAGAAATTACAGACAAAAGAAACATGTTCATAAGTCATTTTGCCGTTCATTTTTTTTCCCTCATTCCGTCCAACCACAAGTTCAGGAAGTACTTTGCTAACTCCTCCCCAGGTCTGTCCATACTGAATGTGACAGGGAGAAGGCAACACTTTATCTTAATGGAGAAATCAGCCTTATTCTGAAATAACAACAACAAACTGCAAATGAAGGTCTGAGAGTTGGGCTCTGTTTCTTTCTGGGGGAATCATTCTGCTATTGAAGATTTTCAGAGCCACAGTTGAAATAATATGCTAATATCTGTACCCCATGTGGCGCCGACTGGCTGACGCACTATCAGCAGAAAAGCAGCCGCTGCATTCGGGTGCCAGGGTGGTCAAATAAAAAGAGGGAAGGCGTGATTAAAAACATGCACTAAGAAACACAAGACAACAGGAGCAATTTAAAAGGACTCTCAACTCTGTTGGGAATTAGCCTCCCACGGAGTATCCGCGTGACAACCTAAATATAACTCAGAGTTATTCAGGATAATAACCTGAAATAAGATGGTTTTGGTGAACTGAAAAACGATCAGGTTTGCTATAGTGGTATTTCAAATGGGATGTTGAGGTATCTTCAGTTCAGAGGCCAAAAAGATATCAGGCCATGCTGACTGACAGTTGAAAGCAGTGGGTGGCGGTTCTATCTTCTCTGACCACAGAATTCATGCAATCATTTTATTTTCCTTCAATTGTACATGTTTAATAACCCCCGTCGACAACCAGCAGGTGATCTACTGCACACGGTCTACGTTCCTTATGGTGGGTTTTGTCCTTAATGGTTTTCAAACAGAAATGTGCATCTTGCAGCACTAATTCCAAAAAGTTTTGGGACACTGCAAAGTCCATGGAGAAAAAGAGCACCTCCTCCCAGCTGGCCACTGCACTGAAGCTAGTGGGCAGCTCAATATCAACAAGCATTTCTCTAAGGATGGACATGCTCTCCACCTGGCTACCCCAACCCCGGCCAACAGCTCTGCACCCCCCGCAGCAACTGGTGAAGCCGCCAAGTGAACAAACAAATCACCAACCATTTCGAATCCCACCGTACCTTCTCCACTATGCAATCCGGTTTCCGAGCTGGCCACGGGTGCACCTCAGCCACGCTCAAGTTCCTAAACGATATCAATCACTGTATTCTTATCGGCAGACTCAAAAGCCTTGGTTTCTCTAATGACTGCCTCGCCTGGTTCACCAACTACTTCTCAGATAGAGTTCAGTGTGTCAAATCGGAGGGCCTGTTGTCCAGAACTCTGGCAGTCTCTATGGGGGTGCCACAGTGTTCAATTCTCAGGCCAACTCTTTTCTCTGTATACATCAACGATGTCGCTCTTGCTGTGGGTGATTCTTTGATCCACCTCTACGCAGACGACACCATTCTGTACACATCTGGCTCTTCTGTGTTAACAAACCTCCAAGCGAGCTTCAACGCCATACAACACTCCTTCCATGGCCTCCAACTGCTCTTAAATGCTAGTAAAACTAAAAGCATGCTCTTCAACCGATCGCTGCCTGCACCTGCCCGCCCGACTAGCATCACTACTCTGGATGGTTCTGACTTAGAATATGTGGACAACTATAAATACCTAGGTGTCTAGTTAGACTGTAAACTCTCCTTCAAGACTCATATTAAGCAACTCCATGTCACACTCTGACCATAGTTTGCTTTGTATGTTTCTATGTTTTGTTTGGTCAGGGTGTGATCTGAGTGGGCATTCTATGTTGTGTGTCTAGTTTGTCTGTTTCTGTGTTTGGCCTGATATGGTTCTCAATCAGAGGCAGGTGTTAGTCATTGTCTCTGATTGGGAACCATATTTAGGTAGCCTGTTTGGTGTTGGGTTTTGTGTGTGATTGTCTCCTGTGTCAGTGTTTGTACCACACGGGACTGGTTTCGGGTTTTCACATTTATTGTTTTGTAGTTTGTTCATGTATAGTTTTTCTTATTAAAAAACCATGAACTTCAACCACTCTGCGTATTGGTCCGCCTCTCCTTCGACGGAAGAACCCCGTTACACTCCAATCCAAAATTAAATCTAGAATCGGCTTCTTATTTCGCAACAAAGCATCCTTCACTCATGCTGCCAAACACACCCTCGTAAAACTATCATCACCAAAGTAATTTACAAAATAGCCTCCAACACTCTACTCAGCAAATTGGATGTAGTCTATCACAGTGCCATCCGTTTGTCACCAAAGACCCATATACCACCCACCACTGCGACCTGTATGCTCTCGTTGGCTATTCGTCGCCAAACTCAATGGCTCCAGGTAAAGCTCCACCTTATCTCAGCTCACTGGTCACCATAGCAATACCCACCCGTAGCACGCGCTCCAGCAGGTATATTTCACTGGTCATCCCCAAAGCCAACACCTCCTTTGGCGTTCTCTCCTTCCAGTTCTCTGCTGCCAATGACTGGAACAAATTGCAAAAATCACTGAAGTTGGAGACTTATATCTCCCTCACTAACTTGTCAGCTGTCAAAGCAGCTGACCGAGCACTGCAGCTGTTCATAGCCCATCTGCAAATAGCCCATCCAGCCAACTACCCACAGTGGGGCAAAAAAGTATTTAGTCAGCCACCAATTGTGCAAGTTCTCCCACTTAAAAATATGAGAGAGGCCTGTAATTTTCATCATAGGTACACTTCAACTATGACAGACAAAATGGGGAAAAACATTTCAGAAAATCACATTGTAGGATTTTTAATGAATTTATTTGCAAATTATGGTGGAAAATAAGTATTTGGTCACCTACAGACAAGCAAGATTTCTGGCTCTCACAGATCTGTAACTTCTTTCAGAGGCTCCTCTGTCCTCCACTCGTTACCTGTATTAATGGCACCTGTTTGAACTTGTTATCAGTATAAAAGACACCTGTCCACAACCTCAAACAGTCACACTCCAAACTCCACTATGGCCAAGACCAAAGAGCTGTCAAAGGACACCAGAAACAAAATTGTAGACCTGCACCAGGCTGGGAAGGCTGAATCTGCAATAGGTAAGCAGCTTGGTTTGAAGAAATAAACTGTGGGAGCAATTATTAGGAAATGGAAGACATACAAGACCACTGATAATCTCCCTCGATCTGGGGCTCCACGCAAGATCTCACCCCGTGGGGTCAAAATGATCACATGAAAGGTGAGCAAAAAATCTCAGAACCACACGGGGGGGCCTAGTGAATGACCTGCAGAGAGCTGGGACCAAAATAACAAAGCCTACCATCAGTAACACACTATGCCGCCAGGGACTCAAATCCTGTGCCAGACGTGTCCCCCTGCTTAAGCCAGTACATGTCCAGACCCGTCTGAAGTTTGCTAGAGAGCATTGGGATGATCCAGAAGAAGATTGGGAGAATGTCATATGGTCAGATGAAACCAAAATATAACGTTTTGGTAAAAACTCAACTTGTCGTGTTTGGAGGACAAAGAATGCTGAGTTGCTTCCAAAGAACACCATACCTACTGTGAAGCATGGGGGTAGAAACATCATGCTTTGGGGCTGTTTTTCTGCAAAGGGACCAGGACAACTGATCCGTGTAAAGGAAAGAATGAATGGGGCCATGTATCGTGAGATTTTGACTGAAAACCTCCTTCCATCAGCAAGGGCATTGAAGATGAAACATGGCTGGGTCTTTCAGCATGACAATGATCCCAAACACACCGCCCGGGCAACGAAGGAGTGGTTTCGTAAGAAGCATTTCAAGGTCCTGGAGTGTCCTAGCCAGTCTCCAGATCTCAACCCCATAGAAAATCTTTGGAGGGAGTTGAAAGTCTGTGTTGCCCAAAACATCACTGCTCTAGAGGAGATCTGCATGGAGGAATGGGCCAAAATACCAGCAACAGTGTGTGAAAACATTGTGAAGACTTACAGAAGACGTTAAACCTCTGTTATATACCCTTTGTTTGACCAAATACTTATTTTCCACCATAATTTGCAAATAAATGCATTAAAAATCCTACAATGTGATTTTCTGGATTTTTTTCTCTCATTTTGTCTGTCATAGTTGAAGTGTACCTATGATGAAAATTACAGGCCTCTCTCATCTTTTTAAGTGGGAGAACTTGCACAATTGGTGGCTGACTAAATACTTTTTTGCCCCACTGTACCTCGTCCCCATATTTGTTTTTCTGCTCTTCTGCACACCAGTATTTCTACTTGCATGTCCTCATCTGCACATCTATCACTCCAGTGTAAATTCCTAAATTGTAATTACTTCGCCACTATGGCCTATTTATTGCCTTACCTCCTTACTTTATTTGCACACACTGTGTACAGATTTTTCAATTTGTGTTATTGACTGTAGTTTGTTTATCCCATGTGTAACTCTGTTGTTGTTTTTGTCGCACTGCTTTGCTTTATCTTGGCCAGGTCGCAGTTGTAAATGAGAACTTGTTCTCAACTGGCCAACCTGGTTAAATAAAGATGAAACAAATAAAAGTGACTATGCAAGTAGCAGCAGTGTACAAACAAGGGGGGGAGGATGTCAATCAAAATAGTCTGGTGGCCATTTGATGAATTGTTCAGCAGTCTTATGGCTTGGGGATAGAAGCAGTTAAGCAGCCTGTTGGACCTAGACTTCGGTACCGCTTGCTGTGAGGTAGCAGAGAGAACAGTCTATGACTTGGGTGACTGGAGTCTTTGACAATTTTTTGGGCCTGCCTCTGACACCACCTAGTATATTGGCCCTGGATGACAGGAAGCTTGGCCCCAGTGACGTACTGGGCCGTACGTACCACCCTCTGTAGAGCCTTACGGCTTACGGCAGTGATGCAACTGGTCAGGATACTCTCCATCGTGCAGCTGTAGAACTTTGAGGATCTGGGGACCCATGGCAAATATTTTTGGTCTCCTGGGGGGAAAAGGCATTGTCGTGCCCTCTTCACGACTGTCTTGGTGTGTTTGGACCATGATAGTTTGTTGTTGATGTGGACACCAAGGAACTTGAAACTCTCGACCAACTCCAATACAGCCCTGTTGTTGTGAATGGGGGCGTGTTCGGCCCTTCTTTTCCTGTAGTCAACGATCAGCTCCTTTGTCTTGCTCACGTTTAGGGAGAGGTTGTTGTCCTGGCACCACACTGCCAGGTCTCTGACCTCCTCCCTACAGGCTGTCTCATAGTTGTCGGTGATCAGGCCTACCACTGTTGTGTCGTCAGCAAACTTAATGATGGTGTTGGAGTCGTGCTTGGCCACGCAGTCGTTGGTGAACAGGGAGTACAAGAGAGCACTAAGCACACATCCCTGAGGGACCCCCGTGTTGAGGATCAGCATGGTAGATATGTTGTTGGCTACTCTTAACACCTTTGGGCGGCCCGTCCGAACCTTCAGGATCCAGTTGCAGAGGGAGATGTTTAGTCCCAGGGTCCTTAGCTTAGTGATGCGCTTTGTGGGCACTATGGTGTTGAACGCTGAGCTGTAGTCAATGAACATCATTCTCACATAGGTGGGAAAGGCCAGTGTGGGAAAGGCCAGTGTGGAGTGCGATTGAGATTGCATAATTTGTGGATCTGTTGGGGCAGTATGTGAATTGAAGTCGACCAGCCTTTCAAAGTGCTTCATGGCTAACGAAGTGAGTGCAACGGGGCGGTAGTCATTTAGGCAGGTTACCTTTGCTTTCTTGGGCATGGGGATTATGGTGGTCTGGTTGAAACATGTAGGTATAATAGACTCGGTCAGGGAGAGGTTGAAAATGTCAGTAAAGACACTTGCCAGTTGGTTTGTGCGTACTCTGAGTACACATCCTGGTAATCTGTATGGCCATGCGGCCTTGTGAATGTTGACCTGTTTAAAGGTCTTGCTCACATCGGCTACGGAGAGATTGATCACACAGTCGTTCAGAACAGCTGGTGCTCTCATGCATGCTTCAGTGTTGCTTGCCTCGAAGCGAGCATAAAAGGCATTTAGCCCGTCTGGTAGGCGGGCTAAATGTTTGCTTATGGCCTTATACAGCTCGTTGAGTGCGGTCTTAATGCCAGCATCGGTTTGTGGTTATAAATAGACAGCTACAAAAATTTTGATGAAAACTCTCTTGGTAGATAGTGTGGTCTACAGCTTATCATGAGGTACTCTACCTCAGGCGAGCAATACCGAGACTTCCTTAATATTAGACATTGCGCAACAGCTGTTATTGACAAATAGATACACAACACCACCTCTCGTTTTACCGGACGTAGCTGTTCTGTCCTGCCGATGCACGGAAAACCCAGCCAACTGTATATTATCCGTGTCGTCGTTCAGCCACAACTCGGTGAAACATAAGATATTAGAGTTTTTAACGTCCCGTTGGTAGGATAGTCTCAAACGGAGCTCATCCAGTTTATTTTCCAGTGATTGCACATTGGCCAATAGAACGGATGGTAAAGGTGGGTTACCCACTTGCCAACGAATACTCACAAAACACCCGGATCTGTCTTTTCTTCATGTGAATGACGGGAATTTGGGCCTGGTCCGGAACAAACAGTAGTCAAAACTAGTGCACTATATGGGGAATAGGGTGCCATTGGGATGCAGAATTATTACCCAGTAGTAAGCAATCCTCTGTTTGCCTGGTGTGATCTTGACTCTGGCTTGCTGTCACTAAACCAGGGGACCAATAGAAGCAGGCTGATCCTTGGCCTCTCAGGACTCTCATCACCATGGCCCTGCAGTTTGAGATGATTTGATCCCCTCACGGCACACACTGATGTACACAGAGACTTACAGACACGTAGCTACTCTAATGCCTCGCTAAGCTCTTCCTAATGCACTAGGCCTCTGAGGCTCCCCTCCCTGAATCCCCCGATACCACAGAACCTCCCAGAGAAAGACAGAGCAGTTCTAGGATTACACTGCTCTAATAAGTATCTATTTCCCCCCACAGTTTGCATAGACCCAGCGAGGCTCTGACGGTATGGACTTGGAGAGGATCTGGAAATCTCATTACAACTGAGCAAATATGTGAGGCATAATAATAAAACACTGGCTATTAAGTTAGAAACAAATTACAATTTGATAGAGAAAGACGTGGTAATGGGCAGTAGATTGCAACTTGTCAAGTAAACGACGCATGAAGGGGCCTGTTGGAGATGGAGATGGCACTACCCGTCATTAACTTATTACATCTGCCTTGGGGTGGCGAGTAAACAACTGGAGACGCCTCAAGCTCGAAGCAGCAGGAACTCACTCACTTCAATAGTCTTCACCGTTATTGGGTTGCAGACGGGAGAACTTCGACAGAAAATAAAATTACTCCGCAGAGAAAACGAGGCAGGGGATTATTAAAGGAGAGTGGATGGCTGGGGAGAGAGGGAAAGAGAGAGGGGAGAGAGAGCGAGAGAGAAAGAGGGGGTAAAGAGAGGGGGAGGGAGAAAGAGGGGCTGTACAAACCAGACGCCAGAAGCACTTATGATCGGGCGAATCACTAACGAGCAGGAGACAAGGATTGGAGGAAAAGAGGAATCTGTGACTTTGATTATTGGCTGTTGGAGGGAGAGACAGCTCTTCTGTTGGACTGAGAGGCAGCTCTTCTGTTGGAGGGAGAGACGGCTCTTCTGCTGGAGGGAGAGGCAGCACTTCTGTTGGAGGGAGAGGCAGCTCTTCTGTTGGAGGGAGAGGCAGCTCTTCTGTTGGAGGGAGAGGCAGCTCTTCTGTTGGAGGGAGAGGCAGCTCTTCTGTTGGAGGGAGAGGCAGCTTTTCTATTGGACTGAGAGGCAGCTCTTCTATTGGACTGAGAGGCAGCTCTTCTGTTGGACTGAGAGGCAGCTCTTCTGTTGGAGGGAGAGGCAGATCTTCTGTTGGAGGGAGAGACAGCTCTTCTGTTGGAGGGAGAGACAGCTCTTCTGTTGGAGGGAGAGACAGCTCTTCTGTTGGAGGGAGAGACAGCTCTTCTGTTGGAGGGAGAGGCAGCTCTTCTGTTGGAGGGAGAGGCAGCTCTTCTGTTGGAGGGAGAGGCAGCACTTCTGTTGGAGGGAGAGGCAGCTCTTCTGTTGGAGGGAGAGACAGCTCTTCTGTTGGAGGGAGAGGCAGCTCTTCTGTTGGACTGAGAGGCAGCTCTTCTGTTGGACTGAGAGGCAGCTCTTCTGTTGGAGGGAGAGACAGCTCTTCTGTTGGAGGGAGAGACAGCTTTTCTGTTTGACAGAGAGGCAGCTCTTCTGTTGGACTGAGAGGCAGCTCTTCTGTTGGACTGGGAGGTAGCTCTTCTGTTGGAGGGAGATACAGCTCTCCTGTTGGAGGGAGAGGCAGCTCTTCTGTTGGAGGGAGAGGCAGCTGTTCTGTTGGAAGGAGAGGCAGCTGTTCTGTTGGAAGGAGAGGCAGCTCTGCCCTGAGAGAGGCTGTTGGAGGGAGAGGCAGCTCTTCTGTTGGAGGGAGAAGCAGCTCTTCTGTTGGAAGGAGAGGCAGCTGTTCTGTTGGAAGGAGAGGCAGCTCTGCCCTGAGAGAGGCTGTTGGAGGGAGAGGCAGCTCTTCTGTTGGAGGGAGAGGCAGCTCTTCTGTTGGAGGGAGAGGAAGCTCTGCCCTGGGAGAGGCTGTTGGAGGGAGAGGCAGCTCTTCTGTTGGAAGGAGAGGCAGCTCTTCTATTGAAAGGAGAGGCACCTCTGCCCTGAGAGAGGCTGTTGGAGGGAGAGGCAGCTCTTCTGTTGGAGGGAGAGGCAGCTCTTCTGTTGGAAGGAGAGGCAGCTCTTCTGTTGGAAGGAGAGGCAGCTCTTCTGTTGGAGGGAGAGGCTGTTGGAGGGAGAGGCAGCTCTTCTGTTGGAGGGAGAGGCTGTTGGAGGGAGAAGCAGCTCTTCTGTTGGAGGAAGAGGCAGCTCTTCTGTTGGAGGGAGAGGCAGCTCTTCTGTTGGAGGGAGAGACAGCTCTTCTGTTGGAGGGAGAGGCTGTTGGAGGGAGAGGCAGCTCTTCTGTTGGAGGGAGAGGTAGCTCTTCTGTTGGAGGGAGAGGCAGCTCTTCTGTTGGAGGGAGGTGCAGATCTGTCCTGAGAGACCCGGGATCCTCCAGCCTCCTCCAGTCCATTCAGCAATATCGGAGACAAATGAGGGCAGCGCTTGTTCCCAAGGTCAACCCCCACCTCTGCCAGTGGTCACGGGGGTCCGCAATTCTAATTCCTAATACACTTAAGAGTAATTAAAACCCATCTCTAAGAGAGGAGGAAAAGTCGATACAACTTTTTTCAAGTGCTAATGAGATGCTAATTTGATGGCCCCGCTAGGAGCAATGAGGTGCGGGAAAACTCAAGGACAGGAACGAGATTTATTCCAGGTTTTTTTCTGCTGTTCACATTTTTTATGCGTTCGGTTGGGTCTACTAGCTCTCTTCATTGGGTATCCTAGCTCTCTTCATTGGGTCTCCTAGCTAGCTCTTGTCATTGGGTATCCTAGCTCTCCTCATTGGGTATCCTAGCTCTCCTCATTGGGTATCCTAGCTCTCTTCATTGGGTATCCTAGATCTTGTCATTGGGTCTCCTAGCTCTTGTCATTGGGTCTCCTAGCTCTTATCATTGGGTCTCCTAGCTCTTGTCATTGGGTCTCCTAGCTCTTGTCATTGGGTCTCCTAGCTCTTGTCATTGGGTATCCTAGCTCTCTTCATTGGGTCTCCTAGCTCTCTTCATTGGGTCTCCTAGCTCTCTTCATTGGGTCTCCTAGCTGTTGTCATTGGGTATCCTAGTTCTTGTCATTGGGTATCCTAGCTCTTGTCATTGGGTATCCTAGCTCTCTTCATGGGGTCTCCTAGCTCTTTTCATTGGGTCTCCTAGCTCTTGTCATTGGGTATCCTAGCTCTCTTCATTGTGACAGTTGCAATAAGGGCCTCATCAGACACATTCTGTGGTGTAGCAGTGAAGCTGAACACCCCAGGTTGTCCGATGTGTTGATGTTTGAGTGTCCTTTCAAGCTAGCTCCCAACTCCCTATCATTTCCAGTGCTCCTTTTCCCCTGTGAGTTGTTTTCAAAGAGAGGTTTTCAGAGAGAGTTTTTCAGAGATGAGCATATAGCTTCACTACTTCGCAGTACCACGTACGGATAGCCCAGTTCACACTGCCTCATGCTTCCTGTGAGTCTGCTTCCCAAATGGCACACTATTCCCTATAGTGCACTACTTGTGGACAGGACCACAAGCTCTGCTCAAAAGTAGTGCACTACAAAGGGAATAGGGTGCCATTTGGGAGGCAACCACAGTCAGAGCAGTTTGTGTACCTCCCCACTGCGCCTGCTTTCCCTGGACCCAGCCAGTCGTTCCAGGGGTGCTCGCTGTCCCACTTTCCTTACAGGCAGAGGAATTGACATCACAGACTTTCTCTCCCTCCCTCCTTGTCCACATGTTTATTCTGCATGTAGCCAGATACTGCTATCCACATATATCACCCAAGTCTCTGGGAGTCTGAGCAATCAAGGCTCCTCAACCCTCGTTCATGTACCCACTAACCAAGACTGCTCTCCAAGACTGCTCTTCTCTCATGTTTTTTAACTGGAGGTTCTCTTTGGACTTCTAAGTGACTCCCCCTGGTGAACCCTGATGGTTCCTCTGGCTCTTTCAGGGTGCCAGTTTCTCACTGGAGTGGAGTGGAGTAATGGTGTGTGATGAAACTGTAGAGACAGTAATGTGGTTTGTGATCCCTGCCCTCCAGGGTCTGTGTAGTGGAGACAGCCGAGAGAAGCTCATTTGTGAGTGTGTTGTTTTGCCTTCTCCCCATATGCTGGGATGTAAAGAATACTCCAATGCCTAGGTTCAATCAGTTCAGCATTAACCCAAAATAACCGACAACTTCAAGGCATATAATTTATTTTGTTTGGGCAATGTCGGAGTTGTAACTGCGTTGAAGCTGTCAAATCGGTGAGTGGTTGCTCCTCTTGTGATCATTGTCACAAAACCACACCCATCCCTACATCCCACCCACGTTAGAAGTTTAGAACAAGAAAGGCTATATAGAAATAATGACACTCAAATTGAAAATCGTTAGAATAAGTATTGATACCAACCTAGTAGCAGTGTAGATTACAACACATTCCAGGGTTTGAGTTTGTATAACACAGCTCCAAGGGATTTCTACCTATGGCAATGTCCTCTAGGTCCGTGGTTCCCAAACTTTTTATAGTCTCGTACCCCTTCAAACATTCAACCTCCAGCTGCATAACCCTCTAGTGCCAGGGTCAGCGCACTCTCAAATGTTGTGTTTTGCCATCATTGTAAGCCAGCCACACACACACTATACGATACATTTATTAAACATAAGAATGAGTGTGAGTTTTTGTCACAACCCGGCTAGTGCGAAGTGACAAAGAGCTCTTATAGGACCAGGGAACAAATAATAATATAATAATCAATATTTAACCATCTTTCGTGTAAAACATTATTTATTCATCGGAAATTGTGAATAACTCACCACAGGTTAATGAGAAGGGTGTGCTTGAAAGGATGCACATAACTCTGCAATGTTGGGTTGTTTTGGAGAGAGTCTCAGTCTTAAATCATTTTCCACACACAGTCTGTGCCTGTATTTAGTTTTCATGCTAGTGAGGGCCGAGAATCCACTCTCACATACTGTAGGTACGTGGTTGCAAAGGGTATCAGTGTCTTAACAGCGCAATTTGCCATGGCAAGATACTCTAGTAAAATAAATAAAACAATTCAAAACATCTCCTGCCATATCACTGATGTGTTGTTTGATGAAGGCGTTGTCGGTATAGTTTTTTTGCCCTTTTCCCGCAGCATTGTCCCAGCCATATCCGCGGCAGCAGGAAGAATTAAGTCCTCAAAAATAGTATGCAACTTGCCTGTCCTAGCCACTCGGTAGCTCACTGTTGTGTCTTTGCTATGCCGGATTAAGTGATATGACATGCTATTTTATAAAATAATTTCTCTAATTAATATTACCTGATTAAACTAATCATGTAAATGTAATTAACTAGGAAGTTGGGGCACCACGAAATAATGTTTATAGAGCTGTTGTCTTCCGAATAAACTCTTAAAGACCTGGTAATCTTTTAAATCAATAGCAGTCAATTATTAATCGTCACCTTATTCAGTCTCATCTGAATGTCGTAAAATTCTTGGTTATCTTCACGAACCCTGGCTAACAAGTTGAATCAGCAATACAAAATTTGGTTTAATTATTTATTTACTAAATACCTAAATAATGTCCCTAGTGGACGGAACCAATATGATGGCTGGTTACACAAATAAATGGGGTTGGTTTTGAATGAAAGCGCGGGAAAACTAAAGAACAAAAGGATTGGATCTCTATCGGACCTCATGAAGCTATGCGATCGTAAATACAGAATCTTATGCATTCTAAATAACCGCCCATTTGTAAAATGCACAAAATATTTACTCTGAGCTGTGCTTCGATAGATTGGTCATAGACGGAAGTCTGGGTTACCCAGCAGAGATCTCCCTTGTCCTTTGAAGAATATGTCTTGTGGTAGAACGGATACGTTGTAGTATCGTCGTCGTGTGGTAGAACGGATACGTTGTAGTATCGTCGTCGTGTGGTAGAACGGATACACTGTAGTATCGTCGTCGTGTGGTAGAACGGGTACACTGTAGTATCGTCGTCGTGTGGTAGAACGGATACACTGTAGTATTGTCGTTGTGTGGTAGAACGGATACGTTGTAGTATCGTCGTCGTGTGGTAGAACGGATACGTTGTAGTATCGTCGTCGTGTGGTAGAACGGATCCGTTGTAGTATCGTCGTCGTGTGGTAGAACGGATACGTTGTAGTATCGTCGTCGTGTGGTAGAACGGATACACTGTAGTATCGTCGTCGTGTGGTAGAACGGATACACTGTAGTATCGTCGTCGTGTGGTAGAACGGGTACACTGTAGTATCGTCGTCGTGTGGTAGAACGGATACACTGTAGTATTGTCGTTGTGTGGTAGAACGGATACGTTGTAGTACCCTGTCTTTCTGAAGAGATTGTCCGTCCTTTCCTAGCCCACGTTTACAGCTGCTGCTAACTCGACGTCTAAGAGGTATCACTTCTTTAGTGAAGAGATCAAAGTTCATACCAAGTTGCCATAATATAAGCTCAGGCTATATTCTGGGTGGTATAGTCACATTCATCCTTCCAGCGTGGCGATCATCACCTCCACGTTGATATTCACCCTTTATATGTATGGACAGTAGTCCTCATGTCATCGGGAACACAATGTTAATTTCGTTAGGTTGTAGTCGTTCAACCATTCGTAACCAGAGCTCACGCTGAGGTTGGCTTAGTTCTGTAGTTGATATTAGCCCTTTAAACATCTGGACAGCAGTCCTCACGTCATCGGGAACACAATATTGACTTTCGTCAATGGGCATTTGTAGTGGTGGAGAGAAGGGCGTGTTTCATAGTTCACAATCAATGCCTGTTCACTTGGGCAGGGCCACTGAGTGAGCATAGTTCACTTTTGAAAACAATTCTCTCATTTAGAAGGAAAGATTACATTTCATCTTTTCACAAATAGTTTCATATTTAAACATTTAAATTGCACAACAATTCCATGTGAATCTGATAGAATGTGTAGACTTTCCAACTAGAATGTGTAGACTTTCCAAGATACAGTTTGTTGTCCTATCGTCAGTAATAATGTCTCAGACGTCAACTGATCTGTCATAATATTCTTTAAGTACCAATCCAACTGGTTGGTTCCGTTCCCAACCTTTTGATGTTACCAGACTCTCTCTATGTTAACAAAGGGCTTTCCAAGAGTCAAATCTTAGAGTAGAGAGAGAAAGGGGGGAAAGGCATTCATGGGGCTCATAAACCTCACCAACAGGGCAACGTCATGACATCACCATATAAGACGCTTCTGGCCCCTTCTTATTAATGGTATATGTTGCTTTTATACATGTCTTACTACTCGAAAGTCATCTTAATTCTCGCTCAAAAAACTAATCTGGCTTATTTTTCTAATTGTCATGTTTTGTTTCTAAATGTCTGCGCAAGAGTGAAGGTTTCATCGAGTTGTGAGATAGTACTTTTGCACATATAACACACTGTGCCTGAGGAAAGGCACTACTCCCAATATAAGTGAACCCCAAATCAATGTAGTTCTCATCATATTTGCGCCTCTTCGATGGTCCAACGTCCCTGTCTGTTGTTCGGTGCTTTCCCGTGTAAGGGGGCAGTAGCTCTTCGGCTGCATCAGATTTACAACTGTCAGTGTCCATGTTAGCTGGGCTAACAACAAATGTAGAATTGTTGAATTATTATTATTGGATGTGCTCGTGGAAGCAGAACAACTTGTGTCGTCGATAGGTGCAGGTGTAGTACTGCTGGTAATAGCAGTACTACCAGTAGAGCTGGTATGTGTCTCTATGGACGCGGGCCTTACTTTTTAATAACCATTTATCAATTTTTTAGCAAATGGAATGAGCAGCAGCTACATACGGACCGTTAGTGGAATTCCTGTGAGAGAGTAACGGTTAATGTGATTGGATGTTAATTATTTGACTAGGCTACCTGTATCTGACATTGTGTTGTTATTTCGCTGAATACTAGATGGTTTCATTTTATTTTTGGCAGTGAAAAGAGGCTACTCAGGTGAGAAAAAACAACTCACCCAGATGTATAGCCCCGTTGTAAAATATAAATGGACTGTTTGAAAATGTGAAGGTTTTTTTTGTATTACAAAAATGTGAATCACCCTAACCCCGACGGTATTGCGTAAATGTTATTGCGGGTTAAGACTGAACTGACTGAATCTTCCACATTTAATTGAACACACTTTAAACAAAATAATTTGTTCTGCTCTCTCGTCTCTTTTTGAAGACAAATTGTGTCCCCAACATTCCCTCCCTAATGGTTGGTTCAAAGTGAGGCTATTGCGCCTCCTCCTCCTCCTCCGCCTCCTCCTCCTCCGACCTTTACCCATCACTGAAACTGCTCTAAAGCACACATTACTGCAGTAACTGGAGATGTCAGTCACTTTGAAGGAAATGGCAAAAACCAAACTCCTCCACTGATTAGCTTTTTAGTGCGGCTGACCGAGTTGACAACTCTCCTTCTCTCTGAGGCACTTTTCACTCCATAAGGTAGGCTACTATAATAATAATCACCCAAGACACTTCACCGGTATTAAAAAAAATGAAAATATATAATCAACCTCAGGCTCGGCAAAGGCTTGCAGCAGCTGATGATAATAACAAGTTCATCAGAAATATCATATTTCATAATTGAGGAAATTAAATTCTCAGCATGCCTGCATCAGCTTTTCATTTTCAAAAGATTAGAGTTCAAGATTAGCATCGCTGTCCTACTAAGGCTGAAGGATTGTCAATTTTAAACAACTTGGACAACATCAGGCCTTTCAGTGAGAGAGGCAATCATTGAGAGTGAGAGGATGGAGGTAATGATGAATCAATATGAATTTGGCTGGTCCATCAAGTCAAAATACATGCTGCAATCTGACTATCATACTTTATCATTATGCAAATATTTTGCTGATCTCATTCCACAAAATCAAACTTCATCCTCAAACTTGTAGCCCAGCAGAGCATCATATAACAGCACAGGTTTTGGCTCTGAACCAGAAAATGGGGATACCACTGCTCATTCAAAGTAATAGCTATCCGACCCCCATATCATGATGTCACATAGAGATCTCACAAGAAATTTGTGAACATTGACAACACACCAAGGTGTACCCGAAGACGGTCTACATTCGTTGGAACACCTGCACTGTTAACAGACAGCCAATAGGTAAAAGTTGCATAGTTGTGTAGTTGAGTGGTAACTCCAAGCACAGAGCCCTGAAGGTTGTGAGTTCGATACCCCAGACCACCTTTCCAGTTAGCTATCTCTCCTCCTGCCCTACTTCCCCATCTTGTTCTGTATTGTCTGAATAAATCCTTTTAAAAAAGGAGGAAGGAATTCTGCTCTCCAAAAAGAAAGGAATGGTGCAAAAGCAACACTGAACCATGCTTGAGAGCACCAGCTATTCCCAGACGACTAGGTGATCTTGCTCTCCGTAGCTGCGGGGCCAGACGGAATACCAGGATGCGTACTCAAAACATGCGCTGGAATGTGTCTTCACTGACATTTTCAACCTATCCCTGTTATACCAACATGTTTCATGCAGACAACAATAGTCCTTGTGCCCAAAAATGCGAAGGTAACCTGCGAAAATGACTATCGCCCCGTAGCACTCACATCTATAGCCATTGACGACAGATCAGATCAGCATAGTCCCATCTAAGCTCATTACCAAGCTCAGGACCTTGGGACTGAACACATCGATCTGCAACTTGATCCTGGACTTCCTGAAGGGCTGCCCCCAGGCGGTGAGTGTAGGCAACAACACATCCGCCACACTGACCATCAACATGGGGGCCCCTCAAGGGTGTATGCTTAGTCCTCCCTTGTACTCCCTGTTCACCCACGACTGTGTGGCCACACATGACTCCAACAGCACCATCAAGTTAGCTGACGAAACAACAGTTGTAAGACTGATCATCGATGACGATGATGCAGCCTACAGGGAGGAGGGTCAGAGACCTGGCCAAGACAATAACCTCTCCCACAACGTCAGCAAGACAAAGGAGCTGATCGTGGACAACAGGAAATGGAGGGGCGAGCACACCCCCATCGATGTCGACGGGGCTGTAGTGGAACGGGTTGAGAGCTCCAAGTTCCTTGGTGTCCACAAAATTGTCAAAGCAAAACAAGCCATAGACTGTTCTCTCTGCTACTGCACGGCAAGCGGTACCGATGCACCAACTACCTGCATTGACCCTTTTTTACACTAACTTTCTTGCACTGACTCTATGCACGTACACTGGACCCTATCCACACACTCACACATACTTACACTGACACCCCAACAAACACATACACACACGCGCTACACATGCCCACACACATAACATGAGCACACATGCATAGTGACACCACACACACACATACTTTCATATTCACCACATACACTGCTGCTACTGTTTATTATCCATCTGTTGCCTAGTCACTTTACCCCTACCTATACAGTATGTACATAGTTAACTCAATTACCTCGTATCCCTGCACATCAACTCGGTCCTGGTACTCCATGTATATAACCATGTTATTACCTCGTACCCCTGCACATCGACTCGGTCCTGGTACTCCATGTATATAGCTATGTTATTACCTCGTACCCCTGCACATCAACTCGGTCCTGGTACTCCATGTATATAACCATGTTATTACCTCGTACCCCTGCACATCGACTCGGTCCTGGTACTCCATGTATATAGCTATGTTATTACCTCGTACCCCTGCACATTGACTCGGTCCTGGTACTCCATGTATATAGCTATGTTATTTTTACTTGTTATTGGTATTTGTTATTCAATGTGTATTTATTCCTTGTGCCACTATTTAAATTATTATTATAATCTTTATCTTTAACTCTACATGTTGGAAAGTATGCATTTCACTGTTAGTCTACACCTGTTGTTTACAAAGCATTTCACTGTTAGTCTACACCTGTTGTTTACAAAGCATTCACTGTTAGTCTACACCTGTTGTTTACAAAGCATTTCACTGTTAGTCTACACCTGGTGTTTACCAAGCATTTCACTGTTAGTCTACACCTGTTGTTTACAAAGCATTTCACTGTTAGTCTACACCTGTTGTTTACAAAGCATTTCACTGTTAGTCTACACCTGGTGTTTACCAAGCATTTCACTGTTAGTCTACACCTGTTGTTTACAAAGCATTTCACTGTTAGTCTACACCTGTTGTTTACAAAGCATTTCACTGTTAGTCTACACCTGTTGTTTACAAAGCATTTCACTGTTAGTCTACACCTGGTGTTTACCAAGCATTTCACTGTTAGTCTACACCTGTTGTTTACAAAGCATTTCACTGTTAGTCTACACCTGTTGTTTACAAAGCATTTCACTGTTAGTCTACACCTGTTGTTTACCAAGCATTTCACTGTTAGTCTACACCTGTTGTTTACAAAGCATTTCACTGTTAGTCTACACCTGGTGTTTACCAAGCATTTCACTGTTAGTCTACACCTGTTGTTTACAAAGCATTTCACTGTTAGTCTACACCTGGTGTTTACCAAGCATTTCACTGTTAGTCTACACCTGTTGTTTACCAAGCATTTCACTGTTAGTCTACACCTGTTGTTTACGAAGCATGTGATAAAATAAAATGTTATTTGATTTGAAGTGACCTCAAACTTATGAAATGTCAAACTGTTTTTGAGAGGTCATACTTATATCACAGAACACAGTTTACAGAGGGAAACAGACTAAACAAATAACTATCTATATGGAGATTCCTGATGATACCTGCTTCTAATCAACAGGTATGAGGGAATAGGAGATCTATTCCTTGTTACTCCCGATGCAGAAGCAGCTCGTCATTTGAACAGCCCCCGAAAAACCTGTGACAGAGTCATTACTTTCACCATTGTTCGGCAAAGTTGACTTCAAAAGGGCAAACCTCTGATGCAGTCTGAGTTAAGAGAGAGGCAGGTGATGGGGGGAGGAGGAGGGAGAAGAGAGGGGGAGAGAGAGAGAATACTACTCCAAGATGGGAGATGGAGAGGGGGAAGGCCTTTGATCTGAGTGCACAAAAGAACAAAAGAGACAGAGGAGCACAGAAGATTGCAAAGAAGGCATGTACTCAATTCCCAATAGAAAAGAGACAGAGTTGTAAAGAGAGAGAAAGAGAGAGAGAGAGAGAGAGAGAGAGAGAAAGAAAGAAATAGAGAAAGAAATAGAGAAAGAAAGAGATAGAGAGCCAGAGTTGTAGAGAGAGAGAGAGAGAGAGAGAGAGAGAGAGAGAGAGAGAGAGAGAGAGAAAGAGATAGACAGAGTTGTGAAGAGAGAGAGAGAGAGAGAGAGAGAGAGAGAGAGAGAGAGAGAGAGAGAAAGAAATAGAGAAAGAAAGAGATAGAGAGACAGAGAGAAGGGGAGAGAGAGATAGAAAGAGACAGAGAGGAGGGGAGAGAGAAAGAGAGACAGAGGGGGGGGGGGGGAGAGAGGACAGGAGAGAGAAAGAGAGACCAGAGAGGACCGGAGAGAGAAAGAGACAGAGATGGGGGAGAGAGAAAGAGATCAAACAAAACAGGACAAGACCAGCATGTTCTAGTATTGATTCCACTCGGTGGGTTGTTTAGGGAGTTCTTTCAAGTCCCATCCTAAACCAATTAGCATCGAGTTTCTTCTAGGGAACTGGAGTCAACCACAGTGGCCGTCTCTAACATTGTTAGCATGTAGCTTACAACCAAGTCAGCCATGCTCCACATTAAACATCAACTTTTAATTGGCATGTCAAGATGATGGCGTGTCATGCTAGTTGCTACAAGAGTTTACCCATTGTAAAGTATAGTCCTGTGGGTCCATGTTCTCTTGTATGTCAAAACTCTCACCACAGAACAGACTGCCTGCTGAGAAGTAACAGTATCTCTCAGTAACTGAAAATGTATCTTAAAAAGTTAAACATGTACTGTAAATGCAATACATTTTCATTAAGCAGCAGCAACCATTTTAAAGAAGGGCAAAACAAGATAGCCTAGTTGAGACAGGAAACTACTGTTCTGATCCTCCTAAATTGTCATCATGACTCCACCCAAGTTCAAATGAGATGTTGGGGCGGCAGGTAGCATAGCGGTTAAGAGTGTTGGGCCAGTAACTGAAAGGTTGCCGGTTTGAATCCCTGGGCTGACTAGGTGCATTTTTTGAATGTGCTCTTGAGCAAGGCACTTAATCCTAATTGCTCCTGTAAATGGCTCTGGATAAGTGTGTATGATGGACAACAGTCAGGACACACATTAGAAACATTCTCACCTTGGAAGACAGCTGCGTTCTGGATGATGAGGAGTTTGAGCGGTGCGCTGACTGTCTGCAGGCCTGACTCCATATTCTGCCTGGCAGTCATCTGGTAACGTTCCTCCATCCTCCTGGAACAGCAAGTCAGGCCCTTGGGCTGGCACACCTGCAGGTCTGCACCTGGACAAGAGGAGGCAGGAGAGACATTTGTGTGTCCCAAATGGCACCCTATTATATGTACAGTGCACTATAGGCCCTGGTCAAAGGTTGTACACTATTAAGAGAATAGGGTGGCATTTTGGGACGCAACAGTGGATAAGTTGCCCAAACACGCTGATCTAAGGTCAGTTGAGTGTTTCCCACTACTAGTGAAAGTTACGATTCGGTGAGGGTAAGCTGATCCTAGATCTGTACCTACAGTATGGGCAAGGTCTATGGGCAGTTTGTTTGCAAGAGATCACATTTGTGAATTGAGTCTAGCTACCATGTGAGCAGGCAGCAAACAGCTTGCATTTCCAACTGGAGTCCAGCCTCCTCTGAGGACTATGTGTTTTAGCGCACCTGAAACCTTACATTGAAACTCAAAAGTTCAATTCAAATGAACACTTTAATTACAATTCATTTAATTCCATTTCCCCTGCTCTTTGCAAATAATTGGGCTGTAGTTCCTGTTCACAGTGTTCACAGTGAGTAAAGAATGTGAAGATTTCCCCAACTATGAGATGAAATGAAACCCATCCTATCTCTCGACTTGCATGTACTAAGTAATCTGACAAACATGAGAATGTGTGGAAAGACTGAGCTTTTGTTTTCCTTTTGAAACTTCTAAAGCTGAGTGGTGAAAGAGGAGGGTCAGACAAATCACTTTTTGCAGGAACATCCTGCCTGTGTGAAATACTCAAAGACATGACAAATGGTAGGTTGATACGCTAACAGCTTTCATCATGACCACTGCTTCTGAAGGTTGTTTAGAAATAGAAGTCATAATTGGATTTGCAGGGTTCTTTTGAAAGGTGGACATGTAAGTCATTGAAAGAGAAATTGAAGTGACAAGGATGTTTTCGTCGGACACTGTACACGTATGCCCGGGTCAAAGAAGAATTGCCCCAAAGAAATGATTTTAATGTGAAAAGGTAAATAAAGATTATGGTCTGACTTGTATCAAGGCTACCCTCAAACACAACCGTTGACCTTGTTGAATAGTTTACCTTTAACTATATCAAAGTTACAAAGAAATATAAAACAAAATATGTGTGGGGTGCTCTGATAAACACTGTGAATCAAGAACTCACCTCCCACTGGGCAAAAACTGGTTGATATGAACAAAACCTTCCATACATGTTTGGCCATGGTAGAGTGTTAGAAATTCACTTTTTGGACCTGAACACCAAAACATTCAGGAGATAGAGGTGCTCAAAGTTGACCCATTTTACACACCCCAATATTATATTAATCTTCAAAAGTAGTAGAGAGCCCACTCTGTCCAAAAATAAAACGAGCTGGTTACCTTCAGTCACGCAGCCTCCACCACATTGTAATGCACTACAGGTAGAGTATAGTAATGTGGAGCAGAAATGTGCAGACCTGACGAATAAGTAGGCATGACGCACATTCACATTCATAATCACAATTAGTATCATAATCACATTCACATTCACAATTAGTATCACAATCACATTCATAATCACAATTAGTATCATAATCACATTCACAATCACAATTAGTATCACAATCACATTCACAATCACAATTAGTATCACAATCACATTCACAATCAGTATCACAATCACATTCACAATCACAATTAGTATCACAATCACATTCACAATCACAATTAGTATCACAATCACATTCACAATCACAATTAGTATCACAATCACATTCACAATCACAATTAGTATCACAATCACATTCACAATCAGTATCACAATCACATTCACAATCACAATTAGTATCACAATCACATTCACAATCACAATTAGTATCACAATCACATTCACAATCACAATTAGTATCACAATCACATTCACAATCACAATTAGTATCACAATCACATTCACAATCACAATTAGTATCACAATCACATTCACAATCACAATTAGTATCACAATCACATTCACAATCACAATTAGTATCACAATCACATTCACAATCACAATTAGTATCACAATCACATTCACAATCAGTATCACAATCACATTCACAATCACAATTAGTATCACAATCACATTCACAATCACAATTAGTATCACAATCACATTCACAATCACAATTAGTATCACAATCACATTCACAATCACAATTAGTATCACAATCACATTCACAATCACAATTAGTATCACAATCACATTCACAATCACAATTAGTATCACAATCACATTCACAATCAGTATCACAATCACATTCACAATCACAATTAGTATCACAATCACATTCACAATCACAATTAGTATCACAATCACATTCACAATCACAGTTAGTATCACAATCACATTCGGAATCACAATCATATTCACAATCACAATTAGTATCACAATCACATTCACAATCACAATTAGTATCACAATCACATTCACAATCACAGTTAGTATCACAATCACATTCGGAATCATATTAATATTCACAATCACAATCACAACTACATTCACAACCATTAACAACCACACCTCTTTCACTTCCATGAAAAAACGAATAGTAATCTGCAGAGGAGGGTGAGGGCTTGTTAAACAGATCTATCTGAGAGAACTACCCAACACTGGCTGATTGATAGCACAATAAACAAACATCAGGAACTGTGGTTGACACAAGGTTGGTAGAACTGTGGTTAAGATAGGGTTGGTAGAACTGTGGTTGACACAAGGTTGGTAGAACTGTGGTTAAGACAGGGTTGGTAGAACTGTAGTTGAGACAGGGTTGGTATAACTGTGGTTGAGACAGGGTTGGTAGAACTGTAGTTGAGACAGGGTTGGTATAACTGTGGTTGAGACAAGGTTGGTAGAACTGTGGTTGACACAAGGTTTGTAGAACTGTGGTTGAGACAGGGTTGGTAGAACTGTGGTTGAGACAGGGTTGGTATAACTGTGGTTGAGGCAGGGTTGGTAGAACTGTGGTTGAGGCAGGGTTGGTAGAACTGTGGTTGAGGCAGGGTTGGTAGAACTGTGGTTGAGGCAGGGTTGGTAGAACTGTGGTTGACACAAGGTTTGTAGAACTGTGGTTGAGACAGGGTTGGTAGAACTGTGGTTGGGGCAGGGTTGGTAGAACTGTGGTTGAGGCAGGGTTGGTAGAACTGTGGTTGAGGCAGGGTTGGTAGAACTGTGGTTGAGACAGGGTTGGTAGAACTGTAGTTGAGACAGGGTTGGTATAACTGTGGTTGAGACAGGGTTGGTAGAACTGTAGTTGAGGCAGGGTTGGTAGAACTGTGGTTGAGACAGGGTTGGTAGAACTGTGGTTGAGACAGGGTTGGTAGGTAGAACTGTGGTTGAGACAGGGTTGGTATAACTGTGGTTGAGGCAGGGTTGGTATAACTGTGGTTGAGGCAGGGTTGGTAGAACTGTAGTTGAGACAGGGTTGGTATAACTGTGGTTGAGACAGGGTTGGTAGAACTGTAGTTGAGGCAGGGTTGGTAGAACTGTGGTTGAGACAGGGTTGGTAGAACTGTGGTTGAGACAGGGTTGGTAGAACTGTGGTTGAGACAGGGTTGGTATAACTGTGGTTGAGGCAGGGTTGGTATAACTGTGGTTGAGGCAGGGTTGGTAGAACTGTGGTTGAGACAGGGTTGTTAGAACTGTGGTTGAGGCAGGGTTGGTAGAACTGTGGTTGAGGCAGGGTTGGTAAAACTGTGGTTGAGGCAGGGCGTACTAGCAGACAGGTTTTTTACTCTGAGAAATGACACAAAATCAATGCAGAACATGATGTAAGGTAAAGGGGTTGATACCACAATCCATAGGAAAAGGTAATTGTTGCACAGTATAACAGAAATGCTTTTTTCTCCTCGATCTGTTTCAACAATAGATCTTCAGAGCTCAAATCGATATTGGATGGAGCCCAGGCAGTAATGAAAAGACAAAACACATTAAGGTAACATGGAAGGGAGTTAGAATGGCCAGTAAAGCAGAGGAGACAGGCACTTTATAATAAATCATTTTACTGAAAAAAAGACACCAATAATCTTTATTGCAAACATACATACTGTAGCTAGCTAACTCACAGGTGGATCCAGGGCCACATCAGACTGAAAGATATAATGACTCTCTTCCCATATATCGGTCAACAAGCACCTTCAGTATGCACACTGACTGGCCTAATATCTTAAATCAATAGCTTCAAAGGAGTCCTGACAGATAAAATCAAGTTAATTTCAGACTGCAGGGACAAAATGATTAAACTGTCAATACCACCCTGGGAGAGGTAAGCGCGTGTGGAGGGGGAAGAGAGACTAGAGGATTTAGCAATTATCTTCAGCAAAACAGACAGTTTCATCTGCCATTTTGCAGATGATAAATGTATTTCATTACAGAAGTTGAGAGCAGTGGGGAATAAGTCCAGGTAGTCTGCAGGGAAAATTAAAACCTAAAAATGACACATTCTACATAAAGCCTTTCTGACAAGACAGACCACTTGGGACCAACATCCACCTCTTCTCCTTTACTATAGTCCTCCTCCTCCTCCTCGTCATCACACACTGTTCTGCTCTGAGCGTGTTTCACTCAATCTTTTACACTGCTGCCAAAAGCTCCACCTTTTTTAAGGCCAAACAGACAGACCATTTTCAGGCCATACAGACAGACCGTTTTCAGGCCATACAGACAGACCGTTTTCAGGCCATACAGACAGACCGTTTTCAGGCCATACAGACATACCGTTTTCAGGCCATACAGACAGACTGTTTTCAGGCCATACAGACAGACTGTTTTCATGCAAGCAGAAAGCCCTCCTATTATCATGTTTTGCTTTGTGTATAGTCACTTCATTAAGGAAAAATATGTAATATATGACATTTTACATGATAATGCCCTCCAACTTCCAGTTAAATGCAAGATGACACCCTCATCAAATTTACTCCTCTCAATCAATATTCTGCAGTTGTAGTTCAAATATTCTACAAGTTAACAACATTATTTCATCTGTTCTAGTTCCTCAATGTGTTTCCACAATGCATACAGTTTTAATTCAGTGATTGCCCTCCCGTCCCATTATCCTCCAGTGCCATTGTCTCCTCCCGTCCCATTGACTTCGCCCTACAGGTCCCCTGGCCTCTGACTGTCCTCCCGCCCCATTGTCTTTTCCCTGCAAGTCCCCTGGCCTCTGACTGTCCTCCCGCCCCATTGTCTTTTCCCTGCAGGTCCCCTGGCCTGTGACTGTTCTCCCGCCCCATTGTCTCCTCCCTGCAGGTCCCCTGTGTGTCTGAGGCGTAGAGTGAAGCTGAACAAGACAGCTCCTGTAGGGCCACAGTGAGGGCTGTGTACACAGAACAGTCCTACACTTCATATTTAACAAGCTCCCAGAGCCAGGCTTCATACAGGTCGGGGGACTGGGACCATGCAGAACACAACCACCATGTTCCTCTGTTTCTCTGCTGCTTCGCTAATTAGAAAGCTATCAGTATGCAAGTTTAATGGAGACCAAGGAGGGAGAGGGGGGAGGGAAAGAGTGACAGAGAAAGAGAGACAGAAAGCGAGAGAGAGAGACAGAGAAAGACAAAGAGAGCGAGAGACAGAGAAAGCGAGACAGAGAAAGACAAAGAGAGCGAGAGACAGAGAAAGCGAGACAGAGAAAGCAAGGGAGAGAGACAGAGATACACAGAGAGAGAAAGAGGCCTGTGTTGTTAAGATATAGTATATGTTCAAAATATAAATGCAACATGCAACAATATCAAAGATTTTACTGAGTTACTGTTCATATAAGGAAATCAGTCAATTGAAATAAATGAATTAGGCCCTAATCTATGGATTTCACATGACTGGGAATACAGATATGCATCTGTTGGTCACAGATACCTTTTTTTAAAGTTAGGGGCCTGGATTAGAAAACCAGTCAGTATCTGATGTGACCACCATTTGCCTCATGCAACGTGACACATCTCCTTCGCATAGAGTTGATCAGGCTGTTGATTGTGGCCTGTGGAATGTTGTCCCACTCCTCTTCAATGGCTATGCGAAGTTGCTGAATATTGGTGGGAACTGGAACACGCTGTCGTACATGTCAGACCATGGAAGAACTGGGAAATTAACAGCTTTCAGGAATTGGGTACAGATCCTTGCGACATGGGGCCGTGCTTTATCAAGCTGAAACATGAGGTGACGGCGGCGGATGAATGGCACGACAATGTGCCTCAGGATCTCGTTGTGGTATCTTTGTGCATTCAAATTGCAATCAATAAAATGCAGTTGTGTTCATTGTTTGAAGCTTATGACTGCTCATACCATAACCCCACCGCCACCATGGGCGGTTAAATAAAGTGGCCTAGTTAAATAAAAGTTCAATGTAAAAAAAAAAATTAAAATGGGGCACTCTGTTCACAACGCTGACATTGCCCACACACCGCCATCTGCCCGGTACAGTTGAAACCGGGATTAATCCGTGAAGAGCACACTTCCCCAGCATGCCAGTGGCCATTAAAGGTGAGCATTTGCCCCCTGAAGTCGGTTAGGACGTTGAACTGCAGTCAGGTCAAGGCCCTGGTGAGGACAACGAGCACACAGATGAGCTTCCCTGGGGCGCTTTCGGACAGTTTGTGCAGAAATTCTTCGGTTGTGCAAATCCACAGTTTTATCAGCTGACTGGGTGGCTGGTCTCAGACGATCCTGCAGGTGAAGAAGCCGGATGTGGAGGTCCTGGGCTGGTGTGTTTTTAAAATTAATTTCTATGTTCTTTTTTTTCTCCCCAATTTCATGATATCCAATTGGTAGTTACAGACTTGTCCCATTGCTGCACTCCAGTACGAACTCGGGGGAGGCGAAAGTTGAGAGACAAGAGTCCTCCGAAACACGATCCTGCCAAGCCGCACTGCTTCTTGACACACTGCTTGCTTAACCCGGAAGCCAGCCGCACCAATGTGTTGGAGGAAACACAGTACAACTGGCGACCGTGTCAGTGTGCATGCGCCCGGGTCTGTAGTGACGCCTCAAGCACTGCGATGCAGTGCCTTAGACCGCTGCACCACTCGGGAGGGCTGACATGATTACACATGGTCTGCGGTTGTGATGCCTGTTGGACATACTACCAAATTCTATAAAACGATGTTGGAGGCGGCTTATGGTAGAGAAATTACAATTATCTGGCAACAGCTCTGGTGGATATTCCTGCAGTCATGTGTTATATTCCGGGGGCATGCCAATTGCACGCCCACGCAGACATCTGTGGCATTGTGTTGTGTGACAAAACGGCACATTTTAGAGTGGCCTTTTATTGTACACTTGTGTAATGATAATGCTGTTCAATCATCTTCTTGATATGTCACACCTGTCAGGTGGATCGATAATCTTGGTAAAGGAGAAATGCTCAATGACAGCGATGTAAACAGAAATATGCTTTTTGTACTAATGTAACATTTCTGGGATCTTTCATTTCATGGGACCAACACTTTACATGTTGCGTTTATATTTTTGTTCAGAGTATATCAACTACTCGTGTTGAGACTGAGAGGAAGCTGTGGGAATCCCATCAGCTGTCTCCAGGGCACAACCAGCCACTAACACTAGGCAGGAACATTATGCATAAATAAAATAAAACGAAGACCATTTGCAACCCAAACCAAGGAATTTACATTTACATTTTAGTAATTTAAGAGACGCTCTTATCTTCAGAGACTTACAGTTAGCGCAATGATCTTAAGATATCTAGGTGGGACAACCACATATCAGTAAAACAGTTATACTTATGAATCATCTGTCCATAAAACATTCAGGTGTTTCCAGGTGCTTTTTGGTAAACATGAGTCAACTTTCTGGATGACATAGGTCCCATTATGAATGGCGAAAACCAAACACTGCATTCCACAGTAAGAAAATGTGATGGTTAGGGAATGCTTTCCTGCCTCAGGACCTGGAAACCATGAATTCTGCTCTGTATCAAAGAAGTCTACAGGAGAATGTCAGGCCATCCATCTGTGAGCTTGCAGCAAGACAATGATCCAAAACACACAATCAAGTCTATATGAAAATGGCTAAAAAGTAACACATTTGAAGTTCTGGAACTGCCTAGTCAAAGTTCAGACAATTGAGACGTGGCAGGTCTATGACTTTTTTGGACAACGCCTGGTGATGTACTGGGCCCTACGCACTAACCTCTGTATCGCCTTGGGGTCGGATGCCAAGCAGTTGCCATACCAAGTGGTGATGCAGACAGTCAAGATGCTCTCAATGGTGCAGTTTTATAACTTTTTGAGGATCTGAGGGCCCATGCCAAATCTTTTCATCCTCCTGGGGGGGGGGGGGGGGGGGGGGGGGGTTAGTGTGTGTGGACCATGTTAATTCATTAGTGATGTGGACACAGAGGAACTTGAAGCACTCAACCCGCTCCAATACAGCCCTGTGAATTTGGATGGAGGCGTGCTCGGCCCTCCTCAGAGAATCTATGTTGGGGAAAGTGCACAAAGCAGATCTACAGTTGAATTCGGAAGTTTACATACACTTAGGTTATAGTCATTAAAACTCGTTTTTCAACCACTCAACCAAATTTATTGTTAACAAACTACAGTTTTGGCAAGTCGGTTAGGACATCTACTTTGTGCATGACACAAGTAATTTTTCAATCACAAAGCCCTGACCTCAATCCTATAGAAGATTTGTGGGCAGACCTGACTCAGTTACACCAGCTCTGTCGGGAGGAATGGGCCAAAATTCACCCAACTTATTGTGGGAAGCTTGTGGAAGGCAACCCAAAACGTTTGACCCAAGTTTAACAATTTAAAGGCAATGCTACCAAATACTAATTGAGTGTATGTAAACTTCTGACCCACTGGGAATGTGATGAAAGAAATAAAAGCTGAAATAAATCATTCTCTCTGCTATTATTCTGACATTTCACATTCTTAAAATAAAGTGTTGATCCTAACCGACCTAAGACAGGAAATGTCTTGTGAAAAACTGAGTTTAAATGTATTTGGCTAAGGTGTATGTACATTTCCGACTTAAACTGTATAAGAAAGGCCAGCAGAGGCTCAACTTTTTAAGGGGGGGCTGAACTCCTCCTCATTAAGAAATGCCACTGAAGCCATGAATACCGAGTTATCCCTCACAGCCACCGTACAGTATTGTCTATGACTGGCTAAGGGAATGACAGTTGTGTATTGCTAATGTTAGGTCACTAATGTGAGGATGTTTGAGTTGGAAAAGACCTAAGCGGTTTATTAAGAACAGGTCTCGTTCTTTCAGCATAACATTGGCAACGATGTATTGTATGTCTCATGTCAATCAAACAAGTTTCGAGGCGCTGCGTGCTAATGACTCAATTGGGTAGTTCTGCTGTCTGTAAAGAAATTGGCGGGCTGTAGGTTGATTCTGTCGCTATGATTGGATAGCATGCACCTGTTTTTCCTGCTCACCCTTATCATATGCTCCTATCATTTAGATGGGTGGTGCCAGCTGTCTAAGCCCAACCCTCAAATATCCTTGTAAATCGGCGATGTCATGGATTCCTTAAATCTGCGACATTCACATTTTGTAAAATACTGACTTTATGACTAAAGTTATCCTACTTACACTTTTTATTACATTTCGGGACTAGAATTTATGTTTATGACTACCACCAATGCCAAATAGGCAGTTTTCAACCAGAAATGGTTTGTTTTTGAGTTCATTTGCTCTTTAAGAAAACTAGGCTCTTTTCATTTTGATAGTGTGCCTCTGGTGATGCGTTGGGCTGATCGCACCACCCCCGGGAGAGCCCTGTGCAGTTGTGGACGGTGCAGTTGCTGTATCAGGAGGCATGCTCCCTCTGATGTCTCCTGAAGCTCACTATCAGCTCCTTCATTTTGTTGACGTTGACTTGGAGACGTGCGTGGCCACGCAGTCATGGGTGAACAAGGAGTACAGGAGGGGGCTGAGCACGCACCCTTGTGGAGCCTCTGTGTTGAGGATCAGCGTAGCAGAGCTGTTGTTGCCTACCTTCACCATCTGGGGTCGGCCCGTCAGGAAGTCCAGGACCCAGTTGCACAGGGTGCAGTTCAATCCCAGGGCCCTGAGCTTAGTGATGGGCTTGGAAAGCTCTATGGTGTTGAAGGCTGAGCTGTAGTCCATGAACAGCAATCTTACATACAGTGCATTCGAAATAATTCATACCTCTTGACTTATTCCACATTTTGTTGTTACAGCCTGAATTCAAAATTGATTAAATAGATTTTTTCCCACCCATCTACACACAACACCCAATAATGACAAAGTGAAAACATATTTGCAAATGTATTGAAAATTAAATACAGAAATATCTAACTTACAAACGTATTCACACCCCTAAGTCAATACATTGTAGAAGCATCTTTGGCAGTGATTACAGCTGTGAGTTTTTCTGGGTACGTCTCTAAGAACTTTCCACACCTGGATTGTACAATATTTGCACATCATTCTTTAAGCTCTGTCAAGTTGGTTGTTGATCATTGTTAGACAGCCATTTTCAAGTCTTACCATAGAGTTTTCAAGACAATTTAAGTCAAAGCTGTAACTATTCCACTCAGGAACATTCAATGTGGTCTTGGTATGAAACTCCAGTGTTGTGTTTTAGGTTATTGTCCTGCTGAAAGATGAATGGGTCTCCCAGTGTCTGTTGAAAAGCAGACTGAATCAGGTTTTCCTCTAGGATTTTGCCTTTGCTTAGCTCTATTCTGTCTGCTTTTTTATATTATACCCATCCACCAATAGGTGCCCTCAATTGCGAGGCATTAGAAAACCTCCCTGGTCTTTGTGGTATAATCTGTGTTTGAAATCCACTGCTCGACTGAGGGACGTTAAAGATAATTGTATGAGTGTGATACAGAGATGAGGTAGTTATTCAAAAATGATGTTGGACACCGAGTCCATTCAACTTATTATGTGACTTGTTAAGCAAATGTTTACTACTGAACTTATTTCAGCGTGCTATAACAAAGGGGTTGAATACTTGTTGACTCTAGAAATTATAGCTTTTCATTTTTAATGAATTTGATTCATGATTAGCACTATTATTCCACAGAGAGTGAGCCCATGCAACTTATTGTGTGACTCCTGAATTGATTTAGGCTTGTCATAACAAAGGGGTTGAATACTTATTGACTCAAGACATTTCAGCGTTTTCATTTTTAAATAATTTGTAAAAGTTTAAAAAAACATAATTCCACTTTGACATGATTGGGTATTGTGTGTAGGGCAGTGGCACATCATCTCAATTGAATACATTTTTAATTCTGGCTGTAACAACAAAGTGTGGAAAAAGTCTAGCGGAGTGAATACTTTCTGTAGGCACTGTATGTATTCTTCTTGGGAGAATGGGAAAGGGCAATGTGTGCCGTTGGGGCGGTATGCAAATTGTAGTGGGTCTAGGGTGTCGGGTAAAGTGGAGGTGATATAACCCTTAACTAGCCACTCAAAGCACTTCATGAAGTGAGAGCTACGGTCCGATAGTAATTTAGTTCAGTTACCTTTGCTTTTTTGGGTACAGGAATAATGGTGGACATCTTGAAGCAAGTGGGGACAACAGACTGGGATAGGGAGAGATTGAATATGTCCACCAACACTCCAGCCAGCTTTGACAGAACAGTCTGTAATGTGTATAATATACATTTGCATCCGTTCTTATAGTATTTATTGTCTGTATTAGTCTTGTCTTTGTATGCTTGATAAGTTTAATTGTACACAGAAGCACAAACTACATTTCCCCATGGGAGTTAATAAAAGGCAGAGGTGGGTTAATTATACAGAGGTGCCCTTCGTACCATGTTAGTATTAAGCTTTCACAACCAGCCTTCATTTAGGCTTTCTGACTCAAGCCCCCCCAACCAGGCTTTCAAGGAGAGGAGAGCTCTGTACTTTCTCTGCTTCTGTTCAGTACTGTTGGGTATCTGCCGTGATTTTAAATAAATGTGTGTGGGGAAAAAATTCTCTCTTTTTGTTCTTAGGTCCCCTGGCACCACATGCAGCGGTATTAGAATTCAGCTCCCTCTTCCCGCTGCGGGCGGACGGACATTTCTGCATCAGCCACCTCCTCCTCCAGATACACCTCCATGCTGCGTCCCAAATGGCAAATATAGTACACTACTTTTCACCAGGGCCCATCTAGGCTCTGGCCCACAGAGCTCTGGTCAAAAGTAGTGCACTATATAGGGAATAGGGTGCGATTTGTAATGCAGCCCCAGACATACTTCTGAGGCCCACCCCCCCCCCCCCTCCCTTGCCCACACACACCCTCAGCCCCAAATTAGATTACCACTTCCCATCCTCAGCACTCAGGTCCTCCATCAAATGTATCAATAAAGCTATCCTACAGTGCTCTTCATATAATACATGACCTCTTAGCTGGAGCAGGCTTACTGGCTTAATGCAAATAGTCTTGGTAGCCATTTGATTAGATGTTAAGGAGTCTTATGGCTTGGGGGTAGAAGCTGTTTAGAAGCCTCTTGGACCTAGACTAGGCACTCCGGTACTGCTTGCCATGCTGTAGCAGAGAACAGTCTATGACTAGGGTGGCTAGAGTCTTTGACAATTTTTAGGGCCTTCCTCTGACACCAAGTGGTGTAGAGGTACCGGATGGCAGGAATCTTGGCCCCAGTGATGTACTGGGCCGTTCGCACTACCCTCTGTAGTGCCTTGCAATAGTGGGCAGTCATGCAACCAGTATGGATGCTCTCGATGGTGCAGCTGTAAAACCTTTTGAGGATCTGAGGACCCATGCCAAAACCTTTTCAGTCTCCTGAGGGGAAATAGGTTTTGTCATGCCCTCTTCACCACTGTCTTGGTGTTCTTGGACCATGTTAGTTTGTTGGTGATGTGGACACCAAGGAACTTGAAGCTCTCAACCTGCTCCACTGCAGCCCCATCGATGAGAATGGGGGAATGCTCTGTCCTCTTTTTCCTGTAGTCCACAATCATCTCCATTGTCTTGATCACGTTAAGGGAGAGGTTGTTGTCCTGGCGCCACATGGCCAGGTCTCTGACTAGGCGCTCCGGTACGCCCTATAGGCGGTCTCGTTGTTGTTGGTGATCAGGCCTACCACTGTTGTGTCATCTGCAAACTTAATGATGGTGTTGGAGTCGTGCCTGGCCATGTAGTCATGAGTGAACAGGTCAGTACAGGAGGGGACTGAGCACGCACCCCTGAGGGGCCTCTGTGTTGAGGATCAGCGTGGCAGATGTGTTGTTACCAACCCTTACTACCTGGGGGCGGCCCGTCAGGAAGTCCATGATCCAGTTGCAGAGGGAGGTGTTTAGTCCCAGGGTCATGAGCTTATTGATGAGCTTTGAGGGCACTATGGTGTTGAACGCCGAGCTGTAGTCAATGAATAGCATTCTCACATAGGTGTTCCTTTTGTCCAGCTGGAAAAGAGCAGTGTGGAGTGCAATAGAGATTGCTTCATCTGTGGATCTGTTGGGGTAGTATGCAAACTGGAATGGGTCTACGGTTTCTGGGATAATGATGTTGATGTGAGCCATGACCAGCCTTTCAAAGCACTTCATGGCTACAGACATGAGTGCTACGGGTCGGTAGTCATTTAGTCAGGTTACCTTAGTGTTCTTGGGCACAGGCACTATGGTGGTCTGCTTAAAACATGTTGGTATTACAGACTCGGACAAGGAAAGGTTGAAAATGTCAGTGAAGACACTTGCCAGTTGGTCAGCGCATGCTCGCAGTACACGTCCTGGTAATCCGTCTGGCCCTACGGCCTTGTGAATGTTGACCTGTTTAAAGGTCTTACTCACATCGGCTGCAGAGAGCATGATCACACAGTCTTCCCCCGAACACCTGGTGCTCTCATGCATGTTTCAGTGTTATTTGCCTCGAAGTGAGAATAGAACTAGTTAAGCTTGTGTCATTCGGAAGCTCCCGGCTGTGCTTCCTTTTGTAATTGTTTGCAAGCCCTGCCACATCCAACGAGCATCAGTGTCATGTATTTAACCCCTGGATCATGGTCTGGCGTCATGTATTTAACGCCTGGATCATGGTCTGGTGTCATGTACTGTATTTAACCCCTGGATCATGGTCTGGTGTCATGTACTGTATTTAACCCCTGGATCATGGTCAGGTGTCATGTATTTAACCCCTGGATCATGGTCTGGTGTCATGTATTTAACCCCTGGATCATGGTCTGGTGTCATGTACTGTATTTAACCCCTGGATCATGGTCTGGTGTCATGTATTTAACCCCTGGATTATGGTCTGGTGTCATGTATTTAACCCCTGGATCATGGTCTGGTGTCATGTACTGTATTTAACCCCTGGATCATGGTCAGGTGTCATGTATTTAACCCCTGGATCATGGTCTGGCGTCATGTACTGTATTTAACCCCTGGATCATGGTCTGGTGTCATGTATTTAACCCCTGGATCATGGTCTGGTGTCATGGACTGTATTTAACCCCTGGATCATGGTCTGGTGTCATGTACTGTATTTAACCCCTGGATCATGGTCTGGCGTCATGTACTGTATTTAACCCCTGGATCATGGTCTGGCGTCATGTACTGTATTTAACCCCTGGATCATGGTCTGGCGTCATGTATTTAACCCCTGGATCATGGTCAGGTGTCATGTATTTAACCCCTGGATCATGGTCTGGTGTCATGTACTGTATTTAACCCCTGGATCATGGTCTGGTGTCATGTACTGTATTTAACCCCTGGATCATGGTCTGGCGTCATGTACTGTATTTAACCCCTGGATCATGGTCTGGCGTCATGTACTGTATTTAACCCCTGGATCATGGTCTGGTGTCATGTACTGTATTTAACCCCTGGATCATGGTCTGGCGTCATGTACTGTATTTAACCCCTGGATCATGGTCTGGCATCATGTACTGTATTTAACCCCTGGATCATGGTCTGGCGTCATGTATTTAACCCCTGGATCATGGTCAGGTGTCATGTATTTAACCCCTGGATCATGGTCTGGTGTCATGTACTGTATTTAACCCCTGGATCATGGTCTGGTGTCATGTACTGTATTTAACCCCTGGATCATGGTCTGGCGTCATGTACTGTATTTAACCCCTGGATCATGGTCTGGCGTCATGTACTGTATTTAACCCCTGGATCATGGTCTGGCGTCATGTACTGTATTTAACCCCTGGATCATGGTCTGGTGTCATGTATTTAACCCCTGGATCATGGTCTGGTGTCATGTATTTAACCCCTGGATCATGGTCTGGCGTCATGTATTTAACCCCTGGATCATGGTCTGGCGTCATGTACTGTATTTAACCCCTGGATCATGGTCTGGCGTCATGTACTGTATTTAACCCCTGGATCATGGTCTGGTGTCATGTACTGTATTTAACCCTGGATCATGGTCTGGCGTCATGTACTGTATTTAACCCCTGGATAATGGTCTGGCGTCATGTACTGTATTTAACCCCTGGATCATGGTCTGGTGTCATGTACTGTATTTAACCCTGGATCATGGTCTGGCGTCATGTACTGTATTTAACCCCTGGATCATGGTCTGGCGTCATGTATTTAACCCCTGGATCATGGTCTGGTGTCATGTACTGTATTTAACCCTGGATCATGGTCTGGCGTCATGTACTGTATTTAACCCCTGGATCATGGTCTGGCGTCATGTATTTAACCCCTGGATCATGGTCTGGTGTCATGTACTGTATTTAACCCCTGGATCATGGTCTGGCGTCATGTATTTAACCCCTGGATCATGGTCTGGTGTCATGTACTGTATTTAACCCCTGGATCATGGTCTGGCGTCATGTATTTAACCCCTGGATCATGGTCTGGCGTCATGTACTGTATTTAACCCCTGGATCATGGTCTGGCGTCATGTATTTAACCCCTGGATCATGGTCTGGTGTCATGTATTAGTCTGGTGTATGGTGAATACCAAGACGGAGGACAATGAAATCTAAATAATAGATCAAAACGCTGTGCAGTAAATAACCAGAAAATAAACAGCTGTGTAAATCAAATGTCCCCCATGGAGTACTCTGCTACCTAAATGGCAACCGTATGCTATTCCCTACATAGTAAACATAGAGCTCTGGTCCAAGGCACTGCACTTTATATGGCACAATCGGGTCCAAATGGGTGATACCTGTAATCCAGGCCCACAACCAACCCTTCCTGTTTCCAATAATTAACATTAAGCCTGTCCAACCCTTCCCATTTCCAATTGACATTAAGCCTGTCCAACCCTTCCCATTTCCAACTGACCTTAAGCATGTCCAACCCTTTACATTTCCAACTAACATTAAGCCTGTCCAACCATTCACATTTCCAATTGATATCAAGCCTGTCCAACCTTTCCCATTTCCAATTGACATTAAGCCTGTCCACATTAATTTACTGTACATCTCATCTCCAGGGGCCAAGTAAGCAGAGACACAGCGGGGGCAAAGTGGCCGACACTCTCCAATTAAATGCCTCTAGTTGTTTTAGAAGTTGCTAAGAGATTGTCCTTGAACCTTACAAACCCTTCCATCTCATCTAATTTGTCTCCCAAGACATTGTTACTAATAGCAAGGAGAATGCATTCAGGAGAGCAAGCCGATTTGTTATGCCCTCTTTACACCTTCACAGTGCATGTTTTTGTTTGCTGCTACACTGCTCTAATTCCAGTGGGAATGTGATTCTCTGACTAGGAGTGAAAACAATTAACCTGAAGAGCACTTCGCCACTCTGACATGACACTAAAACATTGTGGTTGAGATTCAGACACGAGAGAGGCATCAATTTACATACTGAATCATTTGGAATGCCAGGGAGCAACAGGCTCCGTCAGTGCAGTGTGACCATGCACCAATCAGCTACACAGTCCAACACACAGTCACAATCCACTCTACTGCAGCTAGAGGGCCATGGGGGATTCTGTCCTGCCTCAGGCTTGTCTCACTTTAGTTACACTCTTATCACTGTAAATCAGTAAAAAAAATATATCCTTCTTCCCCCCCTATAACAGCATATTGTACCTTAATATCTGCTGGTACTACTTGATACTAAAGAATTTGATGTTAGACAGTTTTGTCTTAGCATTTATTTCATTGACGTGAGAACGATTGGGACCATTTCACTCACTGACCATGGTTAAACATTCAGAGATTAAATTCAGAGATTAAATTCTATAATGTATATGGTGCCATAACTTTATCACAGAGTGACTTTCCTTGCAGTCACGTGGGTCATACTTGGGCACGGATGTAAAATTCCCTCAAAATATGCCATTAGTGCCCATTCAAATTAGCCCCAAGGTTGCGTTGTTAAATCTTGTTCATTTTCTTAAATTAAATACCATGACTGTTTACTCATTAGCTGGCAATGTTGTTTGAAATGTCCGATACAACATACTGTGGTGATATCATTATCAACCTACTGCATACGCCTTAGAAATATACATTTTAATGTACTGGATGTGCTATTAGCATGCTAATACTCATTATGGCAGACTGGTAGAATAGATCATATAGCTAGCAATCACAAGCATTCACTGGTTGAAGTTGAAGTAACTTTGGAGTGTAATGCAGTTGACTAGTGACTATGACATGAATATAGTGAATATCATTCACAACATTTGGACAGGAGCTATAATCCAGTTATAATAGAGAAAATGATGTGTTTCGTTATTGCTTGAATTCGGGCTTGGCTGAACTGCTTTTGATGGGGAAAGATCACTTCTGCACCCCGCTTTCCAGGATTTTAGTTGAAAACGTAACTTTCCCTTGTGGACCTATGCGGGGCACCCTATTCCACATAGTACAATACTTCCAGATAGACCATAAGGCTCTGGTTAAAGCTAATGCACTATAATACGTGCACTATAATGAATACGGTTCTATTTGGGTTGTCTAATCCATACATGCTTTGAGCGCATAACAGCTCAAAACCTGTGTAACCATGGAAAAGGTTTTCTAATTTGAGATACATGTTCAAGGTCTTAGTGGCTATAACAAAGGTTGGATTAAATTGCTGGCTCAAGGCATTGTCTGACTATATTATTTTAATTGGATGGTTAGTTAGAGGCAACAGATAAAGCTCCTATGTTTCCACCAAAGCCCTACACTGGCACAAATAAATGGTTCAAACATGGTTGAGGGATGCTGAGAAAGTTGGAGAATGTGAGCCAGAGGGCTGAAGTAGAAAAGTGTGTGGGCTTATGCATGTGATACTGTAGCTAGCTGTAAGAGTCAACTCTACGTGCTTTTGTATTGTTGAAAAGGGCTTGTAATGGGGAGAAAGAAGATTGGAAGACTCCATCCTAAATGGCACACTACTTTTGACCAGAGCCCTATAGAGTCCTCTTTTGGCATCATTAGGCAGCTTTTCAGGAGATGTTATGTTCTGAGGGCCATGACAGTCTGGCTCATATTTATGCCATCCCCTGGAACACTGAGGAGTGGCACTCTATGGAGCATCTAGGAGATGATCTCCTCTGTCAGTTCTGTCAATCAGCTCCCCTCCTCTTCTTTCTCAGCAGGGGGATGTGGTGTGCTCAAACTAGGCGTGATGGATATGCAAGGCCTACAGGTGATTCATGTTAGATCAGTCATCCTTCAACAGAGCAGTACTGCCCTGTTTTACCATTGCTTTGTTTCTGTGTTGAATGAACAGCATTATCTGAGTTTCTGTTGAGGAGCCTGAGTTACAGCCTACATTTAAATGTAAAGATTCATATGGAAAGATTCATATGGAAATGAATCTTCTTATGATGTGATCAAGGTCAGCCATCTTGGTCAGGGAGTTGGTCAACCATGGTTTTCCAGTGCTATGATAAGATATTGTGTAAAATAAGGAATTTGAATAATTTATCTGCACTGTATGTTTGTTAGCCAGAATGTTTAAGAGGAATGATTCCATAAACATTTCAAATTAACTGCCAATATGCTAGCCTGGGTACCAGTCTCTTTAGCTAATCTACTCCATGTCATGTGCCAAAGAGCCTTTGGCAATGACAAGGATTGGCAAGGAGTGGAACGTTAGCTAAAAAGACAGGTACTCAGACTACCAATATGCCAACATTCCATTCAAACAATGCAGTCAATCCACAGCCATGCTCTGACTGAAATCCGTTGATGATATGACTTAGACAAGTTGTAAATGCAACAATATGTATCAAATAATAGCACTCACAGCTTTACAATAAACCAAAAAGGGAGACATTTATGATCTGTTTACATATATTTTAGAGGCTATTTATATAGAAAATGTGTATAAATCCACTATAAACGGTATTTATAATGATATGACAATATTTTATGTTGACAATAATTATATTGTCCGAGAGTAGGTAGCCTAGTCAGGGAGCAGGTAGCGGCAGGTAGGCTAGTGGTTAGAGCATTAGGCCACTACCCGAAAGGTTTCTGGCTCAAATCCCGGAGCTGACAAGGTAAAAGTCTGTCGTTCTACCCCTGAACAAGGCAGTTGGTCTACCGGTGAACAGTAGGTTGTCATTGTAAATAATAATTTGTTCTTAACTGACTTGCCATGTTAAATAAACGTTCAACTTTAAAAAAATATATATATATATTACACAACTTCTGATATATCACATGCTTTACTTTTATTTTCCTGCATGAGTAAAATCAGGAATATGTCTCTACTGCCATTCATTCCAATTAGACTGGTTTGTATTTCTCCCTGACCAATGACTGCCTTTTTCACCCCATTCTGGAACTTTGAGGGTTTATGACATAACTCTAGTAGGCGAATTAATAGGTAAAGAGGTTAATGGAACGCAGACCGTGGGATAGACTGGTGCACATTCAACAAATCTGATTAAACAAAGTGAATATTCGTAACAATCAATCAGGATTTATGCATTGTAAAAGGGCCCACTGTGTGGCTACTAACGTCCGATTTGAATATATTTGACTGTTTTAGCTGCATAGCATTTAGTAGTCCCTTTTCAGGCTTAGAAGTGACCGCTAAATGCTAACTCCCGTTCGTATAAGGGGGAAGCATAGCCAGCCAGCATTGAGAAATCGGTGTTCGTTTTTAACTCTAGTGCAGTTTATTGTTGATGATGACATGAACCTGTATTGGGATTGACATACAAGTATTATACTCCGTTTCTACATAGTGTGAAATTCACATATAAACAATAGCTGTAGTCCGGTCCTCCCCAAGAGGCACAGTACACCTGTAGATAAGAGTTCACAATGGAATTTGCTAACATGAAATTGCAAACTAAAACGGATAGAATTCATTTCAAATCTAGCACCTTCAGATATGCCTACTGAGGCATTAAACTGTTTCACATAATCGAATCAACATACGTAAAACATAATGTAATGAGCCGGGTACCAAAAAGAGGTTTGCTATAGTTACCTGAAACTGGAGTCTCCATTGCCCATTTCGACCCGGGGTGCAGAGACTGAAATGACGCGCGCACCTCGTGGCAGCTGGGAGTCACTGGTACCTGTCCGCCCGGTAGGGTGGACGGCAGGCACAGGGCGCAGAGAAAGAGCACGCCAGACAGCGGAAAACCGTCCATGGCTCACCGGCACAAAATGTAGCAGATTTGTAAACTTAGTCCGTCACTGCAGTTCCTTGCATAAAATGTCGAGTGCCAAGTCAGTACTTAACCCACAGCAAGATTAACGACCACTGACTAACTGAACAGCGCACTCATAATGTTGCGTTGGATAGGTAGCAGCGCAGCTCCTGACCCCTATTTGATAAAGAATCCTTCCGCTCTTCCAATCAAAAAGATCACCAACGCCGCGAAACTGCATGTCCTTCTGGGGTGCTGATGTAAGGTGTTCTCCTCACAGAGTTAATCTCATTCAAGTTCTACTAGAAACTCGTAGGTATATCTGCTGTTGTTATTTATAATGTTCGGGTAAAGCGGGACATTGGTGTTGATAAAGTTGTAAATCCCCCTTACTGCTTGCTCTCAACTTGCTCGGTCAGGGTGGATGAGCACTGAATCAAGACTGCGCGTTGTAGCTCTTAATTAAGAGCGCGCGCCACAAACCGGCAACGTTCGCTTTATCCTATGAATTCTCACATACCGTATATTCAATTGATAATCGTAAAACAATTTTTCCTATCTGAGGATCTCAACTGTTTATTGGTTTATAAAATAAGGTTAAAGCAGAAATGGTGCTCCATGCAAGACTGCACTTCATAAGAATTATTTTACAATTTGACTGAATTGGGTGCCAGTGTTAATTTGAAATGATGTTTGCCACACATGGTTGCCAATAAAACTACCACGTCAATGGGTTTTGGGAACACTGAAAGGACTTACTTAAGAGTGTAATTATTCCAGGTGTTAATTGGGCTAAATCCATGTGATGTAATCCTTCAACCTTGTAGACAATTTAGGGCCGTTTTCCTGGACACAGATTAAGCAGTAATGTTTGGAAATATGTAAATGCATGCAATTGTTTAATGGATACAATGCATCTGGAAATTCTAATAGAACAACATGGCACTTATTCCATTTTACTATTAGTATTTTTTTCAGCATGTATAAATACTAATAGTAAAATGGAATAAGTGCCATGTTGTTCTATTAGAATTTCCAGATGCATTGTATCCATTAAACAATGACAATCATTCAAGCATGCATTTACATATTTCCAAACATTACTGCTTAATCTGTGTCCAGGAAAACGGCCCTAAATTGTCTACAAGGTTGAAGGCAGCAGGATTACAGCACATGGATTTAGCCCAATTAACAGCTGGAATAATTACTCTTAAGTAAGTCCTTTCAGTGTCCCCAAAACCCATTGACGTGGTAGTTTTATTGGCAACCATGTGTGGCAAACATCATTTCAAATTAACTCTGAAAACAATAATTCCAGGGTGATATGAGATTTTAGACATAACACATTTCTTTCTTTATAAATCTTATGCATATAACAATAGGCCTTCCAAAGTGTAATTACACATACCACAAACATGTACACGTCCTAGGTAACAATGTGCACCTACACTGTAATTGTGTTAAGGTACCATGGTAATATTCTGTCAAATCCCGAGTGCTACTGTAGTTTGCTTTCTGCTTTTCTCTTGTTCAAGTGTACAGCAGCACCCCATATGCACCTACTGCCATCTAGTGGGGTACTGGCTATAGCCACAGCTTCCACAGCCTGGTCCTATAAAGGATACAAACTTCTACAGATGTTGCATTTGTAAAGGAAAAGCAATGACAGAAAAAACCCTTCAACGTCTTTTTATTTCAGCAGTTGAGTTGATCGTTTTAAATTTAGAGAAGGAACAAAGTGGATAAATGGCACACTGCTGCTGCTCACAACATCTGGCGGATTACAGATGTATACTGTGCATCTTTTGGTCGATTTTGGCCACCATTAACATTGCGAACTCTCCCACCCAAAAACAGTAAGACAAACAACAAGCTAAACTGCTTGCCAAGCAAATCCATTCTTCCAACCCACACAGAGATAACACATCCCCATGCTTGCCATCCCCGAGACCAAGCCCGCGATAACAGCTGTGTTGACAGATTGTCTGCTGCATACTTAAACATAGCAGAAGTGTTAAACTTGAACATGAGGATATTGTAGTTTTCTGAACAATATAAAACAATACAAGGGGACCCAGGGGAACAGAAGCTCTTCTCTTGTTTGTTGAGTCTCTCAGGTACAGAGAGTTTTGCATGGATTTGCACAGCAGAAATTTTCAGAAGCTGAAAGCAAACCTGCAAAACTCACAGTAAACCCATGAAGTGCCATGGATGGATCTCTTCAACGTGGTCTCAGTAGTGTGCTTCAAAGGGAGGGTGACCGGCAATACTTGAAGTGCACATACTGCAGTAGGTCCATTTAAACTACCTGCACTGTGAGCACTTTGGAACTGCCAGGACAATACAACATAGAATATTCTAGAACTTGGAATACCCCAACAAAACTTGACACAAACTACAAAAAAGGCTGATACCGTGCTCCAGCCAGAAGGAGCAATGACTAATACACAATACCAGAAATATGAAAGAACATGCAATGAGGTAGTGGTATTTACTTTTTATACTAAAACATTTTCAAAATATAACACTTAATTCCAAATTGTGACATATGCTAGCTCACAGGTCAGAAATTAACAGTGACAGGAAACAGATGAAACTGCTGTCACCAAATGTCCAGAGTTGGGATACAAGTGCTCCAGCCAGAAGGAGCAACTAGGGCAGTAGATACTAAACTATTTCACTAACTACACTAGATGCACCTTAGCTGGAGAACCAGAATAATTAGTGGATAAATGGCACACTACTGCTGCTCACAACATCTGGCGGATTACAGATGTATACTGTACAGAACCAGAATAATTAGGGTTGGGAAAACAGTCAATCTTTTTTCGATGAGGATTGGATGGCGTAATTCTGAGTTTACTTTCCATTTTAGAAGCATTGTATTTGAAGGTCACCTATAAAGAGAAGCAGAAGAACATATTTTTAAGAACCATCAAATCAAAGTTTATTTGTCACGTGCACCGAATACAACAGTGAAATGCTTCCTTACAGGCCCTAACCAACAGTGCAATTTTTTAAGTAAAAAAATAGGTATTGGGTGAACAATAGACAAGTAAATAAATAAAAATAACAGTAAAAAGACAGTGAAAAATAACAGTAGTGAAGCTATAACAGTAGCAAGGCTATATACGGTAGCGAGGGCGAGGCTAAATACAGGCATCGTTAGTCGGGCTAATTGGGGTAGTATATACATGAATATATAGTTAAAGTGACTATGCATATATGATAAACAGAGAGTAGCAGCAGCGTAAAAGATTAACCACTTCTGAACAAAAGTCTCAATAGAAAAATCTAACAAATCACCAAAAAGTGTGGCTATTGCGAAGACACTTTACTTAATACAATTGAAATGTTCTTACAGAATCGTAGCATAATTAGGGTGAAAGATTCAACAAAATAGTAAAAAAAAAAAAATTCAAACACACGTGTTATTTAGTTAGGCTATTATGAACTTAATAACACGTCGTTTGTCTATTTAAATCAAATACAAGATTTGGCAAAAGAAAGCTAAAACTGTGATTTGCTCTTTACAATCAGGATAACGCATGGAGAGGGAAGCAAGGACAGGCGCCATGATAAATTCAAACAGGGATTTTTTTGGTTTGGTTGTGATGCACTCTGGGCTAGCCTACTCATTTGTGCGATAGAGGGAAATACAGGATCAATTCGATACATACCCGTTACCTGCCTTTACCTTACTCACTGATTTCCTTAGTACCTTTACCTAACCTTAGTATAGAGCAGTAACGTTATATCCATATAGCCTAAAGATGCCATAACATTTTGCTTGTGTAAGGGGCTTCATTAGCCTACAACCTTTCCAAACGTTGACTTAGAATCTAAATAGAAATACCAATGTGCTAGTTTCTACAATAAAATGAATGAATCATACAACAGGTGGCTTGTTAAATAATTTAATATGTTAGTGCAGGAATGTGGCCATAAATGCTCATACTATCTAATTAGCCATAGCAACCTGTGGCTAACATTTTATCCGCTACAGTTGTGGCTACTTGCGAGTTATTGCGCACTGTATAGGGTGTTTATTTGACTGACCAGCTTTATACTTTTTTACATTCTACGATTTAAAAAAAAGCTTTTAAATGACTCATATATACCATGTAGAACATATAACAATCTATACTTGTGGTTAGCTAAACTAGTCTGCCAGCACAAAAAGCATGACCATCGTGCGCAAAAAGGTTTGAAACTTTTATTCAACAGATTTAATAAAACTATCCCTACATTGCCTAAAGGCCATTTTGATTTGTTAAATTAGTTAATAAACAAATAATCTTGATTGTTCATATTACCTTTAAGTTGTTTTGAATCTTTACTGGTCGGAGAGTTTTACGAAAGAGGCGCGAACGTATCGTCATGTGATGTGATGTGCATTTCTCGAGTCCCCACTCCCCAACCAAACCCTTTCAGCATGGGAACCACATCCGCTATTAGTCACAATTGCATAATTAACTCAAGCCTTAATTGCAGATTAAATAACAGTAGCCTACAATTTGATCCAAAAACAACCTTTTTGGTTTTCTTTCCAAAAGCAAAGTTGCGCGCAGTGATCTGTGTCTACAAATAACTTAATGTTTGAAAATATATGTTGTAATAGATTGAATGTGTTAATCTTGATTAATTACTTTAATTTAAGTTATTGTATAATTACTTTAATTTGAAGATATTGTATATATTCTAAAGAAAAAGCTTTAGACTAGCATGAAATAGCCTTCTGAAATATTTATAAACGAAAAAAATAGACAAAAAAATATTGAACTTCTAAATAGACAATGAAATATCTATACACACCATAAGGAATAAGCCAAATATTACACTAATAACTTGCATGATAAAGCATGTGGTTAAAACAATATTTCTATGCATTTTCATACAGATTGTGGGTCATTTAATGAATATTTACCAAGTAAATAAGGGAAGGTAAAACGCACACCTAATTTGTCAGCCTGTGAATTGTGGTGGCGCATTTCAAAACAGAAGCAACAACTATTCTCAACATAAGCGAGTGTTCTTATTAGTATAATGTACCTTGCCACGCAGATGTTGTATTTTCAACTTCAGCCATTCTGGCTGACAACAAAAAGGTTTGCCATGCATGAAATTGTATGAGCATCTATTTTGTCCCCCGCCTGGGGGTGGGGAAATGAGTTCAGACTGTGCATTATCTTGTGTAGGCCTATATGTCCTAAATATACACCGACATTTTGCTGACTTTTTGAAACTTTTCAAACGCAAACAATGAAAATCAAATGTTTACCTCAAATTTTAAATAAACTTGTTTCATTGTCCAACTCGCTCTGCCCTCCATTAAATCATATGGTCAAAGAGTGTGACCTGTAAACCCTACCCCCACACGACTCCACACCAAACCCGTCTAAAGAAGCGCAATTATTAGCGGCCTCAAATAACATACTTCGCTCAACATTCCCTCGTGTTATTGTATGTAATCTTTGAGTTAGGAGCCAATTGTTTAAGGTACAACTTTTTACATAAACGGTTGTGTCATTCAAAACGAATTTGTCAAGTATGTTTTCTTCTCAGTAAGTTGTTTGCTCTCTATACGGTTGTAGGTCTATCTGTCGCTTTTATTCCTCTATTGGTACTTTGAATGTTTAAATTATAAATTGTTGACCACATATCCATATTCGAGATAATCGAATGAAGCCACAAAACATATCTTTAGCGAAATAGTTGTATCACTTTGGCACGTTTCTGCATATTGGTTCATATTGTTTATTTCCAATAAATTGGTAGTTTGCGCTGTTATTAGACTACAGCTTAGTTCTTCTAACTAAGTATGATTAAGATTTTGATTTGTTTGATTTGATTTTGAATTATGGACAGTGTATATATATATACATAGGGTATTATAATCAGTGGATTGGGATTGAAATAGTCTCTCTAAACGTTTAGGTTAGTTCAGCAAAACAGTAGGTAAAATATGTAAACATAACAACAAATGTGTGTACAAAGGAATTCACATTAAAGCTACCTTTACTCCAATAATGAAAAATACAAGCACTGAAATATTTCGAAGATGCGGAAATCGTGAAATTTTGCAAAAGCTTTCACAACTAAATCATTCAGTGGAGACTTACAGCCTGCATACCATTACATCTTTGGAATCAGCTCTTCCTGATGCACTATATATAGCATGTCCATGGTTCAAGCAAGCACGACTGAAACGTGTCGTGTGATGAAGGAGCATGGCATTCCTTGTCTATTGTATGGCTCTAGTCAATACCTCACATTCACCAGTGTGTCAAAAGAAGTTGAACAGCTCCCTAGATGTGTGCTTCTACTCTCATTCAGCACCTTGAGTAGATCGAAATAAGTCACTAAAATGCTTTTTTTGTTGCTAATGTAACCCAGGTAGGCTATTAAAGTCCAATCCAACATATACAGCTCAATTACTTATATTCTTTATTATCAAAAGATACTGAGATCAGTAGACTGAGTTATTTTTTCGAAAGAATGTAACATGAATTATCGAATAAACTCACTAGACCGGTTAAAATAAAGAGGAAACAGCATAAATATGTTTCCTTTAGATATTCAATTAAATGAAATTAAACTTAAGATGGGCTATAAGTTAAATATGATTAATATTATTGGAGTTAATTCTCCAGTGAGATTTTTTTTTTTTTTCCGCCGGTGTTGATCAAACCGGTGGTGGGTGGTGCGATCTCTGCGAAACTTCTACAGAGAAGAAGAGGCGAAGAGCGAGAGGGTCCACTCCTGTCATAAATCTGAACATAGCAATAAGCAGACCGATAAGAAAATCGCCTGCCTCCCCGCCTTTGAGACGACTCCCATTGTCAGGGCGGGGAGAAGACCATCTCGTCATTATATACAGCATTTCTGGCTTCAGTTCGAAAATTCCCGCCCTCAGCTTTACTTCCTGAAGCATGATCCTTTGGTTACAATGTTGTCAAGGAAGTTGCTTAGTAGCTATCTACAGCCACAACACTAGTGAAGCAATAAACTAACGCAATCATCTAGCTTTCAATACATGAGGTACTAGCGCCTTTAATCGTTTCAATGAAAAATAGTAACTAAGTATGCTAAGTTAGTTCTTTGTCAATTTAGATAAACATGTAGGCTTTTTATCCGACCGTGTAGAAAATGGCCGCGGTTATAAATGTACCCAATAGGCTATTCCTATTTAATCCAAGAAGAAACGGAAGATATACAACCATAATATATGTCACTATTAAACTTGCGATTAACAATGTTACATTTTTCATGAATAAACTATTTGTAAACGATGTAGTCTACTCAGCCTATTGTTATAGTAGTAGGCCTATTTTAAATCTACTTAATTCGTTTATAAACATTTTAAGTATCACACATTTATAAGGATTTAAAACGATTGTGTGTCTTAGACACACATGGCTTATTCATGAAAGTTATATAAAGTTAACCAATGATAACATTTTATCTTTCAACCCTTATTAGAGACCATGGTTGAGAAAGAGAGAGGAGACAAGTCACAGAAACTTGATTGTGAATCAGAGGACCGTCAGTAGGTGGAGACACTGTTCCCTCCTCACTTCTCCCTGTTGACTCTGGTGGTGGAGAACAATATCTGTGGGTCCAGGAAGGCTGGAGCCATCAAGGTAACAGAGCCATCATCATTATCCTCTTAAGAGGAGACTCTGTAGGCAGGACATCTACATGACTATTCTACAGATGGTACAACACAAAGAGGCGCAGCGAAGAAACAAGACACCATTCCAGAAGATCATCACGGAGGACTTGCAGAAGAAGGGAGTTGAGCTCTGATTATGAGGGCCACAATCATTTTTAAAATGTTATTTAACCAGGTAGGCTAGTTGAGAACAAGTTCTCATTTCCAACTGCGACCTGTCCAAGATGAAGCAAAGCAGTTCGACACATACAACAGTTACACATGGAATAAACTAACATACAATAAATAATACAGTAGAAAAATATATATACAGCATGTGCAAACAAGGTAGGATAAGAGAGGTAAAGGCAATAAATAGGCCATGGTGGCAAAGTAATTACAATATAGCAATTAAACACTGGAACGGTAGAATGTGCAGAAGATGAATGTGCAAGTAGAGATACCGGGGTGCAAAGGAGCAAGATAAATAAATACAGTATGGGGATGAGGTAGATTGTATGGACTATTTACAGATAAGCTACAGTGCCTTGCGAAAGTATTCGGCCCCCTTGAACTTTGCGACCTTTTGCCACATTTCAGGCTTCAAACATAAAGATATAAAACTGTATTTTTTTGTGAAGAATCAACAACAAGTGGGACACAATCATGAAGTGGAACGACATTTATTGGGTATTTCAAACTTTTTTAACAAATCAAAAACTGAAAAATTGGGCGTGCAAAATTATTCAGCCCCCTTAAGTTAATACTTTGTAGCGCCACCTTTTGCTGCGATTACAGCTGTAAGTCGCTTGGGGTATGTCTCTATCAGTTTTGCACATCGAGAGACTCACATTTTTTCCCCATTCCTCCTTGCAAAACAGCTCGAGCTCAGTGAGGTTGGATGGAGAGCATTTGTGAACAGCAGTTTTCAGTTCTTTCCACAGATTCTCGATTGGATTCAGGTCTGGACTTTGACTTGGCCATTCTAACACCTGGATATGTTTATTTTTGAACCATTCCATTGTAGATTTTGCTTTATGTTTTGGATCATTGTCTTGTTGGAAGACAAATCTCCGTCCCAGTCTCAGGTCTTTTGCAGACTCCATCAGGTTTTCTTCCAGAATGGTCCTGTATTTGGCTCCATCCATCTTCCCATCAATTTTAACCATCTTCCCTGTCCCTGCTGAAGAAAAGCAGGCCCAAACCATGATGCTGCCACCACCATGTTTGACAGTGGGGATGGTGTGTTCAGCTGTGTTGCTTTTACGCCAAACATAACGTTTTGCATTGTTGCCAAAAAGTTCAATTTTGGTTTCATCTGACCAGAGCACCTTCTTCCACATGTTTGGTGTGTCTCACAGGTGGCTTGTGGCAAACTTTAAACGACACTTTATGGATATCTTTAAGAAATGGCTTTCTTCTTGCCACTCTTCCAGAAAGGCCAGATTTGTGCAATATACGACTGATTGTTGTCCTATGGACAGAGTCTCCCACCTCAGCTGTAGATCTCTGCAGTTCATCCAGAGTGATCATGGGCCTCTTGGCTGCATCTCTGATCAGTCTTCTCCTTGTATGAGCTGAAAGTTTAGAGGGACGGCCAGGTCTTGGTAGATTTGCAGTGGTCTGATACTCCTTCCATTTCAATATTATCGCTTGCACAGTGCTCCTTGGGATGTTTAAAGCTTGGGAAATATTTTTGTATCCAAATCCGGCTTTAAACTTCACAACAGTATCTCGGACCTGCCTGGTGTGTTCCTTGTTCTTCATGATGCTCTCTGCGCTTTTGACGGACCTCTGAGACTATCACAGTGCAGGTGCATTTATACGGAGACTTGATTACACACAGGTGGATTGTATTTATCATCATTAGTCATTTAGGTCAACATTGGATCATTCAGAGATCCTCACTGAACACCTGGAGAGAGTTTGCTGCACTGAAAGTAAAGGGGCTGAATAATTTTGCACGCACAATTTTTCAGTTTTTGATTTGTTAAAAAAGTTTGAAATATCCAATAAATGTCATTCCACTTCACAATTGTGTCCCAGTTGTTGTTGATTCTTCACAAAGAAATACAGTTTTATATCTTTATGTTTGAAGCCTGAAATGTGGCAAAAGGTCGCAAAGTTCAAGGGGGCCGAATACTTTCGCAAGGCACTGTATGTACAGGTGCAGTGATCTGTGAGCTGCTCTGACAGCTGGTGCTTAAAGCTAGTGAGGGAGGTAAGAGTCTCCAGCTTGTGATTTTTGCAGTTCGTTCCAGTCATTGGCAGCAGAGAACTGAAAGGAGAGGCGGCCAAAGGATCCAGGGGAGGACCGAGGCTGGGAAGGAGAGGTGGAGAGGAGTAGGTGTATCTGGAACATCCAGGACATTGGGGTCCTGCGGAGGGCTATCCTCTTAGGTTAAGGAGGACAGATGCAGGCTGAGGGCTAAGCTGAGTGAAGCAGTGACAGAGGCCCAGAGGCAGGGGAAGGAGAGGAAGTGTCTGCAGGGCCTGCTGGAGGAGCAGCTGAGCCTGGCCAGGCAGGAGGCTGCATGGAGGACCCTACATGTGGACGCACTGCAGGCAGAAGGACATAAGTTTACTGTCCAGCTTCAGGCACAAGCAACCCAGGCCAAAGACGTCATGGAGGAGAAGACGAGGCTTCATGAGAAACTGAAAAAAGTGTAGAAAGAAGTGCAGGAAGTCAGGAGGGAGAATGAGACCTTGGCGTTGGACATCGAAAGGCTTGAAAAGCACCTATTGAGGTACATAGGCAGGAGGTCACCTCTCGGTTGGCGCATGAGCTAGCTCTACAGAGGAGACCAAGACTCAGCTGAAGGTGAAGGAGAGCCATACACGTAGTTATGCTGCCTCGGGATTCCTGCGCAGGCACTTCAATAACCCATCAGAGGGCACAACACATACACTGACAGACAAGAATGCACACTTTTGTCCCATTTTTAACAAACTCACAAAAACATACTGCACAAATGCTGTTTGTAAGGCAAGCCTTCAGTCCAACTAGCCTCTCAATTACATATTGGTGGAAATACTGTATGCTGGATTGTCCTTACTGTAATAAAAACACAAACAAAGATGTCTTAATTTTATTTTTATATATGCTTCCACACTTTCACCTTTTAAAATTAAGCTATGTACACATTTAATCCTCTCCCACAGTAAATAAAGAAAATAATCAAAAATTGGGGAAAAAAAGGAAGGCAACACAGTGAAAAAGGTCAAGCACAACATACATTTTACAGTTCAAATTCTGAATCACCCAAAAAATAATTTAGCCTTGACAAATCTTGAACATTTTTGTATGTTGTCATTGAGTTATTATACTAGCCAAATAACCACAAGTCTGAAAATTATCAGAAATGTTTTGCTTTATATTTGATTTCCTCCAATAAATTATTCAGTTTAAAGTTTTGATAAAACATTAATGCTTGGTCTACCACAAAACAGGTGCTCTGGAATTCATATAAATAACAGACTGTGGGCTGATTACAATGAACGGGATTAAGCCTACAATACTACTGGACTGAATTGCACTTTTGGTAAAAAGTCCTGGAATAGTTCATATGTATTCCATTCAAGGTTTATCTATATTCAATAAATCACATTTGCAGTTAATAATTTAATCTGGGCCTGTGAAGTTGGCGTTTTTTGGGACTTGAAATACATTATTTCCCCCCCCCCTCATCAGTGCTCGACTTGGGCAGGAGCTAACCGGAGTATAAATGCCAGCACCTCAAGTTTTCTACTGCTTGAGCTCCTGTTCCTCTTACAGAATATTAGCTCAAAAGTATTGAGGAGCTCCTGCATCTAAATGTAAACAGAACCAGCACCCAAAATGAGTACTGCCACCCATCTCAGTCAAGTCAAGCACTGCCCCTTATACTACCTTTGATTAAGAAGATTGGAGAGGTCTATAGCTCCACATACATGGTCTTCCCAATCAAATTGCAATTCTGAAAGTAAGGCAACATTCATACTTGTGTGTCCTCTTATTCAATATGAATTGAAATGTGAGGCACACAACTAATACATTTCATTAGAAGATTCTGGTTTTCCCCTTAAAGAAAACCAGGTCCCACTCCCTGTTGAAGTTAAAACAAAACCATTGACATATTTAGCATGTATAATACAAACCACTGCTCTTTGTCCAAAATATATTGTCAAGGAAAGTAGAGAAATCAGCCCTTATGAACTCAAAACCCCATGAGGTATATACTAGAAAATTGTGCAGACACCATATTTTTTTGTAATCTGTTATGCAATTTAAGTGACACTAGGTAAGGCAAAATGCTGTTATTTCACGAGAATCCCATTTTGTAGTTCATCTGGACAACATACAACGTAATTATTGATTGAGGTATTGATAGGTCCTAAACTTGAGTAGAGAATTGAGGAGTGGCCAATTTAGGTGCAATTGATAGAACATACTTCATCCGAATTGGCTCGTTTAAGTTTGACGGTGTCGATCATTATGTGCATTCTGTGGATTCTTGACCAGTGCGTCTGGCTGCCTGAGAGAAGCCCTGAGAAGCAGCATGCAGCTCACAGTAAGCCCATGTTTACTAGAGTATCAGGACTGGGCAGATTTGGCTCCTCTTAAACAGTACAGTGTTACTTTCGTATTGTATTACTCGTCACATAGATACTATGTATTAGTAATATTGTTGGGGGGTACATCTCATCTTAATATTATTTAGTGATCATTTCTAAAATAAAAAACACCTTCCTAACTTACACCAGTTCCTAACTGCACATGAAAACTAGCAAGCGTCCGTGCCAGGAGAAACATTTAAAAAAGAGTGCAATCATTGGGATCAATCAGACTAAAGAATGGATGGCTGCCTAAGATCACCCTGCAGCCTAGCCTGGGCCCTACTAAAACCATCTGTAGGTTCTATTATAGTCCACTAGCCTGGGCCCTACTAAAACCATCTTTAGGTTCTATTATAGTCCACTAGCCTGGCCCCTACTAAAACCTTCTGTAGGTCCATTATAGTCCACTAGACTGGGCCCTACTAAAACCATCTTTAGGTTCTATTATAGTCCACTAACCTGGGCCCTACTTAAACCATCTTTAGGTTCTATTATAGTCCACTAGCCTGGGCCCTACTTAAACCATCTTTAGGTTCTATTATAGTCCACTAGCCTGGGCCCTACTTAAACCATCTTTAGGTTCTATTATAGTCCACTAGCCTGGGCCCTACTTAAACCATCTTTAGGTTCTATTATAGTCCACTAGCCTGGGTCCTACTTAAACCATCTTTAGGTTCTATTATAGTCCACTAGCCTGGGCCCTACTAAAACCATCTGTAGGTTCTATTATAGTCCACTAGCCTGGGCCCTAGTAAAACCTTCTGTAGGTTCTATTATAGTCCACTAGCCTGGCCCCTACTAAAACCACCTGTAGGTCCATTATAGTCCACTAGCCTGGGCCCTACTAAAACCATCTGTAGGTTCTATTATAGTCCACTCGCCTGGGCCCTAGTAAAACCATCTGTAGGTTCTATTATAGTCCACTAGCCTGGGCCCTACTAAAACCACCTGTAGGTCCATTATAGTCCACTAGCCTGGGCCCTAGTAAAACCTTCTGTAGGTTCTATTATAGTCCACTAGCCTGGGCCCTACTAAAACCACCTGTAGGTCCATTATAGTCCACTAGCCTGGGCCCTAGTAAAACCATCTGTAGGTTCTATTATAGTCCACTAGCCTGGCCCCTACTAAAACCACCTGTAGGTCCATTATAGTCCACTAGCCTGGGCCCTACTAAAACCATCTGTAGGTTCTATTATAGTCCACTAGCCTGGGCCCTACTAAAACCACCTGTAGGTCGATTATAGTCCACTAGCCTGGGCCCTACTAAAACCATCTGTAGGTTCTATTATAGTCCACTAGCCTGGGCCCTAGTAAAACCTTCTGTAGGTCCATTATAGTCCACTAGCCTGGCCCCTAAAACAATCTGTAGGTTCTATTATAGTCCACTAGCCTGGCCCCTACTAAAACCATCTGTAGGTTCTATTATAGTCCACTAGCCTGGCCCCTACTAAAACCTTCTGTAGGTTCTATTATAGTCCACTAGCCTGGCCCCTACTAAAACCACCTGTAGGTTATATTATAGTCCACTAGCCTGGGCCCTACTAAAACCATCTGTAGGTTCTATTATAGTCCACTAGCCTGGGCCCTACTAAAACCATCTGTAGGTTCTATTATAGTCCACTAGCCTGGGCCCTACTATCATATCGTTGATTCATGTTTTCATAGTTTTTTTTTACTGTCATCTCTGATGGATGGCCCCTATTAGGACAACAGTTGCTGCGGACTCACGTCTTTGAGCCTTCCACTGTCAGGGTTTGTCATTAGGAGATGGATTGAAGATAATTACCGTGTTATCAACTAAAGATTACAATGACCTACTCTGACCCAAGAGTCTATCCAAAGCTAAGCAATAAACCAACATATTATGGAATTAGTTAAGTATGGTGTCAGAAACAAGACCACTACAAAATAAATGTTAACTGAATAACCCCAGCAAAATAATCTTTATTTTTATATTCTAATCCCTAAAATATCATATAGGACATCTGTCTTTAAAAGCTTACAAATCCATTTCAAAGTTCCTGTAAGGTTTGGGGATTCTGTGTCGGGGAGAGTGTATTCCGTTTTGTGGACCACTCATCCTGATTTCCCAGGAAATTGCTCAGGTGTGCTACTGTGCTTATTAAAGAGGCTAATGGTGTGTTTAAGGTCCAATATACCATCATCTGACTAAGTGCATTGATTTCATACCTGCTGGCTGAAATAGATCTATGGTTTAACTAACAGTTCTCAGGTCACTCCTGTTGCGTGTGTGTGGGGGGGCTTTGTACAGTATATTGTTCCTATGTTTGAAGTTAAGAGAAGGGCAGAGTAATGGAATCTAGTTAAATATGCTTCTCTCACTATCATTCTCTCTCTGAATACTCCAAGGCCCCAACCAAAATCACTAGCATCACCACTACCTGTGCTTTGGCGCTGTCCCCCTGCCTGTCCCCTCATGCCTCCTCTGGTGCTGTCCCCCTGATTGTCTCCCTCATGCTTCCTCTGGTGCTGTCCCCTCATTCCTCCTCTGGTGCTGTCCCCCTGCCTGTCTCCCTCATGCCTCCTCTGGTGCTGTGGGCCTCTTCAGGTCACGGATCTGCTTGATCAGGTAAATCTTCTCGTCGCAGAACTGCTCGTCCTCGGAGCGGTCTCTCTGGAAACGGCTCAGGAAGTCCACCAGCTTGGCCTGATTCTTCAGCAGGATGTCCAGCACCGGCTGGGTCTTGTTGGGGTTGGCCACAAACACCTAAGACCAGACAGAACAGGGTTAATGGGGTACCTATAAATGATTTTTATGCTGCACAAGAATTGCCCTTCAGGGACAATAAAGATCTATTGAATTGAATGGTGCTACAGCATGACAATCTATTGTAGTCGGTCATCTGGTTAATGTACCTTAGTATACACTACCTGGTTAATGTACCTTAGTATACACTGAGTGTACAAAACATTAGGAACACATGCTCTTTCCATAACATAGACTGACCAGGTGAATCCAGGTGAAAGCTATGACCCCTTACTGACGTCACTTCATAAATCCACTCCAAATCAGTGTAGATGAAGTGGAGGAGGCTGGTTAAAGAAGGATTTTATTTTTTTCTTCAATTTAAAGTTATTAAGTTCTCTTGTTTTTCAAATCAACCAACACAACACATTTCACATTCACAGATGTGACAGGCTTAAAAAAATTTAAAATAAGTTATATATACAGTGCCTTGCGAAAGTATTCGGCCCCCTTGAACTTTGCGACCTTTTGCCACATTTCAGGCTTCAAACATAAAGATATAAAACTGTATTTTTTTGTGAAGAATCAACAACAAGTGGGACACAATCATGAAGTGGAATGACATTTATTGGATATTTCAAACTTTTTTAACAAATCAAAAACTGAAAAATTGTGCGTGCAAAATTATTCAGCCCCCTTAAGTTAATACTTTGTAGCGCCACCTTTTTCTGCGATTACAGCTGTAAGTCGCTTGGGGTATGTCTATCAGTTTAGCACATCGAGAGACTGACATTTTTTCCCATTCCTCCTTGCAAAACAGCTCGAGCTCAGTGAGGTTGGATGGAGAGCATTTATGTTTGAAGCCTGAAATGTGGCAAAAGGTTGCAAAGTTCAAGGGGGCCGAATACTTTCGCAATGCACTGTATAAAGTGGGGAAAAAAAGTATTTAATTTAGTCAGCCACCAATTGTGCAAGTTCTCCCACTTAAAAAGATGAGAGGCCTGTAGTTTTCATCATAGGTACACTTCAACTATGACAGACTAAATTAGAAAACAAAAATCCAGAAAATCACATTGTAGGACTTTTAATTTATTTATTTTGGTTTTGGGCTTCTACACCTGCATTGCTTGCTGTTTGGGGTTTTAGGCTAGGTTTCTGTACAGCACTTTGAGATATCAGCTGATGTACAAAGGGCTATATAAATCAATTTGATTATTAAATACATTTGATATATCAGCTGTACATCAGCTGATATCTCAAAGTGGTGTGTGTGTGTGTGTGTGTAATATATATATATATACATACATACATACATACATACATACATACATACATACACACACACACACACACACATATATATATACACACACATATATACATATATACGTACATACATACACACACACACACCACTTACAGCAAGCAATATATACATACATATATACATACATACATACATACATACAGAACAATTAAAAAATAAATATGTATATAAAACTTGCAGCAGCACTATCAAGGTTGTTATTAGCTATTTCTAGCCTTCGCTGAGACGGCGAGCAAATCATTCGTTTTTAGATTTTACAGCACCTTACATCTGCACTTTTCCCTAATCTGCCCATTCACTCTGTCCAATTTTAAATATAGTTGAGTAGTGGAGACCAGAGTCTATCTAACTTGGGCTGTCTCTTGTGGAGGTCATAAGTGAGCTTTTCAAGAGGGAGAAAGTCAACAATCTGGTCAATCCACATTTTAAATTTAGGAGAGGTATTAGAGGCCCACAATATTAGTATACATTTCTTAGCAAAGTATGTAATAGTCATAAGCAAATTTTCTGCTGGACATTAAGATAGATACACGGGGTCATATCAAACTGTATATCTAGTATTTTCTGTGCAGTATGTATAGATTGCCAGGTTCTGGCAATCTCTCTAAAGTTCCAAAATACATGCATATAGGTTCCACTTTCAGAGGTATTTTTTTAATTTTACCCCTTTTTCTCCCCAATTTCGTGGTATCCAATTGTTGTAGTAGCTACTATCTTGTCTCATCGCTACAACTCCCGTACGGGCTCGGGAGAGACGAAGGTTGAAAGTCATGCGTCCTCCGATACACAACCCAACCAAGCCGCACTGCTTCTTAACACAGCGCACATCCAACCCGGAAGCCAGCCGCATCAATGCGCCGGAGGAAACACAGTGCACCTGGCCACCTTGGTTAGCGTACACTGCGCCCAGCCCGCCACAGGAGTCGCTGGTGCGCGATGAGACAAGGACACCCCTACCGACCAAGCCCTCCCTATTTACACAAAAGTGTAAATAGATTCTTTCATTTTTACATTAGTAGAGGAGCAGTATACCCTGTCGCAAACCTCCGCCCATAACTCATCACTAATAGTCAGACCAAGGTCCCTTTCCCAGATTATTTTCAAAGGAGTAAAGGAGGAGCCTATAGATATGATATTTAGCCTTTAATTGATTGTGCTGTGACAAGAAGGGTTTCAACTTCATTCAACTGAGTTCTAAACCTCCTCTTGGAAGTAAATGAGGAAATTACATGTCTAATTTAAAGTTTTTTTTTTTTTTATGTGATCTTGGCACATTGAATTCACTGCAGAGCTCGAGAGGATTTCAGTGTAGTGGTTTTCTGATGAAATAGGTCTGAAAAGGTCCTGATTCCTAGAGTATGCCAAAGATTAAAGTTGGCATCCCTCAGGGCTTTTGGCAAGTCTGGGTTGCCTACTATAGGCGAGTGAGAACATATTTGGGAGGAAATTCCCAGGTATTTCTTACAGTCCCTCCATGCTAGTAGGGTGCTGTAAATCACAACGGTTTTGGCTATGTTGCCCACTTCACTAAAGTTATTAATGAATATAATTGAGCTTAGGGGCAATGAACCACAGGATTGGGCTTCTATCTGAATAGCTGTTGACTTGTCTGTTTGTGATCCATGTTAGCATGTTGCGGATGTGGGCAGACCAGTAATACAATTGAAGGGGGGAAGGGCAAGACCACCCTTAGATTCAGGTTTCGATAGAGTGGAAAACTTGATCCTAGGTTTTTTTTGCCCGATATACATTTGGTGATGCTTTGGTTAGTTGTTTTGAAAAATGAAACTGGGAGATAGCATGGGAGCATCTGAAATAAGTAGTTCAGTCTAGGGAGGACGTTCATACGGATGACATTAATTCTTCCTACTAAGCTAATTGGGAGGGAGATCCAGGTTTGGAGATCGTTCTTGATTCAATCCAGGAGTGGGAGATAATTTTCCTTGAAAAGGCTATTTAGATCTGGTGTTATGAAGATCCCAAGGTATTGAAACCCCTGTGTCTTCCATTGGAAAGGACACAGTGTCTTCATAGAGCTGGTGAGTGTAATATTGAGCCAGTGGATTTGTTAAAATTGATCTTATAACCTGAAAACTTGCCATACTGAGCAATTGTGTCTAAAATGGGAGGGAGGGATTTCTCTGGGTTGGATATGTAAAGCAAGACATCAGCATAAAGCGAAATCTTGTGATGCAGGCCACCTGCAGAAACACCCATAATACTTGGATTGCTCATTATCAACTCTGCCAGCAGCTCCGCCCCCAACAAGTAGAGCAGCGGGGACAGCGAGCACCCTTGTCTTGTGCCCCGTTCCAGAGGGAATCTGTCAGAGTTCAGTCCATTAGTAGTCACCATGGCATTTGGATGAGAGTATAGTGATTTGATCCATTTAATACAATTTGGGCCCATATTGAACTTTAATTCTGAAAACAGAAAGCCTTCTACAATGAAGCCAGCAGGACAGGGGTGTGGAACACATTCTCAGCATCCAGTGAAGCCAGCAGGACAGGGGTGTGGAACACATTCTCAGCATCCAGTGAAGCCAGCAGGACAGGGGTCTTCTGTGCGTTTACTTGATCTATAATATCAAAAAGACGGTGAATGTTATCAGAAGAGTATCTGTCACTAACAAATCCAGTTTGGTCCGCTTGTATTATTTTGGGAAGAAGAGTGTTTAGTCTTTTGGCGAGCAATTTGGTAATTCTTTTATAGTCGAAATCCAACAAGCTTATGGGCCGGAAGGACGAGCAGGATAGAGGGTCCTTGTCTTTTTTGAGCAACACTAATGCGAGCTGTGTGCATTCAGTCTGGGAGAACGCCGTTTTGCAAAAATCCTCCAGCATTGGCATAAAGATAGGGCTGAGCTGGGGCCAAAAAGATTTGTAGAATTCTCTGTGGAATCCATCTGGGCCTGGGGACTTGTTAGGTGGCATGGAGGTAATTGCCTCCAGGATATCCTCAGAAGTGAATGGGGAGTTGAGATCTTCTTGGTCGGTCTATGATAGTTTAGGTAGCGAGATTCCCTCTAGGAAAGAGTGGAGTTCTTCCTCCATGTGTTCTCTCAGAGATATATAGTTTGCAGTAAAAATCATGAAAAGTTAAATTGATATTTTTTGGGTCATATGTGACCTCGTCCTCTGCTGTTCGGATAGCCATGATTGTACGCTCTGACTGCTCATTTTTTAATTGGTAAGCAAGCAATCTACTAGGCCTATTGCTATACTCATGGTATTTCTGTTTAGTAAAGAAAATTGTAAAAATTCTCCCGAGTGTAGTCCAAATTCAGTTTGGCTTTGGCTGCTTTAAGTTGACTCCAGGAGGTGCTGTCTGGGGATTGTTTATGTATTCTTTCACAGCATTCCAGCTCCCTCTCAAGATTTAGCCTGTGTGCTTCCATTGCTTTTTTCTTAAAGGAAGCATATGTAATTAGATGACCTCTTAGTGTGGCTTTAGCAGCGTCCCACATTGTGGCCGGAGAAACAGGAGAATCTTTGTTGTCTTGTGTGTAGTGGTCTATCCATGTAGTTACCAATGTATGGAACACTTTGTTTGATAACATGGGAGGTGTTGAATTTCCAGCTCTTTGACCTCGGGATGTTTTTGCAGAGGTCAAAGCGGAGGTGGACAAAGGCGTGATCTGAAAGTGCTTTGGGTCCGATTGTAAACGTGGATGAATTTATTCAACTCTTTGGGATAAAAATGTAATCTAAACGGGAGTAGGTGTTATGGACATTAGAGTAGTATGTATAGTCCATAGATGAGCTATTAGTCTCTCTCCAGATATCTATCAGTCCCATCTCTTTAGTAAGAGAGTTCAACATCTTTGCAGATCTAGGATTTGTGGTGGGGACTTGAGATGATTTGTCTAGGGTTGGGTTAAGGGTACAATTAAAATCTCCGTCCACCACGCCAAAGGAGACACAATGCTCATTGAACAGGGTTATCATTTTTGACATGAAAGCAGGAGTATCTGTGTTAGGGGCATATATATTTAAGATAGTAATTGGTTGCCCATACAGTGACCCAGTTATCAAAATAAATCTCCCCTCCGGATCAGATATGTTTTTGTCAATTACGAATGGAACATTCTTATGGATAAGTATGGCTGTGCCTCTACTGTTTGATTTGAAAGATGAGAAATACACCTGTCCCACCCAAGCTCTGCGGAGTTTGGCATGTTCAGCATCACAGAGGTGTTTTTTAGAGCACATAGTATCTTTTTCCGTTTTATTGCATGACCTAGACCATGGCAGTTCCATGTCAATAGATTTAAGGTACTAGTCGTCGTCATCAAACTTTAGTGAAAGTGGATAATAGTTACTACTGCGTTCACATAAAAGGAAAATAAATGGTGTACATAAAATAATAATCTCTGAACACCCCAGCCGAGTTCCCAAACAACTCAACACATCCCCGTTGGATCTATTACCCCCCCCCCCCCCCCCCCCCCGCTCAGTCTCAATTCTGTGTTCCGAAAAAAACGGGAACAGTTAGTAACGCATAGCGTCTCCCTCTCCCCACCAAAGAAAGGCTTCACCCTCTCCTCTCCGCATTGAGTAAATTACAACGTAGCCCTCGTCCAGACCACATTAAAAGAGGGAGAAAATAAAATCAATAGCCCAGCCTATATACCTCCCCAAGGGACATAATAATTACGACAAAAGGGGGAAATAAAAGTAGGCTGAAACATTAGTAGGCCTAGGTTAGGCTATAGAGCATATCCCTCTCAGCTAAAGGAAAATAAATATAGATTGGACGGCTATAATGACATTTAGCGGGGCGGGTGGGTCTTTGGATATTGGGTATATGTTGTCTTACCTCCTTTAGTAATAGCATTAATCACAGTTAGTCATTGGTCCGTTTCTCATTGACCAGGATTGTCTTTCAAAAAACATTTTGCCTCTTCAGGAGTTTTGAAGTGTCGCAGGGCTCCTTGGTGAAGAATCATGAGCTCGTTTGGGTATTTGAATTCCCTGAAGATGCCTCGGTCAATGGAGTATTTCTTCACCTCGTCAAACTCACAGCGCTTTCAGCGTATTCCAGCTGACAGGTCCTGGTGTAAAGTGCGTTTGGCGTTTCCCACTGTGATGGTGTTGAATTTCGCTGCCTGTAGGACTCGTTCCTTGTCGGTGAATCTCAGGAAACTTATGGTGATTGGGCGCGGAGGTTGTCTGGCTGGTGGGGGCCTCAGTGCTCGGTGAGCTCTCGAGTTCTATGGGCCTGTTGGTGGACAGATGGAGTCACTCGGGAAGTTTGTCTTGCAGGTAGCGGATCAGTGGCATGTTTCCCTTATTCCTTCGCCCCCTGTTTTCCAGGTCCTCTGTTTTCTCTTCCAGATGCTCTATTTTATTTTTAGCACATGCTATTGTTTCCATGGCATCTGTTCCATGGATAGGATTCGCCCCTCTGCCTCCTCCAGGCGCACCGCGTTTATGGTTATCTTGTTGTTGTCAGGCAAAGCGTTTTCCAGGATTGTCACCTTGCCCCCTATCGCACTGAGCGGAGAGTTAATGGCATCTAATTTAATGTTGAGTTCTGTACGTTGGGATCTCAACTCAGAAAGGATGTCTTCGACAGAGTGCGAGGTTGGCAATCGTTGGGCCTCGGGGGGGAACGGGTCCTCTTGCTCCTGGCTAATGGCGCTAGCTTTTTCTGAAGCTAGCTTCTTCTTGGAGGCTTTTTCTGTCGCTAATGCTCAAGTCCGGGTAAAAATGTCACCTGTAGTGTCGCCTTTTGTAGCCACCAGGACTTTTTTACTAAAGCTAAAGGAGTTTAAACTTGAAGTGGAGGTAAGAATAGGAATTGGAAACTACTTGTGCGAAGCTCTTAGTTCACGCGGCCATCTCGTTCAAGGGTCATGTGATTCCCCCCCAAAGAAGGATTTTTAGACAATTAAGACATGGATTGTGTATGTGTGCCATTCAGACGGTGAATGGGCAAGACAAAATATTTAAGTGCCTTTGAACGGGGTATGGTAGTAGGTGCCAGGTGCACTGGTTTGTGTCAAGAACAAACACTGCTGGGTTTTTCTACGCTCAACAGTTTCCTGTGTGTATCAAGAATGGTCCACCACCCAAAGGACATCCAGCCAACTTAACAACTGCATTGAAGTCAACATGGTCCAGCATCCCTTTGGAACGGTTTCAACACCTTGTAGAGTCCATGCCCTGACAAATTGAGGCTGTTCTGAGGGCAAATGTGGGGTGCAACTCAAGGAAGGTGTTGTTAATGTTTTGTACACTCCGTATATGCTAATTGGTTCATTTCTTAACAAAATACAATACTACAACCATATTAAGTTATAATTAAGTATTTAAAGGCATGAATATTTATGCATCCTCTATAAAGACAGAATTGTAGATTAGGGGATGTAAATGTTAATAACATGTATTTTAGATGAAGTAACCCAAAACAGTGGAAAATAGGACAGGCCGAGAATGAGGCCAGAATCTGCACCCTCAGCCTGCACCCTCCAAGAACACAACATGTCTACACACCTTGAAGACGTGGAAGGCCTCAAACTGGATGTTGCGGCTGTTGTCTCTCAGCATGTTCATCATCAGCTTCAAGTTCTCAGCCCGGCTGATGTACTTGGTCATCACAGTGAAGTTGTGTCTGTCCAGAAGAAGCTCTCCCAGGAGCTGCAAAACACTTTGTTTAGTAATAGAAAAAGGGTCATAATTGTTTTTAGGATAAGTTAGGAAGATACAGTGCATTCTAAAAGTATTCAGACCTTCATTTTTTCCACTTTGTTACAACCTTGTTCGAAAATTGATTCAAATTATTTTTTCCCATCAATCTACACACAATACCACATAACAAAGGTGAACAGGTTTTTAGAATTCTTGCAAATTTATTTAAAAAATAAATAAAAAGGCACACACCGGTCTATATAAAAGTCCCACAGTTGACAGTGCATGTCAGAGCAAAAACCCAAGCCATGAGGTTGAAGGAATTGTCCATAGAGCTGAGAGACAGGATTGTGTCGAGGCACAGATATGGGGAAGGGTACCGAAACATTTCTGCAGCATTCAAGATCACCAAGAACATAGCGGCCTCCATCATTCTTAAATGGAAGAAGTTCGCAACCACCAAGACTCTTCCTAAAGCTGGCCGCACGGCAAACTGAGCAATCGGAGGAGAAGGGCATTGGTCAGGGAGGTGACCAAGAACCAATGGTCACTCTGACAGAGCTCCAGAGTTCCAGAGTTCCTCTGTGGAGATGGGAGAACCTTCCAGAAGGACAACCATCTCTGCAGCACTCCACCAATCATGCCTTTATGGTAGAGGGGGGCAGATGGAAGCCACTCCTCAGTAAAATGCACATGACAGCCTGCTTGGAGTTTGCCAAAAGGACTCTAAGATCTTGAAAAAACAAATTCTCTGGTCTGATTAAACCAAGATTGAACCCTTTGGCCTGAATGCCAAGTGTCAGGTCTGGAGGAAACCAGGCACCATCGCTACAGTGAAGCATGGTGGTGGCAGCATCATGCTGTGGAGATGTTTGTCAGCAGCAGAGACTGGGAGAATAATCAAGATCGAGGGAAAGATGAACGGAGCAATGTACAGGGAGATCCTTGATGAAAACTTGCTCCAGAGTGCTCAGGACCTCAGACTGGGGTGAAGGTTCACCTTCCAACAGGACAACGACCCTAAGCACACAGCCAACACAACGCACACAGCCAACACAACGCTTCTGGAAAAGTCTCAATGTCCTTGAGTGGCCCTGCCAAAGCCCGGACTTAAACCTGATCGAACATCTCTGGAGAGACCTGAAAATAGCTGTGCAGCGACACTCACCATCCAATCTAACAGAGCGTGAGAGGATCTGCATAGAATGGGAGACTCTCCAAATACAGGTGTGCCAAGCTTGTAGCGTCATACGTAAGGAGAATCGACTATGTAATCGCTGCCAATGGTGCTTCAACAAAGTACTGAGTAAAGGTCTGAATACTTACGTAAATGAAATATTGCCATTTTTATTTATTTTTTCATTTGTAAACATAACTTGTTTTTGTCTTTATGGTGTATTGTGTGTAGATTAATGAGGGGGAAAACTATTTAATCCATTTTAGAATAAGGCTGTAACAATGTGAAAAAAGTGAAGAGGTCTGAATACTTTCAAATGCACTGTATTTCTGTTACAGAAGAAATTCATCAATGAATCACGTGAGGTCAAAACTAACTTAAAATGTTGGGTTTGGTGATAGTGATAACAGAAAGTACCTTTAGGGACTGCCGTTTGGTGACATAATTCTCGGAATGCAGTAGCTTCTCATATTCTGTAAACACCCGGTCATAATTGGTCTCCAGAAAATCTGCACACATAATCTTGTGTCTCGTGAGAAGATCCTAGCAACACATTTGAGAGAAAAGAACAGGATATTACATAACATACTAAGCACAGGGGATGTACACAGTACATCAAGCTGCTTCACACTACAGAAACAGGAGATACGTTCCTGCCCTATGGGCCATTCTGGCTCCGACAAGGCTTGCTTTATATTAAGCGCTAAACACACAGGACATAAAGCCATGAGAACAGCAGCCATTTACCTTGAACGAAGCAAAAGCGTCTGAGGCGATGTCAAAGGTGGAGAACTCTACATAGCGGAAGAAGCAGTAGAAGTCTTCCGAGAAGAGAATTGTGCGGGCCAGGGGCTCATGACGCAGGCTCTCCCTTAACATCACCCCACAGTTCAGAGCCACCTCTGCACTCTCGTACCTGCAATGTTGGGATTCATGCCACAACTCAACACTACTGTGTGGGTGTGTTTTGTTGGGGATTAAGAATGATTCATATAGTATATGTTGAGGCTGTATGCATGGGGGTCTGTAAATGAACAAACAAGTGAGTTAAGAGACTACAATGTCACTTAATGGGTACATACCTAACAAAAAAATATATAAATCCATGCTTCTTGCTTATCTAGCTGATCTAACAGATGGCAGATGGGCAGCTTTGAGACTCACCCTTTCAGCAGCATGAAGAGGATCTGTGGGTGTGAGGAGATATACTCAACCGTGGGCGTACGGGTGCCAATCTGGCGCCGCACAATGTTGCTGAACAGATGCACCACATCCTTCTTTCCCTGGAGGACAACAATGAGAAACATTACAATCAATGAAGGAGGGTGATATGCACATCCCCCCCAAAAAAGCTGATAAAGGTATGAGAGGCCCACAACACAGAATCTTGTGGCTCCCCAAGTCCCTCTGCATTTGGGTGTAGGACTAAAGCTCTGTGGAGCAGAAATATTCTGTGAGTGGACCTCTCAAACGCTACAATCAATCAGTGGTGTGTGTGATGGGTGATCACAGTGTCTTTATACTCCTCCCTCTTCTGTATTGATTTGAACTATCCACTACTCTAGCATGAAAAATCTATTTCACCCCCAGTATAAAACCAATGGCTAGAACATTTCCCTACCTCAAAATCAATCCTCTGCAGGTTTGCGATGAGAGCAATGAGGAGGTTGGTGTTGTACAGCTCCTGGGCAAGTTGGGCCACAGCCTCCGTTTGGGGCTCCTTGTCCCCTGAACCACACAGCACCTCTTTCAGAGATGATAGGTTCTTAGACACCTCCTCTGCAACCTGGAGACAAGAAAATATGAGGGAACAGCACTTAGTTAATAAAGCCTGAAAGGGCACTCTATGCCCTATAATATAGTGAATTACTTTTAACCAGAACCCATATGAGTCTCTGGTCAAAAGTAGCACATTATGTACACATCGAATGACTCACAACATTGCTATATGAAGTTGCAGTCTGGATGCTCATATGTGAAAGATCAACTTTAACCAACAAATGCCCACAGACAAATTCTACTGTGCTCTCAAAACAGCAGTCCACCGGTATCACCTGACCTTTTCACATTTTTTGCTTTCTGCCGCATCCAGCTTTTCCAAGTAAGCTACGTTCTCCTTCAGACTCTTCACAATCTCCGCAGGGTTCTTCTGAGACTTCCCAAAGGGGAACGGCATAGTGACAAGGAGATGAGTCTGGTTGTAGCGTAGAAGGCACCGCTTTCCCTTTGGAAAATTGATAAATTATGAGTTATTACATCAATACACTGCTTTGATATTAAGAAACTACAGGTCTGACAGATCATCATGACAGCAACAGCTCTGCAACTTGGCCTTTTCCTTCACTGAAAGATTCACATTTTAAGTGATGTTGTTACACTTAACAGCACTCCATGGTAACTAACAGATCAATTCCTATCCTGACAATGACACTATGCATCCCTGTAGGCCACATTGTCAGTTACATAACTCGTGGTCAGATAATAGAAAACAGAATGATCAGATCCTAGCAATCAACTGGGTCAAATCTAATGCAGGTAGATATTGAGTTAGAATGCAGGTGACTCTCTGTAACGTTACTGGGCTAGTTCCCACCTATAGCCACAGAGAAACTATTATATGGGTCATAAATGCTTATCCAAAGTAATATCCGGTGTGTCACTCAATAGACCGTGCCAATGGGTTTATTGAGGATTCGTTTGTGCGGATGTTGGATAGCTAGCTACTCTTCTTTTGGCTAGCTACTCTACAATTGTCAGACAGTTGCTAACGTTAGCTGTTAGTTGGCTTTCTTGCAAGCTAACAGTCAGGATAACTAACGTTAAGCAGCTAGCTGTCAGTGGAATATAGATTAATACACAAATTAAAGGAAAGAGCGATTAGCAAACTCGCAGCTGAATTGCTAGCTAGTGAGTTTAGCAAGCAAGCTAACGTTAGCACGCTAGAATTTTTTGACACTCACCAAGCTTAGAAGGCGACTTCGAGTTTTTTTTTAGATCCTGTGGGAAGTGTAGGATATTTAAAGGTAACTTATACTACACCTATACACCACACCTATTTAAGAACTGCATATCTATTTTCTCGTGACCTAAAAAGTATTTATGCTGGCTAATTATTGTCAGACAACTTCCCTATCTCCTAGTTCTAGGGAAGAGGGTCGGGTATGTTATGACATACTATTTAAACCAATCATACCGAAACGATGGAACGACACGCCCCCAAGTACCCGAACCAAAACAAATGCAACAAAGTTGCATTGATATGGTTAAATGTATCAAAAAGTATAATTTCTTCCGATTACAGGAACAAATGTATTTATTTGAGGATACATTATAGCACAGCCTGGTGTCATAGACTAGACGTAACCAGCCATAGCAAGCATTTATGTACCAGTTGCAATACATTTGGAACCTTATTTGAAAAGCTTAAAGTAAGTGGTATCAAATACCAAATACCTATTCACACCTGTAAATAAAGTGTCTTTGCAGCTATTATAGGCCTACGTAATGACAAAACAGTATTGGCAAAACATATCCATCTATCTAAGAGTACTGACATTTTCTAAGATGCAGAAACCAGGTTGTCCAGTTGTACACGCATGCTGTTTAAATAACTCATATTCTTACAAATACTTATTGGGGGCAAAAGTAGTGCACTAGTCATTTAATAGTGGTGTATTAGCGGACCGATATAGCATCTGTAGTGAGGGCAAAAATATATATTTTTCAGCCCCCAGGACTGTAAGTTATTTATAGTGAGGAATACTTGGAGAAATTTGACCTCTCTGAAATGAAAATGGATGGCCCTCCATTCAGTACAATATATTTTTACCCTACCCTCCATGAATGCTTGAAAAAAAAACAAGTGACCCTTCCATATACACCAATTAATAATTAAAACAAAGTGGATAGCAGAGAACATGCCTACACTTTACCCTAACTCCTAGGACAGTCCAGGGCCTTTAGATATGCAGTTTTAGAAAATGTTCCTCGTTTTGTAAGCATTACATGGCAAGTAGCCATAAGATTGTGGATTCACATTCCACTGCAGACAAGGGTAGGGGTGAAAATATCTCCATTATAATAAAAGCACTGTATGAATCCATCATCTTACTTGCGATCCCCAAAAAATAAGCCTTTTATAAACGCATTTCATCCAATTCTACATCATTTTACATCAATGGAGACAAGTAGAATATTTTAATACCACAACAGAATATGCATGACAACTAATGCATGCTGCAGCACCAGAGAGGTTTTGATTTCTATACAGGCAATTGTTGAAAAAGAGGATAGTCTAAGTTTGGAACAGTGCTAAAGTTGTCTATGAACTGGAAAAATGGAGCGCAACAGAACCAGTTACTATTGAAGTATCTGATCATCAATGAATTGGAGAAAAAGCCATTCATATTTTAACACAGCAGTCGCATATCATCGGGTAGGCCTGTATGAACTTGTACATTTTTTTCATTTGGGAAACGTCCATTTTCTAATTGATTCTATTTTATTCCATGATATTGTTGTTACAAAATAGATTTCTGTTTACTGATTAGCACATGGGGATATAAGAGCATCTGCTAGGCTAAATTAACAAACTAGGCATGCATATCTCAATGCAATGGCCAAACTTGTGTTTCTAAAATTGAATTAAAAAGGTGTAGCCTAAAAATAAAATTTTAATTTAGTTATTACTTAATTCTAAGTAAAATTATTCAGCCCCCTTAAGTTAATACTTTGTAGCGCCACCTTTTGCTGCGATTACAGCTGTAAGTCGCTTGGGGTATGTCTCTATCAGTTTTGCACATCGAGAGAATGAAATTTTTTCCCATTCCTCCTTGCAAAACAGCTTGAGCTCAGTGAGGTTGGATGGAGAGCATTTGTGAACAGCAGTTTTCAGTTCTTTCCACAGATTCTCGATTGGATTCAGGTCTGGACTTTGACTTGGCCATTCTAACACCTGGATATGTTTATTTTTGAACCATTCTATTGTAGATTTTGCTTTATGTTTTGGATCATTGTCTTGTTGGAAGACAAATCTCTGTCCCAGTCTCAGGTCTTTTGCAGACTCCATCAGGTTTTCTTCCAGAATGGTCCTGTATTTGGCTCCATCCATCTTCCCATCAATTTTAACCATCTTCCCTGTCCCTGCTGAAGAAAAGCAGGCCCAAACCACGATGCTGCCACCACCATGTTTGACAGTGGGGATGGTGTGTTCAGCTGTGTTGCTTTTACGCCAAACATAACGTTTTGCATTGTTGCCAAAAAGTTCAATTTTGGTTTCATCTGACCAGAGCACCTTCTTCCACATGTTTGGTGTGTCTCCCAAGTGGCTTGTGGCAAACTTTAAACAACACTTTTTATGGATATCTTTAAGAAATGGCTTTCTTCTTGCCACTCTTCCATAAAGGCCAGATTTGTGCAATATACAACTGATTGTTGTCCTATGGACAGATACTCCCACCTCAGCTGTAGATCTCTGCAGTTCATCCAGAGTGATCATGGGCCTCTTGGCTGCATCTCTGATCAGTCTTCTTCTTGTATGAGCTGTAAGTTTAGAGGGACGGCCAGGACTTGGTAGATTTGCAGTGGTCTGATACTCCTTCCATTTCAATATTATCGCTTGCACAGTGCTCCTTGGGATGTTTAAAGCTTGGGAAATCTTTTTGTATCCAAATCCAGCTTTAAACTTCTTCACAACAGTATCTCGGACCTGCCTGGTGTGTTCCTTGTTCTTCATGATGCTCTCTGCGCTTTTAACGGACCTCTGAGACTATCACAGTGCAGGTGCATTTATACGGAGACTTGATTACACACAGGTGGATTGTATTTATCATAATTAGTCATTTAGGTCAACATTGGATCATTCAGAGATCCTCACTGAACTTCTGGAGAGAGTTTGCTGCACTGAAAGTAAAGGGGCTGAATAATTTTGCACGCCCAATTTTTCAGTTTTTGATTTGTTAAAAAAGTTTGAAATATCCAATAAATGTCATTCCACTTCATGATTGTGTCCCACTTGTTGTTGATTCTTCACAAAAAAATACAGTTTTATATCTTTATGTTTGAAGCCTGAAATGTGGCAAAAGGTCGCAAAGTTCAAGGGGGCCGAATACTTTCGCAAGGCACTGTAAGCTTGACACACACACACTATACGATACATTTATTAAACATGAGAATGAGTGTGAGTTTTTGTCACAACCCGGCTCGCGTGACGTGACAAAGAGCTCTTATAGGACCAGGGCACAAATAATAATATTATAATAATCAATACTTAACCAACTTTCATATAAAACATTATTTGTTCATCGAAAATTGTGAATAACTCACCACGGGTTAATGAGAAGGGTGTGCTTGAAAGGATGCACATAACTCTGCAATGTTGGGTTTTATTGGAGAGAGTCTCAGTCTTAAATCATTTTCCACACACAGTCTGTGCCTGTATTTAGTTTTCATGCTAGTGAGGGCCAAGAATCCACTCTCACATAGGTAAGTGGTTGCAAAAGGCATCAGTGTCTTAACAGCGAGATTTGCCAAGGCAGTAAACTCTGTGCGTAGCCCAATCCAGAAATCTGGCAGTGGCTTCCGATTAAATTCTATTTTCACAGAACTGCTTGTTGTAATTTCGATGAGGCTCTCTTGTTCAGATATCTGTAAGTGGACTGGAGGCAGAGCATGAAAGGGATAACGAATCCAGTTGTTTGTGTCATCTGTTTTGGGAAAGTACCTGCGTAATTGCACACCCAACTCACTCAGGTGCTTCGCTATATCACATTTGACATTGTCAGTAAGCTTGAGTTAATTTGCAAACAAAAAATCATACAATGATGGAAAGACCTGTGTGTTGTCCTTGTTAATGCAGACAGAGAAGAGCTCCAACTTCTTAATCATAGCCTCAATTTTGTCCCGCACATTGAATATAGTTGCGGAGAGTGCCTTTAATCATAGATTCAGATCATTCAGGCAAGAAAAAACATCACCCAGATAGGCCAGTCGTGTGAGAAACTCATAATCATGCAAGCGGTCAGACAAGTGAAAATTATGGTCAGTAAAGAAAACTTTAAGCTCGTCTCTCAATTTAAAAAAAAGTTTTGAAAAAATATATTTAATAATATTATATTATTTAAAAAAACATGGGGCCTCCCAGGTGGCGCAGTGGTCTAAGGCACTGCATCACAGTGTCACCAGAGATTCTGGGTTCGAGCCCAGGCTCTGTCGCAGCCGGACACGACCGGGAGGCCCATGGGGTGGCGCACAATTGGCCCAGCGTCGTCCGGGTTAGGCAGGGTTTGGCCGGCAGGGATATCCTTGTCTCATTACGCACTAGCGACTCCTGTGGCGGGCCCGGCGCAGTGCACGCTGACCATGTTGCTAGGTGTACGGTGTTTCCTCCGACACATTTGTGTGGCTGGCTTCCAGGTTGGAAAAAAAAAGTATTTAGTCAGCCACCAATTGTGAAAGTTTGTAACGGTTCTCTTCTGGTGAAACCAGAAGTGGTTAGTTTTGTACATCTTTAATAAAGATGAAAATACAACAATCTACAAAACAAGAAATGTGAAAAAACCAAAACAGTCCAAAAACCAAAACAGTCCTATCTGGTGCCACAAACACAAAGACAGGAACAATCATCCACAAGAGACCTAAAGAATATGGCTGCCTAAATATGGTTCCCAATCAGAGACAATGACCAACACCTGCCTCTGATTGAGAACCATATCAGGCCAAACACAGAAACAGACAAACCAGACACACAACATAGAATGCCCACCCAGCTCACGTCCTGACCAACACTAAAACAAGGAAAACACACACGAACGATGGTCAGAACGTGACAAAGTTCTCCCACTTAAAGATGAGAGAGGCCTGTAATTTTCATCATAGGTACACTTCAACTATGACAGACAAAATGAGAAGAAAAAAAAATCCAGAAAATCACATTATCAAAATCACATCACAAATTATGGTGGAAAATAAGTATTTGGTCACCTACAAACAAGATTTCTGTCTCTTTCAGACCTGTAACTTCTTCTTTAAGAGGCTTCTCTGTCCTCCACTCGTTACCTGTATTAATGGCACCTGTTTGAACTTGTTATCAGTATAAAAGACACCTGTCCACAACCTCAAACAGTCACACTCCACTCCACTATTGGATTGCAAATCCAATCAGTTTTTCACGTTGATTCAATGTCATAACATAGATTTTTGAGGGGTTGAAATGACATGGAACAATGTTGATTCAACCAGTTTTTGCCCTGTGGGTGTTTTTGCAAAATGGTATTGTGGTATTGTTGTGACTTTTTTCTCTCTCTAAAAAGCAGAAGTATGTGACAGTAATTTCAGCGAAATAGATGTTTTATGATGACATCAGTACTTCTCCACAACCACCCAGTCTTCAATAAGAAGAATTTGCCCGTCCACTGCTGGTCAGATAACACACAGCTGTTGGTACTACGTTCTTGAATCAAAGATTGTATTGATTACATATTTTCTGGAATACAACTCTCTTTCCTACAGAGCTAAAGCCACTATGCACTGTCAATACATTCTACAGTTATCTCTGTTAACTCTACTCTCCCTGCCAGGTACCGTTTTATCTTTGTTTCAGTTAATTATACATGTTAGGGTTAGGGTATTGTATTTCTCCAAAAAGTACGATCTTTGTCCCCATGTGCAGTTGCAAACCGTAGTCTGGCGGTTTTGGAGCAGTGGCTTCTTCCTTGCTGAGCGGCCACGCAGGTTATGTCGATAGAGGACTCGTTTTACTGTGGATGTTGATACTTTTGTACCGGTTTCCTCCAGCATCTTCACAAGGTCCTTTGCTGTTGTTCTGGGATTGATTTGCACTTTTCGCACCAAAGTATTTTCATCTCTAGGAGACAGAACGCGTCTCCTTCCTGTATGACGTCTGAGTGGTTATACTTGCGTATCTGTTTGTACAGATGAACGTGGTACCTTCAGGTGTTTGGAAATTGCTCCCAAGGATGAACCAGACTTGTGGAGGTCTACAATGTTTTTCTTAGGTCTTGGCTGATTTCATTTGATTTTCCCATGATGTCAACCAAAGAGGCACTGAGTTTGAAGGTAGGCCATGAAATACATCAAGTGTTGGGACTGCTGTTGGGACTCTACTGTTGGGACAGCTTTATGTAGGCCTTAACAGTTTGTGGGCACCGATTGTCACCATTATAGTGCAATTAATGTATTATTTAGTGTTGTGTTGTGTTGTGTAGTGGCTTTGCTGGCATGCATTATTTTTTATTTGCCCCAGCAAGATTTACGTGCTAAAAATCGCCACTGAACGTAAGTTATGTAAATTACTCAAATATGGCTTATTGTGAGCCATATAAATAGCTTCATTATGGGCAATGAAACATATTGTTTTTTATTCAAATAAATTATAGCAGTAGCAAGTTTACCTCAGGTCCTCCTTCTCATCTTTGTGCTCTCCCTCTCAAACTGAACAGGTAGGTATTGTCCTCACACACAGATATTGCCTTTTTTTGGCCAGGGCTCAATATTTCTGATAGCCTATCATTGCAGTGTGTAATGCAGTGTAGCAGTGTTTAATATACACCATCTCAGCAGTGCAAAATATAAGGGAAGGAAGTACATTTTCTTAAAAAAATAACTTTGCTCTGTGCTTTTCTGAGCACGCTCTTGGTATAACCTAGACCTATAGCCTATAGTATAGGCTATGGATCATTTGATTGAGACCACACTAGGCATACTTGATATTGGACGCCCAGCAGAGAATCATGGATGAGGGGCAGCATTGGGCACACATCGAGATTTAATAAGTAACTAATTCTCAAACACTGAGCAATTTGACATTCAGGGCTCTATTTTCAGTTGGCGATAAGGCTGCACTAGTGTCAAACGGCCGTTTGTTTGCAATTTCAACCTGTAAAGTCAGCGCTCTGCTATTTTCAAACTGTTGCGCAAGGATGGGCAATTTACCTGTCTCAGCTCGCTTGCGCCCAGATAGGAAGGTTGGAAATATACTGAACAAAAATATAAAGGCAGTATGCAACAATTTTAAGGATTTGACTGAGTTACAGTTCATATAAGGAAATGAATCAATTGAAATAGATTAATTAGGCCCTAAACTATGGATTTCACATGATTGGGCAGGGGCGCTGTCATGGGTGAGCTTGGGAGGGCACAGGCTCACCCACTGGGGAGCCAGGCCCAGCCAATCAGAATTAGTTTATGCCCACGAAAGGCCTTTATTACAGACAGAAATACTCCTCAATTTCCTCAGCTGTCCAGATGGCTAGTCTCAGACAATCCCGCAGGTGAAGAAGATGGATGTGGATGTCCTGGGCTGGCGTGATTACACGTGGCCTGCGGTTGTGAGGCCGGTTGGACGTACTGCTTATGGTAGAGAAATGAGCATTCAATTCTCTGGCAACAGCTCTGCTGGACGTTCTTGCAGTTTGTGGCATTGTGTTGTGTGACAAAACTGCACATTTTAGAGTGGCCTTTTAAAGGCCTAGCACAAGGTGCACCTGTGTGATGATCATGCTGTTTAATCAGCTTCTTGATATGCCATACCTGTCAGGTGGATGGATTATCTTGGCAAATGAGAAATGCTCACTAACAGGGATGTAAACAAATTTGTGCACACAATTTGAGAGAAATAAGCTTTTTGTGCACATGGAACATTTCTGGGATCTTTCATTTCAGCTCATGAAACATGGGACCAACACTTTACATGTTGCGTTTATATTTTTGTTAAGTATAATATAGCCTCTAGTAATGACAATTATTTATGTAACAGTGCCAGTAGCCTATGTGTTGTTTGCAAGAGGGACTCCAAACAAGAAGCTCCTCATTATGTAATCGTAATTTACAAGGTTTAGGCTGCACTTCTCAAAACACTAACACAATAAATGTAATTCTACATTTCAAAGGGGGGTAAAAACTTGACACACTACACAAAAAACTATTTGACCACAGTCAAACAGTTGCTTTGATTATCATAATGTGGGGTAGGAGATTAGCGAGTAAAATACTTGCGTTTATTTTTGTTGTTCAGTATATTTGAGATGTGTCCTTAAAAACATTTTCCAAAGTGCTATTTTCAGGCAGCGCTGGTAGGGATATTTAAAACCAACCAAAAGCTGGTTTTAGCGGTAACATGGTTGGTTATGGCATTAATTTTGACAGCGGAAACGCAGCCTATCCAGCCATGACGCACACTAGCATATGCACATGGAACAATAATATTGTGCTTTTGGAGCCTGTATACTTCGTATTTAGAAACATAAAAATATGCATGTTTTTTTCCCATTTAGTTTTATTTGATTAAAAACCAAGCATAGCCTCCCCTCTTCTCAATGAAGGCTGTTTTCTTTTTGTCCTGCCCAATAAAATCAAGTATAGGCTATTCAAGACCATCGACAAAAGGGTTTGGCTCTTGAGACAGCTTGGAAATAAATCTTAATCATCGAAGCTTTATTCATGATCAAGTTTTAGAGGAGCAAAACAGTGAGCTGGCATTCCCTTTTTATCTACAGTATGTATTGTAGGCAGGCCTACACTATTTTAGCCATGCTTAAAATCCTCTGTGTTGTTTTAATACTAGATGCCCACAGGGAGAAATGCTGGTGCCTGTAACTGTGTTTAGACATAGCCTAGTTGTTGTTTTGTTTAGAATTTGATTCAAATGATTCACTCTTTTTGTAGGCCTTATCAATAATGACAATGCTTATTGACAAGGTTTGGCATGTTCATGCTCAGCTATAATGCAATTTACAATAGGTCTAGCCCTTATATCAGTATGAATGCTATGTATATATTTCCACATCGAAGCCATGCAATTACTTAGAACAATGCTGAATGCAAACAAGTTCAAGTTAACATACAGTACCAGTCAAAAGTTTGGACCCATTCCAGGATTTTTCTTTATTTGTACTATTTTCTACATTGTAGAATAATAGAGAACACATCAAAACTATGAAATAACACATATGGAATCATGTAGTAACCAAAAAAGTGTTAAACAAATCAAACTATATTTTCTTTTTGAGATTGGGTTTGGCGCCCCCCTCGGGTTCGTGCCGTGGGGGAGATCTCCGTGGGCTATACTCAGCCTTGTCACAGGGTAGTAAATTGGTGGTTTGAAGATATCACTCTAGTGGTGTGGGGGCTGTGTGTTGGCAAAGTGGGTGGGGTTATATCCTTCCTGGTTGGCCCTGTCCGGGGGTATTGTTAGACGGGGCCACAATGTCTCCCGACCTCTCCTGTCTCAGCCTCCAGTATTTATGCTGCAATAGTTTATGTGTCGGGAGCTAGGGTCAGTCTGTTATGTCTGGAGTATTTCTCTTGTCTTATCTGTTGTTCTGTGTAAATGTAAGTATGCTCCCTCTAATTCTCTCTCTCTCCCTCTCCTCCTGGAGGACCTGAGCCCTGGGACCATGCCTCAGGACTACCTGGCCTGATGACTCCTTGCTGTCACCAGTCCAACTGGTCATGCTGCTGCTCGAGTTTCAACTGTTCTGCCTGCGGCTATGGAACCCTGACCTGTTCACCAGGCGTGCTACCTTGTCCCGGAACTGCTGTTTTCAACTCTCTCTCTCTCTCTCTACCGCACCTGCTGTCGCTAACTCTGAATGCTCTGCTATGAAAAGCCAAATTACATTTACCCTTGAGTTGCTGACTTGTTGCAGCTTCTACAACCACTGTGATTATTATTATTAATTGACCCTGCTGGTCATCTATAAACGCTTGAACATCTTGGCCATGCACTGTTATAATCTCCACCCGGCACAGCCAGAAGAGGACTGGCCACCCCTCAGAGCCTGGTTCCTCTCTAGGTTTCTTCCTAGGTTTCTGCCTTTCTATGGAGTTTTTCCTAGCCACTGTGCTTCTACATCTGCATTGCTTGCTGTTTGGGGTTTTAGGCTGGGTTTCTGTATAACACTTTGTGACATCAGCTGATGTAAAAAGGGCTTTATAAAACAATTTGATTGATGAATTTGATACTTCAAAGTAGCCACCCTTTGCCTTGATGACAGCTTTGCACACTCTTGGCATTCTCTCAACCAGCTTCATGAGGTGCTTCGCTTCCAGTAAAATAGAACAGAGAGAAAAGAGGACAAAACGAGACAGAGTCTTTCTCTAAAAGTTTTATGCTAACCTCATGCTAACCTGGAATGCATTAAAATTAACAGGTGTGCCTTGTTGGGGCAGCAGGGTAGCCTAGTGGTTAGAGTGTTGGACTAGTAACCGGAAGGTTGCAAGTTCAAATCCCTGAGCTGACAAGGTACAAATCTATCGTTCTGCCCCTGAACAGGCAGTTAACTCACTGTTCCTAGGCAGTCATTAAAAATAAGAATTTGTTCTTAACTGACTTGCCTAGTTAAATCAAAAATAAGGATAGGACACTTAAAAAAAAAAAATCACCTAAAATGATCCAAATCTAACAGCCTGGATCTGAAGCATATTCTTGATACCATTTGAAAGGAAAAACTGTGAAAATGTAAAATGAATGTAGGATAATGTAACACCACACTTAAAAAAAAAAAATCACCTAAAATGACCAAAATCTAACAGCCTGTAGCTCTGGATCTGGATCTGAATATGTGAATATATGCATATTCTTGATACCATTTGAAAGGAAAAACTTTGAAGTTTGTGGAAATGTAAAATTAATGTAGGATAATATAACACATTAAAGATGATACAAATAAAAAAACATGCACTTTTTTTGTTTTTTTCATCATATTTGAAATGCAAGGCCAGGCGCAATTTAGATTTTGGCCACTAGATGGCAGCATTGTATGTGCAACGTTTTAGACTGATTCAATGAACCATTGCATATCTGTTCCAAATTTTGTATCAAGACTGCCCAAATGTGCCTAATTGGTTTATTAATATTAATATATTAATATTAATATAATATATATAATATTAATATTAATATATTAATCAAGTTCATAACTGTGCACTCTCCTTAAACAATAGCATGGTATTTTTTCACTGTAATAGCTTCTGTAAATTGGACAGTGCAGTTAGATTAACAAGAATTTAAGCTTTCTGCCCATATCATGTCCTGGGAAATGTTCTTGTTACTTACAACCTCATGCTAATCACATTAGCCTACGTTAGCTCAACCGTCCTGCAGAGGGGACACCGATCCTGCAGAGGTTTTAAATTAATGATCGACTGTAGTTTTAATTTGCTTATTTGAGCTGTTCTTGCCATAATATGGACTTGGTCTTTTACCAGATAGGGCTATCTTCTGTATACCACTCCTACCTTGTCACAACACAACTGATTGGCTCAAACGCATTAAGAAGGAAAGAAATTCCACAAATTAACTTTTAAGACATGAAGGTCAATGCGGAAAATGTAAAGACTTTGAAAGTTTCTTCAAGTGCAGTCGCAAAAACCATCAAGCGCTATGATGAAACTGGCTCTCATGAGGACCGCCACAGGAAAAGAAGACCCAGAGTTACCTCTGCTGCAGAGGATCAGTTCATTAGAGTTACCAGCCTCAGAAATTGCAGCCCAAATAAATACTTCACAGAGTTCAAGTAACAGACACATCTCAACATCCTCTGTTCACGCAGAGGAGACTGTGTGAACAGGCCTTCATGGTCGAATTGCTGCAAAGAAACCACTACTCAAGTACACCAATAGAAGAGGAGACATGCTTGGGCAAAGAAACATGAGCAATGGATATTAGACCAGTGGAAATCTGTCCTTTGGTCTGATGAATCCAAATTTGAGATTTTTGGTGCCAACAGCCATGTCTTTGTGAGACGCAAAGTAGGTGAACAGATGATCTCCGAATGTGTGGTTCCCACCTTGAAGCATGGAGGAGGAGATGTGATGGTGTTGGGGTGCTTTGCTGGTGACACCGTCTGTGATTTATTTAGAATTCAAGTTACACTTAACCAGCATGGCTACCACAGCATTCTGCAGTGATATGCCATCCCATCTGGTTTGCGCTTAGTGGGACTATCATTTGTTTTTCAACAGGACAATGATCCAAAACCTCCAGGCTGTGTAAGGGCTATTTGACCAAGAAGGAGAGTGATGGAGTGCTGCATCAGATTACCTGGCCTCCACAATCACCCGACTTCAATCCAATTGAGATGGTTTGGGATGAGTTGGACCGCAGAGTGAAGGAAATGTAGCCAACAAGTGCTCAGCATATGTGGGAACTCCTTCAAGACTGTTGGAAAAGCATTACAGGTGAAGCTGGTTGAGAGAATGCCAAGCGTGTGCAAAGCTGTCATCAAGGCAAATGGTGGCTACTTTGAAGAATCTCAAATATAAAATATGTTTAGATTTTTCCCCAACACTTTTTGGGTTACTACTTTATTCCATATGTGTTATTTCATAGTTTTGATGTCTTATCGATTATTCTACAATGTAGAAAATAGTAAAAATAAAGAAAAACCCTTGAATGAGTGGGTGTGTCCAAACTTTTGACTGGTACTGTGTTTAGCAAAGATGGGATGGATCTACATGTTGATGTTTTGTTTCTGTAAGGTCTTTAACAAACTATAACGGACCAACATTGAAGTTGATTCCAAAGCAATACATAAAATGCCATAAATACACAACTTGAAGTAGGGATTGTCAACTAGATTCAGCCGTGGGATGATTGTTTTGGTGTGGATGGTCGGGGGGCTGGAACATAATTATGATCACATTTCTCTATTAAGCGTGGGAATACTTGGGAACAGATTTCTCAAATTAAAATCACTTGTAGCTGATTTCCTGGTGTTTTTAGTCTATGTTAAATGAAAAATACAATTATAAAAAAAAATTGCAAAGAGGCCAAATAAAAACACAACATTTATATTCATGGAGCACGTTCTGATTAACCAGTGAGGGGCCAAGCCTCTACACACCCACAACTGGTTTATTCATCAAAACCCGGCCCTTTCGCGCCAGCGCTGCGCAGATAATTTTTAATTGTGGAAATAGCAAAAATATTTCGAAGACACCGCTGAACCTATGGCCAGCTCTTAGATTACCACAAACCAGGTTCGTTAATTGATTGCAAATTACATGACCCTCCCCTGGACTAAATAAAACAATTATAAACCCTCCCCCTGTACAGATGTTCCCCCTGACTGAAATTGAAAATGCATGACCCTCCCCCATTTTTCTCCGTGTAACAATGGTGTACATTTCGACCACTCCCTTATTTGTTCAATGGCATCAGTGCTTGGTACATAATTTTCAGGGGGAAAATGTGCGTGCATAGCGTGGGGGCGTGTTTAAGTTTTTTTTTTTGCAGTGCGCAACGTCACTCGAATGCTACGCAGTGCTGAAACCTAACACAAGCGATCACTGATTAAAAAAAGGGGGAAACTACACACACACTCTTGAACACACTTTCACCCCTTCTATCCAGCACAGCAACGTGACAAAATCCCACAGAGACTGGTAAGATCTAAATATCTTTCGGCACTGTACTAAAGGAATGATCGGTCTTTTTTTATCAGGTAACTATTGTTAGGTTTTAGGTCGATGGGAATTGCTGACGGACAAGCTCGCTGAAGTCCGTGTTCACTGCTGAATGTGAATACATCACGTATGGCGCTCTGCGTAGAAAGCACTCAAAACCTACCCGCGCCTCTACACCCTGAACAGAAATATACTAGAATAAAGTATGTTTAAAAGGTTAGGTATGATCACAAATGAAGGGACTATCTTTGTTTTACTGGTTCGGGCCTTTCTGTCCTACGACGAGGGCCTACAGTGTTCGTCTTTCGATGAGCAGTGTACCCAAATAGTAGTGTTCTTATACAGTTTGGAAGAGGCACACACACCCCTTTTCTATTTCAAAACTTACACTGAAATAAATAGTATTTTGACAAGATTGTGTTCGCGATGTTCCCCCCCAAAAAACACAGACCAACCCGATCATTAATCTAAACTGTTCGTAGCACTACCTGTCACTGTGTTTCGTGTGTAATTCTTGAAGATTTCATTGATAGTTTAGTAGCTATATATCCTTCGTTGTTTACTTGGCTGGTGAGCATGCACGTTGTGCTGCGTTGTTGCCGCCCGTCGCTGTGAGATCCTCTTCCTGAGCTATCATGGCAGCTGTGTTTAAAACCAAGGCGTTGCGGTGCATGCCATTGTGATTAAAAACACTCAGTTTCGTTATTAGGAGAACATGAGGTTGTAGAGATTGAATGTTACTGTGAAATACAACTTTTACCTTTAATTTTTATGGTGTATTTCAGATTTTTGTGATCAGGGCCTCTCACTTTTCAGTGTTTGTATGTAATGTCTCCATTTCCTATTAAAATATTATATCTTAACCTAATGAATTCTATGAGTTATTGTAATTTATGTTTAATAGATTATTGTTGATTTGACAATATTGTAGGTTTTGTCCTCTACACTTCTAGATCATAAAATGTATTCTACCGTCTTTCAACAATTTACTTGACTTTTCTGTTCTTCCAACACATGCATGTACACACAGATACACCACACCTACACCAACAATGGAATTGGCAGTAGCCGAGAGGCTTAACATCCCAAAAACAGGAGAAATGTTCCACAGGCCCACCCCTACTTTATTAGTCTCAAAGTCTCAATCAAATTCACCTTTTGTTTCACTGATGATTACACAACATGTTAGCAATGTATCCATGAAACACAGTACGCCACCTCCAGCAACGGTATGGGTTCATATGTAGGTCTAGATTTTAGGAACTTGGAGGGCCTTAACAGTTTTTTTTAATAACTTCAGATATCATTTTCTGGCAGGGAGCCTAGTGGTTAGAGCATTAAGGCCAGTAACTGAAAGGTTGCTGAATTGAATCTCTGACCTGACAAGGTAAAAATATGTTGTTCTGCCCATGGACAAGGCAGTTCCCCAGTGTTCCCCAGTAGGTCATCACTGCAAATAAACATTTGTTCTTAACTGTCTTGCCTAGTAAAATAAAGGTTACATTTGAATAAAATATAATTTTTTTACAAATTATTCGCTGACAGCAATAAACCTGTACCTTACCTGTCTAGTGTAATCTATAGTATCTAGTGAGGTTTACTAACAAGGTCAACTTGATGCTGCTATCAAGTGATTACCTCTCATTCTTTGTGTCCCTCTCACGAACAGAAGAGCTCACTGACTGTTACAGAGACGATACAGGAGACGACGAGAGAGTTTGTGAGAGAGACCGACCATGTCGGCACAGAGGAAGGGAGCAGCAGCAAAGCTGCGAAAATGTGCCTTCTGCAGGACGAACCGGGACAAGGAGTGTGGACAGCTGCTAGTGTCAGACAACCAGAAGGTGGCAGCCCACCATAAGTGCATGGTGAGAAGATCCCCCGGTCGGCGGTATAGCACTGACTACTGTATGCATTGGCCATCCATAAGGGTTTCTCAATGCCAACCAATTTAACTATCATATAAAACCATATTTAAGTGTCACTCCACAATATGACAGTATTGATATCCATGTTCCAGGTTAAAAAACAGATCATTGTGAACCACTGAGTTTTGAGACACTGTAGGTGTAGCCGATGTGAAATGGCTAGCTTGTTATCAGTGACGTCACTCGCTCTGAGACCTTTCAGTAGTTGTTTTGCTTGCTCTGCAAGGGACCTGGCTTTGGAGTGACTGGTTACGATGCTTTGTGGGTGTCAGTTGTCATTGTGTTCAGAGTGTCCCTGGTTTGAGCCCAGGATGGGGCAAGGAGAGGGATGTAAGCAATACTGTTACAAAAGCAATCATATAAGGCCGGGATGATACCAGTATCACGATACTCATTATTATCGTGGCAAGGAAACTAAACTCGAAGCGGATTGAACTTCTTTAGGAAAACCAGCCTAATGTTGGTAACAAACATTGTTGTCATCCAGAGTTACACCTGTTTATTTTCCAAGCTACAGCACACAATATTTGACGTACAGCGGTTTTTATCAGGACAAAACAGTATGGTCTGATTCGTGTTTTCATTTTTGCCATGGAAAAGATATTGCAATACTGGTATCATCCCGGCCCTACAATCATATATGTTTCTGTATTGTAGCTTATTATTCCGATTAGCAGAGACTCTCATTGTGTCTCAGTTGTGAAACCTTATTCTTCTTAGGGCTTTGACGGTCATGGAATTTTGGTTGATGGAAATTGGCCCCCCCAAAAAAAGACTCACATTCTCTCCTCTCCTGACTGCATGTGCTGCCATAGAAATATAATGAATAGAACAGGCGTCCCCATTCAAGTCAATGATGGTATAATGGTTGGACTGGCAGCCATTGCGAGGAGCAAAACAGGAAGTACCAATCAGTAAGTGCTGTGATTACAAAAATGAGCCACATCAGTTAACATAATTTGAATGAACATATTACATTACCATGGCATTTATATATAAATACCAGACAGCCATTGTGAGCGTACCCATGAGTTTACCAGTCAAATTGCCAGGGTTAGCGATTCCAAGCCTGTTCTATTAATGATATTTCTATGTGTGCTGCTGCTGCTGCAGGGAGGGCGATGTTGCCTAGGCAACCGAAGACTCATTGCAACTACAACTTGCTTGTTTCAGCAAGGAGCAAAAAGTTTCATCACATTACGAGTCCATGTCACCACTGAAACGGACTCGACTTCATGAATACCCAGCCATCCCGTCTTCAGTCAGCGTAGTTATTACATAGTTATTGCGTGTGTTGTCCAAGTATTCTGTTGAATGATTTTTGTCATTGCCCTGTGCAGCTTTTCTCCTCCGCCCTGGTTACATCTCACTCAGACTGCAACGAGAACATCGGAGGGTTTTCTGTCCAGGACGTGAGAAAGGAGATCAAGAGGGGGAATAAACTTGTGAGTCTCCATGGCAAGATATTCCCGCATGTCCTCACATTTGGAATGTGTTCTAGATGGCACCCTAATCCCTATTAGTGCACTACGGCAAGTCTGGTCAACTAGTGCACAATATAGGGAATGGTGTGCCTTTTAGGACTCATACCACGGTGAGTTGCCAGGTTCAGCTAGTGAGATGGGAGGTCTGGTTCTTCTCCCCTTCAGATGTGTTGGTCCTGCCATCGGCCTGGTGCCACTGTTGGCTGTGATGTGAAGACATGCCGGCGGACGTATCACTACTACTGCGCAGTATGGGACAAGGCCCAGGTCAAAGAGAATCCCTCACAAGGGAGCTACCTGTAAGTGCCCTGTGTACATAACCTTATTAAAACATTTAGCTTGACATTTCTGTTAAAAATGATCCTAATATTTCTGTCTTTGGATGTAGTGTGTATTGTCGCAAACACCGGGATGCCTCCCAGGATGCCAGTGAAGGTATCTAACTTCTCTTCTATGTGATGCTCAGCACACAAGGGATGGCTTTTCTTTTGACACTTTTAAAGTAGAACACGGGGATTAACTCTCTATACGGCTGTTGAGGGTGAATTGCCGGTGTATTGATGTATCCAATTTGATATTTTTCAGATGAACAGGAACAAGGAGGTGTTGCCAATGACTCAGACTCCTCCCCTCCAAGGAGTAGGGGGCGTGGGAGATTAGAGAAAGAGCGAATCAAAGTTGGATCCCGTGGCCAATCAGAGGACACACGCTCGACCTCCTCTCAAGGTGTAGATGATGAGAGCTCCTCGCATGTAAGACCACACACACACACACACAAAACATTTGCCCTGAACATGTATCCTGAGGTGTGTGTCTGTCTTTCAGAGGGACAGGTCCCCTCTGAGGGGCTCTGGGGATGGTGGCCAGCGCTGTGGCTTCTGCCACTCCGGAGAGGAGGAGAACGAGATGCGGGGTGTGTTACATGCAGATAATGCAAAAAAGGTTGCTGCACATTACAAGTGCATGGTAAGAATGATCTCATCACTTGTCAGTCTGTACTAAGCAGTAACAATCATTGTTCATCAGAAAAAATGAATTTTCTGCTGAAGATGGTCTATATACTATTGTTTGTCCAAGCATTACTTTCTGGAAGATGTATGGATTGGAAAAGCACAATCCATTTTAAAGGTATTTTCTGTTATACTCTGATTTGCCCTGTTTGTCATCTGACCTGGTCGTCACTCCTACCTGGCAGCTGTTCTCATCGGGAACCGTCCAACTCACTACCTCCTCACGGGCTGAATTTGGGAACTTTGACATCAAAACAGTCATTCAGGAAATCAAGAGGGGGAAGAGAATGGTGAGAACCTTGCAGATAGCACTGTAGTATGGTAATGTGAAGACGCAAGGGTTGCTCAGTGGGACAAGTAGCTTACTAGCACTAGCAACTAATAACATTTTATTTGCAGAGAATTTTAATGCATTTCTACTGAATATGGGGGAAGATCCTTGAAAGTCGCCAATGCTATATCAGAGACCTGCTGTTGTATTACCAATCAGATTGATATACCCATAGAGATCCTATTAAATAAGTATTATAGTTCTATGGATCCTTAGTTGAATGCACTGACTAAGTTGCTCTAGATAAGAGCGTCTGCTAAATTACAAAATGGAAATGTATATTGATGGTCTCTTCCAGAAATGTACCCTGTGTACCCAGTTGGGAGCCACTATTGGCTGTGAGATCAAAGCCTGTGTGAAGACCTATCATTATCACTGCGGCCTGCAGGACAAGGCCAAGTACATAGAGAACATGGCTCGTGGCATCTACAAGTGAGATCCCCCTCTGCTTTCTCATTTTCAGGTGTCAAGTCCTCACCTATGGATAGTTTTCTTCTGGTTCATAAAATAAACACTTAGTTTGCTGTTGGTGATTAATTACATTGCAACTACTTAAATAAAGTATAATTTATTTGGTCCTGACAGACCTCAATAATAATCCTCAAGTTAATATTCCTGTCCTGTCTGTAATTTTATGTAACCTTCGTAAAGATATAAGTTGACATTACACCATTGTCTCTTCTCCAGGCTGTACTGTAAGAATCACAGTGGGAATGAGGAGCGGGATGAGGAGGATGAGGAGAGGGAGAGTCGCAACAGAGAGAGGGCGGCCATTGATCACGGGGGAACACTACCTCTGCCTCCGCCACAAATCAATGGCAACTAGGTATGGCACTGTCACACCTGCCTGGATCAAATGGTGATGAATAAGTACCAATAGGTCAGCAGCTGTCAAGTATTTGGTATACGGCTGATGTCAATGAACTCCCTTCACAGGTGATGGTTAAGGATTGCAGGATAAGAAGAGGGGATATCCAAGATGGAGCAAAGATATTTTTCTATTGAGTTCTTCTCCTAAAGTAGGGGGCCACTGCCAGCCCCCTCATTCACCATTTCAGTTTCTTCAAACATCAGACACACACACACCCCTGCCAGATGTGAACATGTCAGCACCTGGCTTCTTCACAAACCTCTTTGGCATTGTTAAGTTTCATGGATGAGAAATGGCACGGAGGGACTGGAGTACAAAGAGCAAAACACTGCTGCTGGGTGAAAGACGAAGCATGAGAGTTGTGGTCTCCCTGTAATACATGTTGTATTGCTCTTAAAGAAGACATGACTCAACAAAGTTATCAACATTCATTGTATCTTGCTTCCCATGTGCCCCACAGCATTCTAGTCCTATACAAACAATATTATTCTTCCTCTAGCTCTTCTTCAAGGAGGCTGCCTTGTAATATTGTAGATTTTTCCCCCCAGTCTCTTCCTAATCATGGAATTTGATTTACTTTGTTGTAGCTGTAATCTTCTCTCAAGAAATTCCTTTTTTACTTCTCTAAAAAAAAAGTGTATTGTTTGACAACTGTATCATAATCATGAATACTATTGAATATTTGTGGCTTTCTTTTCTAGTCAATCAGGATTAAAGTTCATCTGCTAGCATGCAGCACTTTAGATAGTTTATTAATGTTCTGTGTTGCTCCAACATGCCCATGCAGACTTCTTTATAAGGACATAATATTGACTTAAGTTTTTGTGCTATTCTCATTTTCTCAGCATCCACAATTGTATTTGTGAAGGGTTGCAATTACAGGCTACAATATACATTTTGTATTACACTTATTATACTGCTGAAATGTTTTTGTCCAACATAAGAAACCAAGAAAAAAACATTTTGATGTTGTCCAGAAGGTGGCAGTATTCCTTTTTCCTTTAAATGATTTGAATATTGTACCAGACATGTTATTTCGAAAGCTTCCAAATATGATTTTTTTTTTTTTTAACTTTTAAACTGCCAGATCAATAGTGGTTGTTGATGGACGCTTTGGGATTGGAGGAGTTTTGTTATGGTCAGTTAATAGGATGAAGAATGTCACAGATACCTGGATGTTGACCAGAGCAAGAAGGCCCTTCAGCACTACCCCAGTCAACAACGTATTCTGGGTTCAACCGGCTAGATGTCTAAATGGTAGTCTGTGTTTAGTTCAACCTGGATCCCTATCCAGGCTATATATCGTTTGAAGTAAGTTTATTGTTGGCAATAAAAACGGAATACAGTCCGCTGCACAGAAAAGCAGGTTGAAAATGTATTATTTGTTTTGAGCATTTATATTTAAAACGGTACTGTTGATTTAGAATGGGCATGTTGATCAACAACATATTGATCAATTGGGTAGCTAGAATGCTACATTACAGGTGCATGGTTTGAAGAAACTGCTTGGTAATTGACGTTGCCATTTTCCATATTCATAGTGATGGGAATATCATGCAGTGCCCCGCATTGCGTTTAGTCTACATGATTTCATGGCGATGACAGATTCTACCCAAAATGGGCGGTGCATCAGGATTTCCCCTCATTTGATTCGTTATTCAGTCCTACAACCAGCTCCGCACGTCCTGCAGAGGTTTTGCGGAAGATCTACTGTACGTAGGTTGCTAGGTGGTCTGCTGTTAAAGAGGTGAAACTCATTTTAGGTGACAGAGACTAGCAAAAACAATAATTTTGTCGGAGAAAAAGCGGGTCGTGATCTAAACGACGATACGGACATGGCGTCAAGCAGCCCCTGTGTTGTGGTAAGTCTTGCAACGCTGATTCAAATGGGTGTTCGTTCATATTGCGAACTCAGCATGACTGCTATTTCAAGTCAAAGAGGAATGGGTCGTAACTACTTTTTTTTAGCGGAAATACGCCCCTGTAAATGTACATTTTCCCAATTATTACGATGTCCTTTATGTGTTCCTTTGTAATGCTTCAAACTTGTCATCGCACGCTCACCTTTAATCACTCATGTTCATCTCAACAACAAAAATAGCTGTCTAGCTACATAACTAAGCGCGGCCTGGGGCATCGCACGCGTGCTAACACGCATGGCACATGTTATACTTACCATACCACTAATCTTGATTCATACAGTAGGACGAATATACGGATACATATTCAATTGACCAATAATAGCACTAGAGTAGTTTTCTGTAAAATACGAACAAAATGCAAGTTATATCATCTAACTTCGAAACGAATATATATGCATGCCATATGGGGCGGGTTATTTCTTGTCTCTCCAACCAATACATTTTTTTGGTTCAGTCCTGTCACCCAGAATAGTTTATTTTTGGAAAACCACAGCCTACAGGCTTTTGGGGATTACTGCTGTACTGCAACCAGCATGATGTCCTCATTTCACTGGTTTGCATTTCACCATTATATTTCACCATATATTTACAGAAGTACAAGAAGATGTAAATTGCAGAAGAACACATTTAGCTTTTGTAGCCATTTCCTAACAGAATAACACATTTGATTGCCTATGTCAGTATAGCATTTCTTTTTGCTATCAAACTTGTTATCGATTGATGACACAGACAACATGCTGAATGCAGCAGATTTAGCAGACATGGCTTGGAGAGTCAGTTAGTCTGTAGGAGAAACTACAGTGTTACATTCACCCCTACTGCTGATAAGTTGGCCCTTGTTTAAAAGAGATAGGTAAGAGAGGGCCACTGCGGGGAGGAATGCCTCACTCCATCTTTAGATAGGAATTATTGTATCATAACAACACACATTGCGTTCACAAGGTTACAAAGTACATTTCTCTACACTAGTACAAGCTTACATTCAGGTCAACTTATGATTCATAGCTTGGTTGTTATGTCGTCTTTTGGAGGGCTCTTTTTGGTTTAATAATGACTCGATTGCACATTTGTGACTATAGTGCTACATAGTACGATGTGATGTGCTGTTGGTGGAGCTATAAGATAGTTTGAGGGAACTGTTCTCCTGTTCTCCCACCAGCTGAGCCCAGTACAGCAGCACCTGTAGTAGACAGCAGGTGGGAGGAAGACTGCTGTAGGATCTGTAGTCCCCAGACAACTGCCTAGTACCTGCATGGCTCATTATCAGTCCTTATTTCTCTGCACGTGAACTTCATCTGTTCTGAGCCAAATCACATGAGTACATAGGAATATATTTCAGTTGGACTGGCATGGGAAGGAGAACACACAGTTGTCCCAGGTCAGAAAATGTGAGGGCATGTCTCATAGGATTATCCACAGTGCATGTAGCTTCGGCCTACATGTAACTACATTGTTATAATAAGTAACCCTTTTATATGGTCTTACAGAGTGTGTAGATGTCAGCCAGGGGCCAGGGCAGGCAGGAGACCCGTGATCACACCCCAATCCCTGGGCACCTCTGGGCCTGGTCTGGTGGCCACTCTGCTGTCACATGACTCTGATGAAGCTCTCTGTGCATCCCAAATGGCACCCTATTCCATATAAAAGTACTGCACTATATAGGGAATAGGGTGCCATTTGGGACACACATCCCGCTCTCTGGATTCAAGTGCAGGGCTGTTGACCCCTCAGTAGGAAATTAGATTTGAAAACATATGGGGTATATCGCTTCCAGAATTAGTATGGCATCTCTGAAAAGAGGCAGTGTTTATATAAATTGAGAGACTTCTTCGCAGAGTAATCTTGTATTAGTTCAAAGTCGATGCCAGGGACAAACAGTGGAGTCTTTAATAGAAGCTGGAGGGGTGCATGATTGGAGTGGACTGATTCCTCTTTCCTAGAATTGGGGCTGGCAATGTGCGTTTTGCTCTCACCTGCCTCGGTCAGTATTGAGAGGAGTCTGAAGCTGCGGCAGCAAGTGTGGGTGTGATTTGCTCTGCCAGAAGTCAGTTGCACCAGTGATACCAGACAGAGGGGAGGGTGCATTGTGATAGTTGTGAAGTGAACAACCTTTAGTGTCTTCACCTCTATTCCCACTGCCCTACTTCTCTCTGTCTCCCGTTTAGATAACACCCATGTGCTTTCTTTAACCCTTTCCCTACTGCGTCATAGCAGTTCCACATCACACATGGCATTGATCAGGTAGATTGTCAGCATGTGATCTGTGTTCCAGATCAGCGATGATGAGCAGGGATATGACCTGGACCTCTTCTGCATCCCAAAGCACTATGCTGATGACCTAGACCGGGTCTACATCCCACATGGACTCATCCTTGACAGGTGGGTTGTTACTAGCAGTGTGGTCTTAATAAATCCTCTACAGGATCGGTGGGTCCCCCGCGGGATGGTTGAGCTAATGTGATTAGCATGAGGTTGTAAGTAACAAGAACATTTCCCAGGATGTAGACATATCTGATATTGGCAGAAAGCTTAAATTCTTGTTAATCTAACTGAACTGTCCAATTTAAGGTAGCTATTACAGTGAAAGAATACCATGCTATTGTTTGAGGAGAGTGCACAGTTATAAACTTGAAAATGTATTTATAAACCAATTAGGTACATTTAGGCAGTCTTGACACCACAACATTTTGAACATAAATGCATTGGATCAATCTAAAACTTTGCACATACACTGCTGCCACCTAGTGGCCAAAAACTAAATTGCGCCTTTGGCTGGAATAATACATTATGGCCTTAATCTTGCATTTCAAAGATGATGGTTGTTAGGTTCTTATTTTTCAGAGTAAATAACCCATGGACACTAGAGAAGCATTAACTAAGTTTAATTCTATCCCAAAGGTTCTGTACAGCTGTAATCAGACCGCAAAACGTTTCTCACATCACAATTATATACATCCCACTTAAGACACTCCCCTTTCTCTCCAACCCTTAAATGTTTTGGCTCTACAGGAAGCTAATAAAGAGGGTAACAGGATTCCTAACATTTATTACTCTCTTAAGAGAATCTGTCCTCACGTCCTGACCTCAACCCCTCTTTCATCTAATACACAGATGTCCATCTGTCTTTCCTCAGAGACATAAAACCCAGTCTCTTTCATTTCCAATCATTCATTTACTATCTCAATGATCAAAGTTTAGCCGATTCTAATAGTCCTTCCTCTTGAACAATAGTGTCCTAATGTTCACTTTACATAAACTTGGAAATTACTTAAATGGATAAACAATAATAAAACATGAATAGAAAAAAACGAACATGATTATAAAACATGAATTAAACAAACGGACAAACAATCTGCGGTCTCCTTCAATGGCAGATGGAGCAGCTTTTAGTTTCTCCACTTTCCCCTTCTGTTCCTAAGAGAGTGATAGCACAAAACTTGGAAAGCAAAAAAAAAAAACAACATAAAACATAACAGTATTAACAATGTGATAAGCTATGCATATTTATATATGCATGAAAACCAAAGTCTGAATTCCCACTCTCTCTTCACCTGACTCTATGCCTCCAGGATAATTTCCTGCTGGGTTCCACAAAAATGAAATCCCTAAAAAGCTTCCTCATGCTTCCACCCTGTCTTCCCCTTTAGGCCCCAGGTTCTGAGAGGTGTTCCCAAGTCATGTCATTTTCACTTTGTTCCCCATCTTCTCCATTTCACCTGATAGGCACCAACACCTGATATGCAAGTGTCTATCCCTAATCCATGTTCCATCCTCTTGAGGCAACTCAGCACTGTATCTGCTTTCAAATCAATGCCTTCAACATTTTGTTCACAGTACCCCTCTATCCTCTACTCTATCATATGATGCATTAACCCATAAAGCAGCTAAACCCCAATCCAACTTTGATGTTTATTGTAGTTCCCAGACCCAACCATCTGTATGTCTTACAGTGGAATCTAGTCTCTCTCTCGCTCTGCTTCCTGTGCCATGGTGTCTTCACTCACCCATTATGCAGTGGGATCTCACTTTACGTGAAAACTATGCACCCCCCCACGGAGAGACATGACGATCTTAACCACTGCAGGTACTGTACGGAGTAGAGGTCGACCGATTTATGATTTTTCAACGCCGATACCGATTATTGGAGGACCAAAAAAGCCGATACCGATGTAATTTTTTTTGTTAATAATGACAATTACAACAATACTGAATTAACACTTATTTTAACTTAAAATAAAACATCAATAAAATCAATTTAGCCTCAAATAAATAATGAAACATGTTCAATTTGGTTTAAATAATGTAAAAACAAAGTGTTGGAGAAGAAAGTAAAAGTGCAATATTTGTCATGTAAGAAAAGCTAACGTTTCAGTTCCTTGCTCAGAACATGAGAACATATGAAAATTGGTGGTTCCTTTTAACATTAGACTTCAATATTGCAAGGTAAGAGGTTTTAGGTTGTAGTTAATATAGTATTTATAGGACTATTTCTCTCTATACCATTTGTATTTCATACACCTTTGACTATTGGATGTTCTTATAGGCACTATAGTATTGCCAATGTAACAGTATATAGCTTCCGTCCCCCTCCTCGCTCCTACCTGGGCTCGAACCAGGAACACATCGACAACAGCCACACTCGAAGCATCGTTACCCATCGCTCCACAAAAGCTAAAAGCGAGTGACGTTTGAAACAGTATTAGCGCACACCCAGCTAACTAACTAGCCATTTCACATTAGTTACACCAGCCATTAGGCTGATATGCTTGAAGTAATAAACAGCGCTGTGCTTGCGAAGAGCTGCTGGCAAAACTCACAAAAGTGCTGTTTGAATGAATGATTACGGGCCTGCTGCTTCTGTCAGACTGCTCTATCAAATCAGACTTAATTATAACATAATAACACACAGAAATACGAGCCTTTGGTCATTAATATGATCGAATCTGGAAACTATCATTTCGAAAATAAAACGTTTATTATTTCAGTGAAATACGGAACCGTTCTGTATTTTATCTAACGGGTGGCATACATAAGTCTTAATATTCCTGTTACATTGCACAACCTTCAATGTATGTCATAATTACGTAAAATTCTGGCAAATTAGTTTGCAATGAGCCATGTAGCCCAAACTGTTGCATATAACCTGACTCTGCGTGCAATGAACGCAAGAGAAATTACAGAATTTCACCTGGTTAATATTGCCTGCTAAACTGGATTATAACTCATGATTATGATTGATTGTTTTTTATAAGATAAGTTTAATGATAGCTAGCAATTTACCTTGGCTTCTACTGCATTCGCGTAACAGGCAGGCTACTCGTGGAGTGCAATGGTTAGAGCGTTGGACTAGTTAACTGTGCGGTTGCAAGATTGAAATCCCTGAGCTGACAAGGTGAAAATCTGTCGTTTTCCCCTGAACAAGGCAGTTAACCCACCGTTCCTAGACCGTCATTGAAGATAAGAATGTGTTCTTAACTGACCTGCCCATTTTAAATAAAAGGTATTTAAAAAAATATATATTTTTAAAAAATTATCGGAAATCGGCGCCCAAAAATACAGATTTCCGATTGTTATGAAAACTTGAAATCGGCCCTAATTAATCGGCCATTCCGATTAATCGGTCGACCTCTAGTATGGAGTAGTGTCTCTCAAACCAATGCTGTTCCAACACCCCGCCTGGTGTCTCTTAATGTACACTCAATCTCCAGAATTCAACCCGTGCCCTTGGTTATCTCTGCTTCCACCTGAGGATATACACACTGCAACACATGGTTTATTTCCTGAGAACATACTTGATATTTGAATAACCGCATCATCGGTCCCCCAGTTACCAGTAACCAATCCATGTGACATGAGTCGCCATAAACTGATATCCCAACACTGCTACTAAAGTAACCATTGCTACTTCCAACATGGCCCATGACTATAGTCTCACAATACCCCTCATTTGCGCAGTAGTCCCATTCCATGCTATCAATATAGCATTCTACGCTTCTACTACTGCTCCTGTTACTGTCCCTATAGGGACTGCTGTGAGAATAGCTATTGCTCGGAATTTGTCTCCTGCTCTCCTATTGTCTTCGTGGTTTACTGATAAGTCTAGGACTGAACCTTTCAGGTACCCCCTACCTGTTTCCCAGTTTATCCCTTGGTCTCTAGCCACCAACATCTCCACTGACCTCCTGTATTCTGCTACAGTTGGTACCTGCGGATTTGCCCCCACCCCTTTGTAAACACCTTTGTTAACGTGTAGACTCTGGGCCCCAACAGTTGATAAGTAGCCACCTTCTGACACTTACCATTTACTGCGGTTCGGTCCCAATCTACTGGGAGGTGTGTCAAATGTTTACCAGCTGTCAGAAATGGGGGCGTTGGAAGAGTATCCAACCGTACAAAAACTCTTGAGTCACATGTCTCTTAATCACACTCTGCAGGAGATGTGATGCTATTATCACAGCAAATGTTCCTTCTGGCGATGTGGCCTCCTGTATACAGGGATCTGTAGCTAGTCCTTCTGGCGATGTGGCCTCCTGTATACAGGGATCTGTAGCTAGTCCTTCTGGCGACGTGGCCTCCTGTATACAGGGATCTGTAGCTAGTCCTTCTGGCGACGTGGCCTCCTGTATACAGGGATCTGTAGCTAGTCCTTCTGGCGACGTGGCCTCCTGTATACAGGGATCTGTAGCTAGTCCTTCTGGCGACGTGGCCTCCTGTATACAGGGATCTGTAGCTAGTCCTTCTGGCGACGTGGCCTCCTGTATACAGGGATCTGTAGCTAGTCCTTCTGGCGACGTGGCCTCCTGTATACAGGGATCTGTAGCTAGTCCTTCTGGCGACGTGGCCTCCTGTATACAGGGATCTGTAGCTAGTCCTTCTGGCGACGTGGCCTCCTGTATACAGGGATCTGTAGCTAGTCCTTCTGGCGATGTGGCCTCCTGTATACAGGGATCTGTAGCTAGTCCTTCTGGCGACGTGGCCTCCTGTATACAGGGATCTGTAGCTAGTCCTTCTGGCGACGTGGCCTCCTGTATACAGGGATCTGTAGCTAGTCCTTCTGGCGACGTGGCCTCCTGTATACAGGGATCTGTAGCTAGTCCTTCTGGCGACGTGGCCTCCTGTATACAGGGATCTGTTGCTATTTTGTTGTATGTGTAACGTTCAATTAAATCCCCATATTGTGTACAGTTAGCTCTATCTCCTGTAACAATATTCAGTCTCTAGGAATGATACTCCTCTATCATTACATCTAACCCATAACACACGATACTCCTAATGCATTTTCTACAGTTATAAACCTACTAACACATTCTCACATCAGTTAGTCAATACACATCATTCCCTCCTCTGGAACAATGAACACCCTCATGTTCCACCAAACCTAAAAACATATTGACTTGAAAAGAGAAACGAAGTACATGTTTAATAGTTATTTAGTTAATAGTTAGCACCACTCATTGATGCAATGTAACATAAAAAACTCTTAATACAGGGTAAAACAAATTTTTTTTAACTTTAATGTTCGTCCCAAGCTATCATCCAGTCAGTCTCCCAAACAAACCACCTCCCCTCAAGATGACACTTAGAGATACATTTCTGGAGACTCTCGGCCACATAAATGTTAGCAGCGCATCCACCCATCATCGTGCTTTAGCAATTCTCTCGCTGTATCCCAATCACAACTAAAACATTTTATAAATGATCCAACCCGAATGTAGAATGACTGACCTCAGTTCTTACTTTGAGTCTAGGGCTCAAATTCCAGTTTGCCAACTTAGCACAGATCATCCCATTGTTAAACAACATTTTATTGCCTGTCATAACTCTTCTCATTACATCCCCCCTTTTCCCTGTTTTCCTGTCATGGGTGGCCTGGTAAAGAAAGATCAGTATCTCAATGCATTTTCAGTTTAAATAGTTACCCCCCCGTCCTTCACCCGGCACTTATCATTCTAACGTGTCTTCTTCAGATATCGTTTACAGTTCATTTCCCCAACGGCACATGTAACTTTTGCCTGTCACATTTCATGGCCCTTGATAATGTCCCGATGTTAATATCCAAGTAGATACTTCCGTTTCTCCTACCTGAGCTTGTTCTCTCTCCACGCTCACTCCACAAGCTCTCTCAGCACCCCGGCCCTGGTCTCACTCCACAAGCTCTCTCAGCACCCCAGCCCTGGTCTCACTCCACAAGCTCTCTCAGCACCCCAGCCCTGGTCTCACTCCACAAGCTCTCTCAGCACCCCAGCCCTGGTCTCACTCCACAAGCTCTCTCAGCACTCCGGCCCTGGTCTCACTCCACAAGCTCTTTCAGCACCCCAGCCCTGGTCTCACTCCACAAGCTCTCTCCGCACCCCAGCCCTGGTCTCACTCCACAAGCTCTCTCAGCACCCCAGCCCTGGTCTCACTCCACAAGCTCTCTCAGCACCCCAGCCCTGGTCTCACTCCACAAGCTCTCTCAGCACCCCGGCCCTGGTCTCACTCCACAAGCTCTCTCAGCACTGGCCCTGGTCTCACTCCACAAGCTCTCTCAGCACCCCAGCCCTGGTCTCACTCCACAAGCTCTCTCAGCACCCCGGCCCTGGTCTCACTCCACAAGCTCTCTCAGCACTGGCCCTGGTCTCACTCCACAAGCTCTCTCAGCACCCCAGCCCTGGTCTCACTCCACAAGCTCTCTCAGCACCCCGGCCCTGGTCTCACTCCACAAGCTCTCTCAGCACCGGCCCTGGTCTCACTCCACAAGCTCTCTCCGCACCCCGGCCCTGGTCTCACTCCACAAGCTCTCTCAGCACCTCAGCCCTGGTCTCACTCCACAAGCTCTCTCAGCACCCCGGCCCTGGTCTCACTCCACAAGCTCTCTCAGCACTCCGGCCCTGGTCTCACTCCACAAGCTCTCTCAGCACCCCAGCCCTGGTCTCACTCCACAAGCTCTCTCAGCGCCCTGGTTTTGGCTCGGACTCAGATAGGAGTGGTAAAAGTCACTGTCTCTCATAGCACGCCTTCGTCGCTCTTTCTTCAGCCGGTTAGGGAGGGTTTTGAGGTCAAATTATTTCTACCATGCATTGAAACACGATCTGACCTCATCTTCCATGATAACCTCAAAAAAACACAGATCATAACAACAGTTAAGTTCATTACATTTCTGTTTCAGGAAACTAGACAAACATTGACTCTCTGGCGAATTATGACATTAACCTTTTCTTAATAACATCTCTACGACAAATATCAAAAAGCATAACATAATGTTACTGCTGAAAAAAACATGTTCTAAGTTACCAGATCACGAAGAGCGCAATACATATCACAGTCTATTTGAAGTTACTGTCATCCCTTATTAACATATAATTAACATATTCCTTTCTATATGCAGCCTGAACACAGTACCACTGTATAAGTACCCTAAAAACCAGGACCACTTTTTATATGCAGCCTGAACACAGTACCACTGTATAAGTACCCTAAAAACCAGGACCACTTTCTATATGAATGCCTGAACACAGTACCACTGTATAAGTACCCTAAAAACCAGGACCACTTTCTATATGCAGCCTGAACACAGTACCACTGTATAAGTACCCTAAAAACCAGGACCACTTTCTATATGCAGCCTGAACACAGTACCACTGTATAAGTACCCTAAAAACCAGGACCACTTTCTATATGCAGCTTGAACACAGTACCACTGTATAAGTACCCTAAAAACCAGGACCACTTTCTATATGCAGCTTGAACACAGTACCACTGTATAAGTACCCTAAAAACCAGGACCACTTTCTATATGCAGCCTGAACACAGTACCACTGTATAAGTACCCTAAAAACCAGGACCACTTTCTATATGCAGCCTGAACACAGTACCACTGTATAAGTACCCTAAAAACCAGGACCACTTTCTATATGCAGCCTGAACACAATACCACTGTATAAGTACCCTAAAAACCAGGACCACTTTCTATATGCAGCCTGAACACAGTACCACTGTATAAGTACCCTAAAAACCAGGACCACTTTTTATATGCAGCCTGAACACAGTACCACTGTATAAGTACCCTAAAAACCAGGACCACTTTCTATATGCAGCCTGAACACAGTACCACTGTATAAGTACCCTAAAAACCAGGACCACTTTCTATATGCAGCCTGAACACAGTACCACTGTATAAGTACCCTAAAAACCAGGACCACTTTTTATATGCAGCTTGAACACAGTACCACTGTATAAGTACCCTAAAAACCAGGACCACTTTCTATATGCAGCTTGAACACAGTACCACTGTATAAGTACCCTAAAAACCAGGACCACTTTCTATATGCAGCCTGAACACAGTACCACTGTATAAGTACCCTAAAAACCAGGACCACTTTCTATATGCAGCCTGAACACAGTACCACTGTATAAGTACCCTAAAAACCAGGACCACTTTTTATATGCAGCCTGAACACAGTACCACTGTATAAGTACCCTAAAAACCAGGACCACTTTCTATATGCAGCCTGAACACAGTACCACTGTATAAGTACCCTAAAAACCAGGACCACTTTCTATATGCAGCCTGAACACAGTACCACTGTATAAGTACCCTAAAAACCAGGACCACTTTCTATATGCAGCCTGAACACAGTACCACTGTATAAGTACCCTAAAAACCAGGACCACTTTCTATATGCAGCCTGAACACAGTACCACTTTATAAGTACCCTAAAAACCAGGACCACTTTCTATATGCAGCCTGAACACAGTACCACTGTATAAGTACCCTAAAAACCAGGACCACTTTCTATATGCAGCTTGAACACAGTACCACTGTATAAGTACCCTAAAAACCAGGACCACTTTCTATATGCAGCCTGAACACAGTACCACTGTATAAGTACCCTAAAAACCAGGACCACTTTCTATATGCAGCCTGAACACAGTACCACTGTATAAGTACCCTAAAAACCAGGACCACTTTCTATATGCAGCTTGAACACAGTACCACTGTATAAGTACCCTAAAAACCAGGACCACTTTCTATATGCAGCTTGAACACAGTACCACTCTATAAGTACCCTAAAAACCAGGCCCACTTTCTATATGCAGCCTGAACACAGTACCACTGTATAAGTACCCTAAAAACCAGGACCACTTTCTATATGCAGCCTGAACACAGTACCACTGTATAAGTACCCTAAAAACCAGGACCACTTTCTATATGCAGCCTGAACACAGTACCACTGTATAAGTACCCTAAAAACCAGGACCACTTTCTATATGCAGCTTGAACACAGTACCACTGTATAAGTACCCTAAAAACCAGGACCACTTTCTATATGCAGCTTGAACACAATACCACTGTATAAGTACCCTAAAAACCAGGACCACTTTCTATATGCAGCCTGAACACAGTACCACTGTATAAGTACCCTAAAAACCAGGACCACTTTCTATATGCAGCCTGAACACAGTACCACTGTATAAGTAACCTAAAAACCAGGACCACTTTCTATATGCAGCTTGAACACAGTACCACTGTATAAGTACCCTAAAAACCAGGACCACTTTCTATATGCAGCCTGAACACAGTACCACTGTATAAGTACCCTAAAAACCAGGACCACTTTTTATATGCAGCCTGAACACAGTACCACTGTATAAGTACCCTAAAAACCAGGACCACTTTTTATATGCAGCCTGAACACAGTACCACTGTATAAGTACCCTAAAAACCAGGACCACTTTCTATATGCAGCTTGAACACAGTACCACTGTATAAGTACCCTAAAAACCAGGACCACTTTCTATATGCAGCCTGAACACAGTACCACTGTATAAGTACCCTAAAAACCAGGACCACTTTTTATATGCAGCCTGAACACAGTACCACTGTATAAGTACCCTAAAAACCAGGACCACTTTCTATATGCAGCCTGAACACAGTACCACTGTATAAGTACCCTAAAAACCAGGACCACTTTCTATATGCAGCCTGAACACAGTACCACTGTATAAGTACCCTAAAAACCAGGACCACTTTCTATATGCAGCCTGAACACAGTACCACTGTATAAGTACCCTAAAAACCAGGACCACTTTCTATATGCAGCTTGAACACAGTACCACTGTATAAGTACCCTAAAAACCAGGACCTCAGGGAACTGGTTGTTTACCCCTTTCAAATACGTGATTAAAAAAAACACATGTTCAATCAAAAATAAACTATTTAGAATTACAACTCTTTATAACTCCCTACAAAAATAATAATAATATCCTAAAGTAATGGTACAATTTGGATAGAGAATGGTGTTTCTCATGAATTTTATGCTGAAACTCCCCTGTCTATTTAATTCCTAATGAAGTTGATCATTCTTTATTAGGAGTTTTTTATATTCAGGGATTTTGTCATCATCAAAATGTTTCCTCTCCTTTTCTTTCCCTGTCCTTCGGAAACCATTTAAATACCTCTTCCAAACATTTCATCCTCCTGCAAACTCATTTCAACTGAATTGAAAAGGCTCCTTCAAATAAATCCCACTACACGGCGATAGTATCTCTCCACCGAGTCTAATGATTCACGGGTCTCCTTTTCCTCGTGATTCTTCATATCCATCATACCATATCAAAAAATGTAAAGTTCATTTTAGGTTTGGTACCCCTATGCTACCTACGCGTGACCCTTCCACCTTTTCGGCCATTCTAGAATCCTATTCCAGAATAAGACATCAAACGTAAATGTATTTAAAAATAAAACCACATAGAATGTCTAATGATTTAGACAAATCCTAAGGCCTTCTGCATTTGCAATGAGTGTTTGGTCATATAATTTAAATGTGTTACCTTTAGAATCCATTCCCTTGGCATTTCGCCTAGAATCTTCAACCCAAAATACGTTTTCTTGTGGCAAATTTAGCCAATGTCTCATCGTAAGGAATCCGCAATATATGCATGTGGTTCCATAACACTTTCTCTCACCACGGCAGCCACCTTAGCCATTTCGTCTGCTTTACGATTACCTATGGCGATTTTATCTGTACGACTTGTATGAGCTTCACATTTCACCACTGCTAATTTACTGGTTAACTGACATTATTCTAATAATACATCTACCTCCAGACCATTTTTATTGGTGTACCTGTCGCTGCTAACATGTGGTGACCACAATGTACCCAAATGATGAATTTCTCCAAATGCTTACCACACACAGCGCACTCCTTTACTCTATTCCCTTCTGTGTTCATGTAACTAGAGTCATCTGGATACTATACTTTTCCTGATTCCAATTCTGTCTCTTGCAAATCAGGCCTAGGTTTTGGAGTAATCTGATCTGGGTCACATGTATGCGATTCACCCTCCCCAGGCAACGGCATTAACAACGCAGGATGCAAAGCACCAATCTTATGAAATTGTAGATTTTCCCCATTTAACGTTAACTCCAATCTTGTCCATCTTGCACTAGTAACATGTTGTGCTTTGTCATACATGCTTTATGGCCCTGTTCCGCTAACTTGTCTACCAATGTGGTGCGGTCTCGCATATGACTTTCTTTGTCTTTTGACGCTAATAACAAATCGTCCACGTGTTGTACCAACACAGAACATACAATTGACACCCTTTTAACGATTGTTTCAATGTAAAATGATACCACGTGGGACTCTTTGTAAATCCCATCGGTACTCTACTAAAAGTTAGGTAAAACGTGATCTAATACGTCTTCCATCACATAGAAACTGTAATCTCTATGAACCACTTATTAATCAAACAGAAACTATAAGCCGCTAGGTGAAAGTTCCATTCTTGCTAACCTCAAAACGATTAGTTGTTGCTCTTTTGAAAAACATGCAAACTCTTGTATAGCTGCATTTCCTGCTAATGCACTATGTTCCATTCTCACCTTACACTCATTCTTCCAATGCCCGATAGATGTGGGACTAAAACAGGGAGCTATCTCCTTACGCTTTGATGTTTCTTAGTTTTATCCTGGTCATTGAAACCTATTAACCCCTTGCATGTCTGCGAGGTGAGTGGAGTCATATTCCACTCTTAAAACATTGTCTTGAATTAAATCAACTAATCCGCAATTACCGTTTTGATCACAGGGTTCACCCCCGTCATCAAAGCAGAAGCGCAAATTTAAACAATCCACTCCCGTTCCCAGGCCTTCTGTAGTAAAGTACTGGTGTCACGCTTTATGGGTTCAGCGTTACGCATTTTCCGTTGATAGAATGCTGCATCAAAACGCTCGTATATTGAGCTTTTGATTCTGGTTTCATGTCCTCGTGCCAATTCAGAATTGCCTCCCTGAATTATTTTATTTGATTCTAATTCTCCGTCAGCAGGAAAATGTGGTCCAATTTTTTTCTTCTAATTTGCTAAATTTTACCCATATTCCACCCGAATTGGTAGAATACAACTATTCTCTCACCCGGTTATAGCTATGCAGGGAACCAGCCGGCTGGTATTTACCCCCTAGGACTCACCCTTCGCAGGTTCCAGCCTGCGCGGGCTTACCTTCCGGGACTCACCCTATATTAATAGTAATCACAGGTATTAATCCACTGGGATTTACTATTGACCTTATAGTACTAGCAGGAACCAATCTACTAGGGAGTTACCCCCTAGGACTTACCCTACAGGTACCAGCCTGTATGAGTTTACCTGCCGGGCCTTACCATTTACTATAAAGCTACGACCGGTCGTTACACACTGGACTTATATAATTAAACTCAGGCTCTCCAGGTCCATATCCCATAATTAGTTCAGCCAACGATTCTCCCCCATCTCCCCAAAATGAGTGGAAACAGATCTAGGAACTAGCCTACCTTGTTTGTTGTGCCGGTTCCTGTTCCACTGATGTGGACTCTATGGTTTGACTACAAACCGTGGTGAACCCTGCTCGCAGCACCCTCTGTTAGGCTCTTATTTTTCAGAGTAAATAACCCACGGACACTAGAGAAGCTTTAACTGAGTTTAATTCTATCCCAAAGGTTCTGTACAGCTGTAATCAGACCGCAAAACGTTTCTCACATCACAGTTATATACATCCCACTTAAGACACTCCCCTTTCTCTCCAATCCTTACATTTTTTGGCTCTTCAGGAAGCTAATAAAGAGGGTAACAGGATTCCTAACATTTATTACTCTCTTAAGAGAATCTGTCCTCACCTCATGACCTCAACCCCTCTTTCATCTAATACACAGATGTCCATCTGTCTTTCCTCAGAGACATAAAATCCAGTCTCTTTCATTTCCTATCATTCATTTACTATCTCAATGATCAAAGTTTAGCCGATTCCAACATTCCAATATTATCTTTTACCAGATCTAATGTGTTATATTCTCCTACATTAATTTCACATTTCCACAAACTTCAAAGTGTTTCCTTTCAAATGGTATCAAGAATATGCATATCCTTGCTTCAGGTCCAGATGTACAGGCCGTTAGATTTGGGTATGTCATTTAGTCAAAATTGGGGGGGAAGGGGCAGATCCATAGATGTTGCAATGAAAGAACATGTCAACTAAGCTTCAATTGCAATACATATTCAAGCTGGCCATTTTTTAATGTTAGTTATTTTACTACTATGTTAATTATTTTACTACTATGTTAGTTGTTTTACTCATTCAGCCTATGTTACTTGTTTACACAAGGATTTAGATTTACAGCCACAAACTTTTTTATAATCAAATGAATTAACTGATCACATCCACGTGAGGCTGGCAGTTCAGTCTAGTTGCGAAAGGGTTCTTCAGCTGTCCCCATAGGATAACTATTTTTGGTTCCAGGCAGAACTCTTCTAAGTTTCATGTAGAACCCTCTGTGTAAAGGGTTCTACCTGGAATCTAAAAGGGTTCTTCCATTGAGACAGTCGAAGAACCCTTATAGTTTCTAGATAGCACCTTTTTTTTCTAAGAGTGTAGCCCCTTATTCAAACAGACATGGGAAACAGGAACCAGTGCTGACTGACCACCCTCTCTCTCCCTGTCTACAGGACAGAGAGGCTAGCCAGGGAGATTATGAAGGACATGGGGGGGCACCATATCGTGGCCCTCTGCGTGCTCAAGGGGGGTTACAAGTTCTTTGCAGACCTGTTGGACTACATCAAGGCCCTAAACCGTAACAGTGACCGCTCCATTCCTATGACAGTGGACTTCATCCGCCTCAAGAGCTACTGCGTAAGGCTCACTCTTCGCTCTGTTCTTCAAATTTGTGTCCCAAATGGCACCATATTCCCTTTTAAGTGCACGCCCTGCAGGGGCCCTGGTCAAAAGTAGTCACAAGTAGTGCACTATAAAGGGAATAGGAGCCATTTGGAATGTAGTTCATGAGTTATTACTATTTTATTATAGATATTAGAAGTATTTAGCGTTTATGTTATTGTTATTTTATTTATTTATTACAGGCATTGCCAAAAACTGCATAATGGAAAGAACATGATGTTTTATTCAGTCCATTGGTTTCACAATTGCACCTAAGCTTTCATTTGACCTTTGAGCCAAATGTCAACATGCACTACCTTAAATGTGTTTTGACTGACAATCAACTAGGCTTGTATCCACAATAAATGCTAACTTGGTAAATGCTTACTTGGTAAATACTAAGACTGGCTGCTATTAGTACTACATTTCCATCTGTATTTGTACCCCCCCCCCCCCCCCACCCACCCACCCACCCACACACACACACACACACACACACTCAGCTGTTTGATATAATACATTAAGAAGCAGCTCTTTGTTTATGGATTCTTACTGCTAGATACTAGAGATGTCAATAACAGCAGACCTGTCTGGACAAAGTCCCCTATCCCTGTTCACCTGTTTATTACATGTCTACACAGAATGACCAATCTACAGGTGAAATCAAAGTCATTGGAGGGGATGACCTGTCTACACTGACAGGGAAGGTAAAGAAACATTTTCAACTGACCTTTTCTATAGATCTGTCTGTCAAACATTGGATCATTCCTCAGTTACCTAGTTTAGCCTCCACTGTTTGCAGTCAGACAAATGTGTAACCTTCTTTAAAGGGAAAGTTCACCCATTTTTACATGTGGCCTTATTTTCACTCTTCCTCTGCTTGTAGTCGCTCCCCCAAATAGTTTTTATTTTGGGGGGGGGGGGGTATTTTGTTTCTTTACGGAGAAAGTTGGTTGACACCTTTTGCTGAGTCATTAGTTGCCACAGACTACAATGCATTATGAAAATGGATCTAAAGCATGTTAGAAATGCTCCAAAACAACTCATATTACATCAGAATCCCATGACTCAGCAAAATGTGTTTACCAATTTTCTCTTTAACGAAACAAAAATACAAAGTTTGGAGGATCAACTATAAGCATAGAAAGTGAAAAATAAGGCCACACGTAAAAACTTTTTTTTTTTTTTTTTTTACTTTGACAAAAGTTTTGAAGGGGTTCTCATGCAGTCTAAAGTACAAGAAGGCATAACTATAATGGCTGCAGGGTTCAACAGGATCCAAGGTCACATTTCTAAATGGGTTCTGGAGTAGCTTTTATATTTGATATAGGCTAACAGTTACACTCTGTCGTCTCTGCCTCTTATTTTTAAATGTTGTGTTTTTACACAGAATGTCCTGATTGTGGAGGTATGTTATGACTACTTCTTCCTCATTGTTAAGTTTGAAACCTTTTGCTATGTCAGCATTATAGACATTTGGCAGTGACACCCACTGTTTTGTCATATGTTTAGGACATTATTGACACAGGAAAGACCATGAAGACCTTGCTGCAACTTCTCAAACAGTACAACCCAAAAATGGTAAAAGTTGCAAGGTAAAGTAATCCCCAAGTCTCTATCTTACATTGCAGTGTTATAAAAAGTTAAATATTTGTCCATACATCTTTGATGTAAATGTAGAATCAAGCAAAGGCACCGTACAGTGCAACTTACTTCTGCTTACAGAGAAGTTATATGGAAACCTTCAACTGTCATGTTTTCCTTTGTATTTTAATTCTCTAACACCATCAGTCACATGACCAACTTCCTGGTTTGTGCTTTCAGTTTGTTGGTGAAGAGGACACCAAGGAGTGTTGGCTACACACCAGACTGTGAGTTCACTTCAACACTGCTAAATGGCTTCAGTGAATCATCTTAATCAATAGCCTGAGGCATTGTGCTGTCACACATACATGAACTATAATGATGACCGATACAGGGCATCCAGAAAGTATTCAGACCCCTTTTTTCACATTTTGTTACTTTACAGCCTTGTTTTAAAAAGGATTAAATAAAAACATTTCCTCAATCTACACACAATACCCCTTAATGACAAAGTCAAAACAGATTTTAGAAATGACCCTTTCCTATGAGACTAGAAATTGAGCTCAGGTGCACCCTGTTTCCATTGATCATCCTTGAGATGTTTCTACTACTTGATTGGAGTCCACCTGTGGTAAATTCTATTGATTGGACATGATTTGGAAAGGTACACAGCTGTCTATATAAGGTCCCACAGTCGACGGTGCATGTCAGCAAAAACCAAGCCATGAGGTCGAAGGAATTGTCTGAAGAGCTCTGAGACAGGATTGTGTCTGGGCACAGATCTGAGGAAGGGTACCAACATTTCTGTTGACCTTCTGCATTGAAGGTCCCCAAGAACACAGTGGCCTCCATCATTCTTAAATGGAAGAAGTTTGGAACCACCAAGACTCTTCCTAGAGCTGGCTGCCCGGCCAAACTGAACAATCGGGGGAGAAGCGCCTTGGTCAGGGAGGTGACCAAGAACCCGATGGTCACTCTGACAGAGCTCCAGAGTTCCTCTGTGGACATCAGAGAACCTTCCAGAAGGACAACCATCTCTGCAGCGCTTCACCAATCAGGCGTTTTTGGTCGAGAGGCCAGCCAAAGGAGTTTGCCAAAAGGCACCTAAAGGACTCTCAGACCATGAGAAACAAAATTCTCTGGTCTGATGAAACCAAGATTGAACTATTTGGCCTGATTGCCAAACGTCGCATCTGGAGGAAACCTGGCACCATCCCTACGGTGAAGCATTAGTGGTGGCTGCATCATGCTGTGGGGATGTTTTTCAGTGGCAGGGACTGGGAGACTAGTCAGGATCGGGGGAAATATGAACAGAGCAAAGTACAGCGAGATCCTTGATGAAAACCTGCAAAGGTGGCTCAGGACCTCAGACTGGGGCTGAAGAGTTACCATTCAGCAGGACAACGACCCTAGGCACACAGCCAACACAACGCAGGATGTGCTTCGGGACGGCAGGGTAGCCTAGTGGTTAGAGCGTTGGACTAGTAACCGGAAGGTTGCAAGTTCAAATCCCTGAGCTGACAAGGTACAAATCTGTCGTTCTGCCCCTGAACAGGCAGTTAACCCACTGTTCCTAGGCCTTAACTGACTTGCCTAGTTAAATAAAGGTAAAAAAATAAATAAAAATCATCTCTGAATGTCCTTGAGTGGCCAGCGAGAGCCCGAACTTGAACCCGATCGAACATCTCTGGACTGACCTGAAAATAGCTGTGCAGCGACGCTCTCCATCCAACCTGACAGAGCTTTAGAGGATCTGCAGAGAAGAATGGGAGAAACTCCCCAAATACAGGTGTGCCAAGCTTGTAGCGTCATACCCAAGAAGACTCGAGGCTATAATCACTGCTTCAACAAAGAACTGAGTAAATGTGATATTTCTGTTAATTTTTTAAAAATAAATTAGCTAAAATGACTAAAAACCTGTTTTTGCTTTGTCATTATGGTATTGTGTGTAGATTTGAGGGTAAAAACAATTTAATCAATTTTAGAATAAGGCTGTAACATAAAATGTAGAAAAAGTCAAGGAGTTTGAATACTTTCCGAATGCACTGTAATGCATCTGATTAAATAGAGGTTCTAGGCCCATTTAAGGGAAATGGTCCAAGACATATGTAAAAAAAAACACACAAAAAAACAAGCCAAGTTTATTAAAGGAGTAGGTTTTAAGGTCAAACGACATACTAAGGGGGCAGAATGCACCCTTTCAGTTTGTTTCCCAACTCAGAGAAGTAGAACTACTTGGAAGCCTGTGCACTCAGACACCATAATGGGACATAAACAACATTGCGATTACTATACAACTCTATGCTCTTTACTGAAAAAGACTAAAGGGTGCTTTTTATACCTTTCACATGTTTAACACCAATTAGGGTCCCCTGAGAAACATGGACAAAAACTATAGTTCCACCCTGTCACGCTTACTTCATTTGTTTATTTTTCAGTCATAGGATTTGAGGTTCCAGACAAATTTGTGGTGGGATATGCGCTAGACTACAACGAGTACTTCAGAGATTTAAATGTAAGTACTTTTTCAACAGATTTTCTCAGCTAGATAAACGATGTTGAGTAAAACGGTCTCATTGGTTCCTTTCTGTTTGTTTTCCAGCACATCTGTGTCATTAGTGAAACAGGGAAGGAAAAATACAAGGCCTGAAGAGGACAGCCCTTCCTCTAGTTGTCTATCATTCTTTTTTTATGTTGCTTTAATTTGATATCTGATTTATATATATTTTTGGTCAGGAAAATCAAATCAAGGGTGCAGCTCACTGGAAACTCTTGCTCACACACACACACACACACACACATGTACATGTTCTGCTCAGGGTCCCTGAGGTGTACACACACTTACATTGCCCCTCAGATTTGCAAAGCCCCTCTCTCAACCTCCACATGCTGTGCTGCACTCTAGAAACCACATACACATTAAAGTGTCAAGATTGAACATTTCTGAGGTGTGACATTGCCTTGGACATATTGGTATGTGTGAGTCCATGTGCATGCTGTCATCTCTTTCAATAAATAGAACATTTGCTTGCCCTGTTAAAATGATCAATACCCAGAGTTTATTTTTTTGTAGATTAGTAATTTATTGAGAAAAATTCTGCTACGGTAGCAGGAAGTAGAACAAACATTTAGTCATCATATTGTCAAAATTACTTCAGATTTAAATTATTTTCCATTTCACAAAACTTGATTTTAGCTTGACATTGATTTGAAAGTTTGTACGTCACTTGAAGACCAAATTCCTTTACTTATACATAATAGTTTCAGTGGTATGGACAAAGGAAGGAGCAGGTATCCTAATACATTACATATTATTTTTTTAAAACATGTTTGCATAGTTTTCCCCAAAAAATGGAAGTGTTCCATCAGTAGTACAGTACTGTAAAATAAACTGCGAGCTTTGAACATGGTTCAATATTATGATCATTTATGCATATCTGCTTTTATAAATATGTATTTTAAGCTTCCATCTACTGTATGACAATGATTCATGCAATCACAATGTTTTTCTCTTTACCCTCCCAACCATTAAACTCTGCTCCATCCCCTCAGATGACTCCTGATTTCCCCCCAAAAGGTTTGCTTGTGGTACCAAATAATTAAGTTAAATATAAATTATTTTATTTAACTAGGCAAGTCAGTTAAGAACAAATTCTTATTTACAATGACCTACACTGGCCAAACCCGGACGACGCTGGGCAATTGTGCGCTGCCCTATAGGACTCCCAATCATAGCCGGTTGTGATACATCCGTCACCGCTGTCATAGAGGCGTTCTCCCCAACGTTGTCACTGGAAATCAACTGTCTTCTTCTGTGGAGTTGTGTCAGCAAAATCAAAACCTACAAGAGCAATATGTGCAGTGGTGGAAAAAGTCCTCAACTGTCATACAGGAGTCAAGATGCCTTCACAGAAATTTGAAAGTTACCCAGTTAAATACTACTTGAGTTAAAGTCTTAAAGTATTTGGTTTTAAATATACTTAAGTATCAAAAGTAAAAGTATGAAACATTTCAAATTCCTTATATTAAGCAAATCTGAGAACAATTGTCTTGTTTTTAAAATTTACGGATAGCCAGGGGCACACTCACTTACAAATACATTATTTTCTTAATGTAGTGAAGTAAAAGTTGTCCAAATATTTTTGACAAGTCGTTTCTTTGGGTATCTGTACTTAAGTAGTACTTTAAATAGTTTTTTACTTAAGTACATTATACCACTGAATGTCATCTAAACATGCTTTCACACTGGCAATGAAAATGTTCTTATAAATAGACAGTTCCACAGTTGAATTTTAAGAAAACATGTAATAATGGGTAATAAGTATCATGGGTTAGTTAAAAAGGGTAACTAATCATGGGTTAGTTAAAATGTTGATCCAGTATTAAATAATGCAGTTGTTCATTATAGTGTGAAACAAAAAGCAGGCTGTTGTAGTAGGCAGGCCTGACTACAGCAGAACAGTAACACTGGATACCGGAATAAGGCCAACTCCAGTATTTACGTGCTGCTACAGCCCAGCCAACAGTCTAGTCCTTTAGTGCATTGGGGAGGTGTTGATCAAGTCTTCAATCATCAACATTGTGCTCTGTCCAGTACTGTAGTTCAAACTCAGCCAAGACACTATGCTCCAATACACTCAGAATAATAAATTATTCAGACTCTTAATGTAATTAATGCCACTTAACTGATGCTTTTATCCAAAGCGACTTACAGTAGAGTGTGCATATATTTTCTTATGGGTGGCCCCAGTGGGAATCAATATGAGCCAACCCTGACTGGGGGCCACTGAACCACTGACTTCATTGTGAGACGAGAGGATGGACAGTGTCACGGTGCTGTAGCAGCAGCTCTTCATGGTCTGCATCTTTACTATCACTACAAATCATGACGTGCTGCTACGACAGCTGCCTGAAATACGGGCTCACTGGTTCAAAGGTAACTTTAACAAGATGAAGTGTACATAGTAAAATGTGTTGCATTAAATAGGAAGTTGGTTGGGATACCATTGAGGATCAACTGTTATGCAAAAGATATGGAAAGAGATTAATGTGATCTCCAGCCAGCTATTTTCACAGGAGATGACTTAACCTGGCCCTGCTAGGCCAAGAGTACTCAAAGGAGCAAAATAATGTTTAGTAGTATGTATTGGAAGGCCTGTAAGTCTAGATATTTTTCATGCAAAATAAATGTATTCATCTCTGGTAAGAACAGTACATTTCCTGATATAAATTAATGGGGGTAAAAACATTGGGTATAGATAGCTCCTCCGGATGGACACTAGAGCAACAGCAGAGGCCCAGCCTCCCTCCTTTCCTTCTGCCTCCATAAGCTATGGTTAAAAAATTTAATGTTTTCAAATGTTTTCATCAATTGATCTAATAATGTGGCCATTTTGAGAAAGTAAGGAAGGCATTATTAAAGTATTATTTGAAGTCCATTTGTCAAGGGCTCCTTACCGCCAGTAAAAAATGCTTGTTGTTTACGTTTCCTAAACTCTAAACCTCCAGGGCACATACAGGACTCCTTGACTTTGAATAGATTAGGTTGAGTTCGTGACAATTCCTGCCTTGTAAAAAAATAGTAGTTAGGCTACCCATATATTGCAATGTTAAAATGCAGTACAAGAACAGCAGGCCAATATTGTGTCAAACTTTTCAATAATTGTTAGGAAAATGTGTATAATCTGAAAATAATAGCTTTTTCAAATTTGAATGAATAGTGAATTGAGCGTGAGCAACAACTGATGACGCATAACGGCAGCCTAGAACATGACGAAGCGCACCCTTTGCAACATGTCCATTCTTATTACCCTTTTCTGTCAAAAGCAGTGGCCTGTGTCACAGTCATCCATTTGTACTAATACTGATTGATCATCACATAAAATGGTAATAATAATATAGCTTTTTTAATCAATGTGGTTCTGCTTACTAGACTATATTTTTATGGCTTAAAGCAGTTCAACATGTGCACAAAATAGCCTATCCTTAAAAAGGCCCATCATTTCAACAAAATGTTATTATTGTTATGATAGGCTACTATTTATAATGTTATGTAGGCTTATATATGTGTTGTACTAATAGTCTTATCAGCCTATTCAGAGAATGTTTCCCCATCTTTTGAAAAAAAAACGAACACATTTCGAAATGCAGTTATACTCATGTTGTTGCAGGAATAGCATGCTCACTTTACGTGCATCGATGTAGCCAATTATCTTTTCAGCTAAAGTTTGTTATTCGCAACAAAGTAGCCTAACCTTTTGCGCGCTACGGGTAATTAAACAATGCGATGCAGCGCCACTGACTTATGTCATGTGTGAAATAACGCATAATCAGCAAAAACCTCTACCTTATTATAAAGTCAGCGGCAATAATAAGACATTGCGCAAAATGGTGAAAGTCGTATATTACAAACTCAAAGTATATTTTAATAAATTACGTTTATAGTAATTAAACCTCAGAATTTACCAAATTACTGAATAGGTTGAACAGATGTGAATATGAGAAAAATACACGAAAAATAATCCCCCAAAATATCCAAACTTACCTCCAACCCAATCGAAAATGGCGCCGAAACGTAAAAAAAAAAAGTCCTACATTTCATTGTATGCTCACCAGCAAGGCTGCAGTGACGGCTACATCATCCCCCATGGCGTAGTCGGGGGAGGAGAGCATTTCAGTCTGTCGTGGCACTCTTTTTTTATTTATTTTTTACGAAGAATAATGTTCAATAATAATGTTCATGATATCAAATCATTTTACTTTGCAGGAAAAATGTAGTCATGGAACGCTATATCAATTCCCTGAAATAAAAAGGAATTATTTCTTTATGAATGAAGTACAGACAAATATTGCGCCACACCTACCTACAGAAACTATTTACTCCCCTACCACCACCACCACAGCCTTATGTAGGCCTAGTTTCAACCATTAGAATTAGTGGATCAACAAAACAGCACTTTTATTCCCATACAAAATATGTTTGCATTCAGCAATACATTTATTTAACTAGGCAAGTCAGTTAAGAACAAATTCTTACTCTCAATGGCGACCTAGGAACAGCGGGTTAACTGCCTTGGTCAGGGGCAGAACGATCGATTTTTACCTTGTCAGCTCAGGGATTCGATCTTGCAATTTTCCGGTTACTAGTCCAACGCTCTAAACGCTAGGCTACCTGCCGCTCCACTGACCCCCTGTATATAGCGTCGTTATTATTTTGTGTTACTTTTCATTATTTTTTACTTTAGTATATTTGGTAAATATTTTCTTAACTCTTTCTTGAACTGCATTGTTGGTTAAGGGCATTTAAGTAAGCATTTCACGGTAAGGTCTACATACACTTGTTGTATATTTATCTGTGGTATAATTTTTTATATGGAGTATGTGGATATTCAAGTACAAAACACAAAGTAGTGTTTTTTTTCCAATTAATGGAATTATATTTTGAACCATGAAAAATGTTTCTAAAGGACTACCCAAGTCTAGCCTACTCAGACTCCATCAGATTTTTGCACTTTTTTGTTGTTGTTGGTATCACCTGACCCTAGTAATGGCCTTCTTGTCTCCTGGCCTAACAGCTAATGACCTCCTAGTCTCTTGGTCCAACAGCTTGTGTCTGTTATTAAGAAGACAGGGCTGTAGTGGAGCAGGTTAAGAGCTTCAAGTTCCTTGGTGTCCACAAACGAATATGGTCCAAGCACACCAAGACAGTGGTGAAGAGTGCACGACAAAACCTATTCCCCCTCAGGAGACTGAAAAGATTTGGCATGGGCCCTCAGATCCTCAAAAGGTTCTACAGCTGCATCATCGTTACATGGTTACATCACTGCCTGGTATGGCAACTGCTCGGCCTCCAACCGCAAGGCACTACAGAGGGTAGTGGGTATGGCCCAGTACATCACTGGGACCAAGCTTTCTGCCATCCAGGACCTCTATGCCAGGCGGTGTCAGATTAAGGCCTTAAAAATGGTCAAAGACTCCAGCCACCCTAGTCATAGACTGTTCTCTCTGCTACCGCATGGCAAGCGGTTACCGGAGTGCCAAGTCCAGGTCCAAGAGGCTTCTAAAACAGCTTTTAACCCCAAGCCATAAGACTTCTGAACAGCTAATGAAATGACTACCCAGACTATTTGCATTTCCCCCCTCTTTTACGATGCTGCTACTCTGTTATTATCAATGCAAATTCACTTTAATAACTACCTACATTTGAAGTCGGAAGATTACATACACCTTAGCCAAATTGTAGAGAGGTGCATGCTGGCAGCAGAGAAGTCAGGCGCAGGAGAGCGAAAACTGATTTACAACGGTGTCGTTTAATATCCATAAACCACCGTCAACAGAACAATACAAATAAATGGGTCAAACAAAACCCAGTAATACCAGCATACCGTGCACAAGAAAACAATTATGGACAAGAACATGGGGGGAGAACAGAGGGTTAAATACAGAGCATGTAATTGATGGAATTGGAACCAGGTGTGATGGAAGACAAGACAAAACCAATGAAAAGTGGATCAGCAATGGCTAGAAGGTTGGTGACTTCGACCGCCGAACGCCGCCTGAACAAGGAGAGGGACCAACTTCGGCGGAAGTCGTGACAGTACCCCCCCCTTGACGCGCGGCTCCAGCAGCCCATCGACACCGGCCTCGGGGACGACCAGGAGGGCGAGGCGCAGGGCGATCCGGACGAAGACGATGGAACTCCTGCATCATTAAAAGGTCCAACACGTCCTTGACTGGAACCCAGCACCTCTCCTCTGGATTGTACCCCTCCCACTCCACGAGATACTGAAGGCCCCTCACCCGACGCCTCGAATCCAGTATGGAGTGAACCGAGTACCCCGGGGCCCCCCGATGTCCAGAGGGGGTGGAGGAACCTCCCGCACCTCAGACTCCTGGAGCGTGCCAGCCACCACCGGCCTGAGGAGAAACACATGGAACGAGGGGTTAATACGGTAATCGGGTGGAAGGTTAGTGGAGGAGTGGTGAAGCGAGTTCTGTGCCATCTCGGCCCAGGGCACGAACTCCGCCCACTCCCCCGGCCGGTCCTGGCAAAAAGACCACAGAAACCTGCCCACATCCTGGTTCACTCTCTCCACCTGTCCATTACTCTCGGGGTGAAACCCTGAAGTAAGGCTGACCGAGACCCCCAGATGTCCCTTGAACGCCTTCCAGACCCTAGACGTGAACTGGGGACACCGAGCAGACACCATATCCTCAGGCACCCCGTAGTGCCGGAAGACGTGTGTAAACAAGGCCTCCGCAGTCTGTAGGGCTGTAGGGAAACCGGGCAGAGGGAGGAGACAACAGGACTTAGAGAAATGATCCACAACGACCAGGATCGCGGTGTTACCCTGTTACCCTACTTCCGGAGCCGACAGAGATGGCCACCTCGCTTCGCGTTCCTAGGAAACTACGCAGTATTTTGTTTTTTTACGTGTTATTTCTTACCATGGTACCCCAGGTAATCTTAGGTTTTATTACATACAGTCTGGAGGAACTACTGGATATAAGAGCAACGTCAACTCACCATCATTACGACCAGGAATAAGACTTTCCCAAAGTGGATCCTCTGTTTTGCCCACCACCCAGGACAATGGATCGGATCCCAGCCGGCGAACCAAAACAACGATGCCGCAAAAGGGGCAGAAGCGGTCTTCTGGTCAGGCTCCGGAGGCGGGCACATCGCACACCGCTCCCGAGCATACTACTCGCCAATGTCCAGTCTCTTGACAACAAGGTTGATGAAATCCGAGCAAGGTTAGCATTCCAGAGAGACATCAGAGACTGTAACGTTCTTTGCTTCATGGAAACATGGCTCACTCGAGACACGCTATCGGAGTCGGTACAGCCAGCTGGTTTCTTCACGCATCGCGCCGACAGAAACAAGCATCTTTCTGGTAAGAAGAGGGTATGCCTTATGATTAACGAGACGTGGTGTGATCATAATAACATACAGGGACTCAAGTCCTTCTGTTCACCTGACTTAGAATTCCTCACAATCAAATGTCGACCGCATGATCTACCAAGAGAATTATCTTCGATTATAATCATAGCCGCATATATTCCCCCCCAAGCAGACACATCGATGGCCCTGATCAAACTTTATTTGACTCTATGTAAACTGGAAACCACATATCCTGAGGCTGCATTCATTGTAGCTGGGGATTTTAACAAGACTAATCTGAAAACACGACTCTAAATTCTATCAATATATCGATTGTGCTACCAGGGCTGGTAAAACCCTAGATCATTGTTATTCTAACTCATAAGGCCCTCCCCCACCCTCCTTTCGGAAAAGCTGACCACGACTCCATTTTGTTGCCTATAGACCGAGACTTAAACAGGAAGCTCCCGCGCTCAGGTCTGTCCCCCACATCATAGTTTTGCTCCGCCGGGCTGAGCTTCTTTGGGAAGAAGGCACAGGGGCGGAGCTTCGGTGGCGTACCCGAGCGCTGAGAGAGCACCGCTCCTATCCTAGCCTCGGACACATCCACCTCCACTATGAATGCCAAAGAGGGATCCGGATGGGCCAGCACGGGAGCCGAGGTAAACAGAGCCCTCAGGTGAAAAAAAGCCCTGTCCGCCTCAGCTGACCACTGCAAGCATACCGGGCCCCCCTTCAGCAGTGAGGTAATGGGAGCCGCTACCTGACCAAAACCCTGGATAAACCTCAAGTAGTAGTTGGCAAACCCTAAGAACCGCTGCACCTCCTTTACCGTGGTGGGAGTCGGCCAATTGCGCATGGCTGAAATGCGGTCACTCTCCATCTCTACCCCTGAAGTGGAAATGTGATGCCCTAGGAAGGAGACGGACTGTTGGAAGAACAGGCATTTCTCAGCCTTGACATACAGGTCATGCTCCAACAGGCGACCAAGCACCCTGCGCACCAGAGACACATGCTAGGCGCATGTAGCAGAGTATAAAAGGTTTCATCAATACACAGCACTACACCCTGCCAGTGCAGGTCCCTGAAAATGTCCTATACAAAGGCTTGGAAGACTGATGGCGCATTAATCAACCCGTACGGCATGACGAGGTACTCATAGTGCCCTGAGGTGGTACTGAAAGCCGTCTACCACTCGTCTCCCTTCTGGATACGCACCAGGTTGTAAGCGCTCCTGAGATCTAGTTTGGTGAAGAAGCGCACCCCTTGCATTGACTCAATCGCTGTGGCTATGATCGGTAGCGTGTAACTATACCTCACATTGAAGTGAAGTGGAGGACCGAATGTACCCCTGACGCAGGGATTCGGAGAAATATTTTTCCATAGCCTCCGTCTCAGGCTGTGAGAGGGGATACACGTGACTCATGGGAAGTGCAGCGTCTACCTGGAGATCTATCGCACAATCGCCTCATCGATGGGGTGGTAATTGAGTCACCTTCTTTTTGGAGAAGGCGAGAGCCAAATCAGCATATTCAGGGGGAATGCGCACGGTGGAGACCTGGTCTGGACTCTACCGTAGTAGCACCAATAGAAACCCCTAAACACCTCCCTGAGCACTCTCGCGATCACCCCGTGAGAGCCCTCTGTGGCCAAGAAACAGTGGGGTTATGACAAGCTAACCAGGGTAGGCCCAGCACCATGGGAAACGCAGGAGAGTCAATAAGGAAGAGACTAATTCTCTCCTTGTCACCCCCCTGCGTCAACATTCCCAGAGGAGCAGTGACCTCCCTAATCAACCCTGACCCCAATGATCAACTATCTAAGGCATGAACGGGGAAGGGCACAGCCACGGGAACAATGGGGATCCCTAAACTATGGGCTAACGCTCTATCAATTAAATTCCCAGCCGCGCCTGAATTGACGAGCGCCTTATGCTGGGAATGTGGGGAAAACTCAGGGAAAGTGATATACACAAACAAATGTACAAGGGCTCTGGGTGACAATGGTGCCGGCTTACCTGGGGTGATGCCAGAGCGCCCTGCCTGCTGCCTCGATCCCCAGAGGAACCAACCTGGCACCGACCGACAGTATGACCTCTGCGGCTACAGATGGTGCACGAGCTGGAACCACCAGACCCCGATCTGAACGTCCGCGGGTAGCCAGCAGGTTGTCCAGCCGAATGGACAGGTCCACCAGCTGGTTGAATGGTAGGGTGGTGTCTCTGCAGGCCAACTCCCTACGGACGTCCTCGCGCAGTCTGCAGCGGCAATGGTCGCTCAGCCAGGGTCCTAAACTCCAGGGTGAACTCCTGGGCGCTCCTCGTCTCCTGCCTCAGATGGAAGAGTTGTTCACCCGCCGCTCTACCCTCGGGCGAGGGGTCAAAGACTGCCCAGATATGGCAGGTGAACTCCTCAAACTGGTCCAACGCCGCATCTCCCTGTCTCCACACGGCGTTGGCCCACTCCAGGGCTTTCCCGGTGAGGCACGAGACGAGGGCGTACACCCTCTCATGGCCCGACGGAGCCGGGTGGATGGTGGCCAGGTCCAATTGTAGAAGGAACCCCTGGCAGTTTGCAGCCTTCCCGTCGAATTCCTGGGGCAGGGAGCGACAAATCCCACTGGGATCAGGAGGAAGAGGGGTGCTCAGGTGACCTCCCCGGTTGTGCTGGTGGAGGCGCTGGAAGAACTCCCTGTCTCTCCCAGCGGTCCATTGTCTGAACAATGCGGTCCATGGAGGTGCCAAGATGGTGGAGCATTGCTGCGTGCTCCCGGACGCGCTCCTCCATCCCTATACCCGGGGTACCTGCTCCTGCTGACTCCATAGTTTTGGTCCGTAATTCTGTAGTGAGGTGCGTACTGGTGGCAGAGAAGTCAGGCGCAGGTGAGCGAAAACTGATTTACAACGGTGTCGTTTAATATCTATAAACCACCGTCAACAGAACAATACAAATAAATGGGTCAAACAAAACCCAGTAATACCAGCATAACGTGCACAAGAAAACAATTATGGACAAGAACATGGGGGGAGAACAGAGGGTTAAATACACAACATGTAATTGATGGAATTGGAACCAGGTGTGATGGAAGACAAGACAAAACCAAAGGAAAATGAAAAGTGGATCAGCGATGGCTAGAAGGTCGGTGACTTCCAAAGCCGCCCGAACAAGGAGAGGGACCAACTTCGGCGGAAGTCTTGACACAAATACATTTAAACTCAGTTTTTCACAATTCCTGACATTTAATACTAGTAAAAAGTCCCTGTCTTAGGTCAGTTAGGATCACCACGTTATTTTACAAATGTCAGAATAATAGTAGAGAGAATGATTTATTTAAGCTTTTATTTATTTCATCACATTCCCAGTGGGTCAGAGGTTTGCATACACTAAATTAGTATTTGGTAGCATTGCCTTTAAATTGTTTAACTTGGTTCAAACGTTTTGGGTAGGCTTCCACAAGCTTCCCACAATAAGTTGGGTACATTTTGGCCCATTCCTCCTGACAGAGCAGATGTAACTGAGTCAGGTTTGTAGGCCTCCTCGCTCGCACACACTTTTTCCAGTTCTGCCCACAAATTTTCTATAGGATTGAGGTCAGGGCTTTGTTATGGCCACTCCAATACCTTGACTTTGTTGTCCTTAAGCCATTTTGCCACAACTTTGGAAGTATGCTTGGGGTCATTGTCCATTTGGAAGACCCAGTTGCGACCAAGCTTTAACTTCCTGACTGATGTCTTGAGATGTTGCTTCAATATATCCATATAATTGTCCTTCCTCGTGATGCCATCTATTTTGTGAAGCGCACCACTCCTTCCAGCAGCAAAGCACCCCCACAACATGATGCTGCCACCCCCGTGCTTCACGGTTGGGAAGGTGTTCTTCGGCTTACAAGCCTCTCCCTTTTTCCTCCAAACATAACAATGGTCATTATGGCCAAACAGTTCTATTTTTGTTTCATCAGACCAGAAGATATTTCTCCAAAACGTATGATCTTTGTCCGCATGTGCAGTTCCAAAGCTCCAAAGTTTTGGAGCAGTGGCTTCTTCCTTGCTGAGCGGCCACACAGGTTATGTCGATATAGGACTCGTTTTACTGTGGATGTTGATACTTTTGTACCTGTTTCCTCCAGCATCTTCACAAGGTCCTTTGTTGCTTTTCTGGGATTGATTTGCGTTCAAAGTAAGTTCATCTCTAGGAGACAGAAGGCGTCTCCTTCCTGAGCGGTGTGATGACTGAGTGGTCCCATGGTGTTTATTCTTGCGTATTATTGTTTGTACAGATGAACGTGGTACCTTCAGGCGTTTGGAAATTGCTCCCAAGGATGAACCAGACTTGCAGAGGTCTATAATTTTTTTCTGAGGTCTTGGCTGATTTCTTTTGATTTTCCCATGATGTCAAGCAAAGAGGCACTGAGTTCGAAGGTAAGCCTTGAAATACATCACACGTACACCTCCAATTGACTCAAATAATGTCAAATAGGTTATCTAAAGCCATGTCATAATTTTCTGGAATTTTCCAAGCTGTTTAAATGCACAGTCAATTTAGTGTATATGTAAACTTCTGACCCACTGGAATTGTGAAATAATCTGTCTGTAAACAATTGTTGGAAAATTACTTGTGTCATGCACAAAGTAAATGTCCTAACCGACTTGCCAAAACTATAGTTTTTTAACAAGAAATTTGTGGAGTGGTTGTAAACTAGTTTTAATGACTCTAATCTAAGTGTATGTAAACGTCCGACTTAAACTACATGTACATACTCCCTCATGTACATACTGCTGCTCTTTAGTTAGTTCTTACTTTTTGGGGGGTAATTTTCTTAAAACTGCATTGCTGGCTAAGGGCTTGTAAGTAAGCATTTCCCTCTAAGGTCAACACCTGTTGTATTTGGCGCATGTGACAAATAACATTTTATTTGGAGACACATTGTCTGTTTCACTGCAAGACAGAGAGCCAAGAAAGAGCTGTCGTGAACATGTGACCCTGCGGAAGCATATTTCTGGGCTAATTGTGTCCCAAATAGTACCCTAACCCTATATGCTATAGTGCACTAGTTTTGATCAGAGCCACATGGGTAGTGCACTTCATATGGAATTGGTGCCATTTGGGACGTAACATGGTCTGGTCTCAGTAGAGAGAGATGCAACTATGTGAAGCTATGAGGTTTGGTAAAGGGATCATGGATGGTTGAATCAATTCAGAATCAAATCAAATTGTTTTTGTCATATGTGCCGAATTCAACAGGTGTTGACCTTGCAGAGTTTTAAAACAGTAAGTGAGACAAATGTGCTAAATAAACGGAAAAATAGTAACACAATTAACATAACAATAACAAGGCTAAATACAGGGGGTACAGGTACCGAGTCAATGTGCAGGGGTACACGGTAGTCGAGGTAATTTAGGTAATGTAGTTAGGCATAAAGTGAACATGCATAGATAATAAGCAAAGAGTAGCAGCAGCGTATGGAAAGAGGGTGAAGGAATGTGAATGTGTGTGTGGCTTCAATATGCATGTGTGTGTGTGTGTGAGTGTCCATGTGTGTGTGTTGGAGTGTCCGTGTAGCATGTGTGAGTGTGTGGTTAGAGTCCAGTGAGTGTACATCGAGCCTTTGCAAGAGAGTCAGTGCAAAAAAAATAAAATAAATAAGATTAAAATAAGGGGGTCAATGCAAATAGTCTAGGTAGCCATTTGATTGATTGTTCAGCAGTCTTATGGCTTGGGGGTGGAAGCTGTTAAGGAGACTTTTAGTCCCGGTACCGCTTGCCGTGCTGTAAAAGACTTGGGTGGCTGGAGTTTAATATTTTTTTTTTTATTTTTTTAAATGAGGGCCTTCCTCTGTCACTGCCTGGTATAGAGGTCCTGGAGGGCAGGGAGCTCGGCCCCATGTACTGGGCTGTATGCACTACCTTTTGTAGCCCTTTGCGGTCGGATGCCGAGCATATTGCCATACCAAGCAAGCGGTGATGCAACCAGTAAGGATGCTCTCGATGGTGCAGCTCACAGGTGGCTGGTGGCACCTTGATTGGGGAGGACGGGCTCATAGTAATGTCTGGAATGGACTAAATGGAATGGTATTAAACACATCAAACACATCGTTTCCATGTGTTTGATACCATTCCATTCACTCCATTCCAGCCGTTATTATGAGTCGTCCTCCCCTCAGCAGCTTCCTGTGGTGCAGCTGTATAACTTTTTGAGGTTCTGAGGGCCAATGCCAAATCTTTTCAGCCTCCTGAGGGGGAAGAGGCATTGTGTTAAACCCATGATATGTCCTTAGTGATGTGGACACCAAGGAACTTGAAGCTCTCAGCTTTCTCCACTACAGCCCTGTCGATGTGAATTTGGGGCGTGCTCTGCCCTCCTTTTCCTGTAGTCCACGATCAGCTCCTTTGTCTTGCTCACGTTGAGAGAGAGGTTGTTGTCCTGGCACCACACTGCCAGGTATCTGACTTCCTTCCTATAGGCTGTCTCATTGTCGTCGGTGATCAGGCCTTCCACTGCTGTGTCGTCGGCAAACTTAATTATGCTGTTGTAGTCGTCCGTGGCCACGCAGTCATGGGTGAAACAGGGAGTACCCAAGGGGTCTAATCACACACCCCTGAGGGGCCCCGTGTTGAGGGCCAGCGTGGTGGATACATTGTTGCCTACCTTACCACCTGGGGGTGGCCCATCAGGAAGTCCAGGATCCAGTTGCAGAGGGAAGTGTTCAGAAGGATGTTACAGACTACTAGAGCTACACACACACACCACAAGAGTGTATTATAGTTGATTTTATTTCCCAGCATTTAAAAAATTATTTCACAGAATAGGATTTGGGGGGTGCATTATGTTCCATAAAGATTGTCGTAATGATTTTTCATTTCACAAGTAGTAGTTATTACATATTTCTAGAATGTAATTGATTGATGAACATTTACGTACAATTTTATCCACTGTATATTTATTACATAGGCCCAAGCCTACTCTTCCAGAAGATAATGCAGTAAGGCCATTGCTGCCCTTCTATCGTCAACAATATGTAACAAACGTTTCTTCAAACGTGCTAAATGTGGCACACATTACATAGATTAAGTGTCTGGAGGGGTGACCCGTCATAACAATTGAGCAACATCGTAAATTCATATAAATAGAAAATTGGGCTGTTGGACTATCACGTCTGCAGGAAATAACTCACAATCGCTGCAGCCATTGGCCAGTTGTCTGCTTTTCAAACGGGCACATTAAAGACTTATTATTGGATCCTTCTGCAGTCGGTCAGCCTGAAAGCACCAAAAGGGGCGGGAAATTTGGTACTGGTGGAGCGTTCTCGGCTATTCCAGTAGCAGATTGATTAACAAAATTGGTCATCGACTATAGCAGCTAGCGACACTTTTTCCAAAGTATTGTGAAGGGAAATGCTCGATATATGGCTGAGGGAGAGCTATACAAGTTATGTAGGTTGATGAACCTCTGAACATGGTAATGTAACTTTCAAACTAGCATAGCTTCATCATCACATCACCATTTGATTTAGTTAACGACGTTACCGTTTACTAACGTTAGCCAGTTGGTTTGATATCTCATTATCTTTCAGCTAACTCACGTTAAATAGCTTTTACCGTTCTATATACAAGCTGATAACGAGACGTCGTTATACAAACGATATAGTCCTTTTGGCTTGTATCGTTTCAATTGTCGATATGGATTCATTTGGCTAACGTTAACCTGTCTTTCTAAACAGTTGGCTACATTTCACTTACTTGCTCCTCGAGACTAGCTAACGTTAAGTGGGAACCACTGTTTTCACTCACTTTGATATCGAAATAGTACCCCCCGTAACAGATTGATAATAGTGTAACAGATTGAGACTGAGATTACGGCTAGAGAAACGGTTATCTAGCGAAAATGCTCTCCTGACCTGCTACGAAAATCACTTTGTATCGAAGTGCGGTGAAGAGGGTTTCCCAAACTCTGTCGGTGTGGGGAAACGTTGGCTAAGGCATGGTTAACTCACTAGCTAGTCTAATTAGCAAGTACCATAGCTAGCAAGCAATTTGGCATTGTCTGTAGATAGCTAGGCTAACTAGCACAGGCCAGGGTTCTGTGTGAGTTCTGATTCGCTTGCTAGCTAGCAGCAACAAATACTAGAAGTTGCCTTAGCCAAAGATAACCGGAAGAATATTCACGAGTGTCACTTGCTGGAACTTAAACCAATAGAAAATTGCACGAGCCTAAACAAACATGAAACTTGTTGCTGGTTAACTCCACGGGTGGGCTATGTTTGCCCTATTCATGTCGGTGTTTTTCAGATCCATCAATCAGCATTGGAGTAGTTGCCTACATAGAACGTTGCTTTGCGTCACCATGTAGCTTCGCATGGGTGGCCTGGAACGTCGCAGGCGTTTCTGAAGACATCTTGAATCAGCTAAAAGAGGACACCAGGATGAGCAATCAAGAGAAGATGGAATTGGACCTCGAAATCCCATCTTCACTAGTTCAGAGTGATGGACAACTGAGACGTTCCAACAGTGCCCCAATGATAAATGGCCTAAGGTTTTTAGAACATTTCTTCTCACTTGTAATCACTCTGCACGTAACATACCTTCAGACTTACGATCTAGTCATCATTCAACTACCTTATCTGCTGTGAGGCGTGTGGACAATTCAGTCATGCAACAGAAAACCAGCAGAGTTAACAAGGCCACCAGTCTCTTGAGATCAGACTGAGTTGGTAGTATAATACTCAGACACTCAGTGCATTGTAGTCAATGTATATGTCCCAAATGGCATCCTATTTCCAATATAGTGCCTAACTTTTGACCAGAGCCCTATGGCACCCTATTCCTTACATTACACTACTTTGGTCAAAAGTAGTGCACTATATAGGGTGCCATTTTGGACACCAACGTGGTGGTGTTAATGTGTCTGTCCTTTTCTAGTGAACATTCCCAGGTGTTCCAGAGTGAGATTCTATGCAGCAGGAGAAACAGCACCACTGTTGTCAACCGCCCTAATATAGTATGGAAATGAAGAGTATAAATCAAAATAATATGCTTGTACTCTTACTAAGTAATATCTTATAGACTGGGTGATTCATTGAAGTCCATCTCGCAGGTCCCTTCATCGCCCATTCGCGTCCCCAGCACTAGGCTTCATCAGCTCAAACAGGCAAGTACGACTGCGTTGCACGCTCATTAACCCAAGCTATTATTTTAGCTGCTCTGCATGTCAGCCCCTTATCCACAGGGAGTGTATGTGACTGCAAAACATGCAGCCAGGGGCTACACTTAAAATGTATTATATTTCCTCGCTGTCAAAATGTGCAAAAAGGTCTTCTATCCATTGTTTTTGGAATTTGATGCTTTTAATGACTGATGACAAGCTGGACAGAGTGAAGAGACTAAATACATTTCTATAGTTTAGATTTGGTTTGTCATTTCAATGTCTAAATGGCACCCTATTCCCTACGTAGTGCACTATTTCAGAACTCATGGTCTCAGAGCAGTCTGATTTTGTAATATTCTCCAACAACTGTTGACTGTCAGCCTGTTTGAACTGTAGGTAAGACACCATAATATCACTCACCAACCTCTTGTCTATGCTTCTTACAGGAGGAAGGTGTAGATTTGATGAACAGAGAGACTGCCCATGAACGGTAAGATGCATGCATTGAGGCTAGGTAGTTGGTGATGGAATTCAGTTTATTGGCCTTCAAGACATTAAGCTATTTATTTATGTACCACTCTGTCATAAGATATTGTATACTTTGTCAATAACTGGTTGATTGTCATTGGCTCAACCCTTTCAGGAAAAAAGGTTGGTTTGTTTAGATGCATTTCTTGTCTACCACAGGGAGGTTCAAGCAGCCATGCAGATGAGCCAGTCCTGGGAGGAGAGTCTGAGCCTGGTGAGAAATGATGATGCTCCCATGGTAACCAGGAGATTTCCTCATCCATAAACAGTAGGCATATGCACTCCACCATTTGAGGCTCTCACCACTTCAGCATTCATGTATTTAGGCAGAGCACTAGCATGTAAGATACATTTGGCTTCATCCCAAATGGCATCCTATTGCCTATGTAGTTAACTACTTTTGACCAGAACCCTATGGACCCCGGTCAACTAAAGTAGTGCACTAAATTAAGAATAGTACTGTTTGTGATGCTGACTTTGAGTTTGCATTTTGTTTGATGGGCTACCTCCCCACTGTTGCACTGGGCCAGTGAAAGCTCCCCTCCTTGTAGGGGGTGTGACCAATAACATGCTACAGCCAATGTTCTCTGAAGAACAGAATCAGTTGGTAGTATAATACTCCTCCAACCACCATATAATTGAATTGTTACATTTATGCAGATGATATTCTATCTTCCTTGTGCAAACCCCCCACCCCCCACAGAGCGACAATGACTTTGAGAAATCTGCATCGTCGTCTCCAAAGCGGATAGACTTTATGCCCGTGTCCCCTGCCCCATCCCCTACTAGAGGGATAGGGAAAAAGGTATGTGCATCCACTGCAGCTCTAGTACTGATGCCTGGCAGATGGAACCAGAAATGTATCTTTGGCAGGGTCCTGACTAATCATAATATTTCCTCTCCAATGAGCAGCAGTGCTTCTCCCCTTCATTGCAAATCCTGGTGAGCAGCCATGGCCTATCCCCCAGCCCTATACCTAGCCCAACGCGACGCTTCAGGTGAGTGCTCTGACTAGGGCTAGCTCTTATCACTGACAACTGCCATTCATAGTCATACACCACATTGTCATTACACTATTCATCAGTTTGATTAGTGAGTCACTGCTATAAATGTTGCCTGGTTGGCGGTCTTCTCTTGTCTCTAGCCGGCGGAGCCAAAGCCCCATTCACTGTATCAGGCCCAGCATCCTGGGGCCCATCAAACGTAAAGGTGGGTCAACCCTTATGTATTCTTTCACAGGTCAAAAGGCATTGTTAATGCCACATACATATATGGAGTGTACAAAACATTAAGAACACCTGCTCCTTTTCTAGCTTTAATATTGTGGCTTCGATCAATGAAATTGTGCCCAACTCAGTATCAGGTAGGGATTCTTAATGTTTTGTATACTTGGTATGTCTCATGCAGGCATACAGTGCATTTGGAGAGTATTCCCCTTTTCCACCTATTGTGATGTTACAGCCTTCTAAAATTGATTTAAAATATTTGTTAAATCTACACACAATACCCCATAAAGACAAACTGAAAACAAGTTTAGAATTTTTTGCAAATGTATTTAAAAAATAGAATATTCAGACTAGAGGTCAACCGATTGTGATTTTTCAACGCCGATACCGATTTATTGGAGGACAAAAAACAGCCGATTTAATCAGCCATTTTTGTATTTTTTTTTTTCAAATTTGTAATAATGATAATTACTGAATGAACACTTTTAACTTAATATAATACATCAATAAAATCAATTTAGCCTCAAATAAATAATGAAACATGTTCAATTTGGTTTAAATAATGCAAAAACAAAGTGTTGGTTGGAGAAGAAAGTAAAAGTGCAATGTAAGAAAGCTAACGTTTCAGTTCCTTGCTCAGAACATGGGAACATATGAAAGCTGGTGGTTCCTTTTAACATGAGTCTTCAATATTCCCAGGTAAGAAGTTTTAGGTTGTAGTTATTATAGGACTATTTCTCTCTATACCATTTGTATTTCATTAACCTTTGACTATTGGATGTTCTTATAGGCACTTTAGTATTGCCAGTGTAACAGTATAGCTTCCGTCCCTCTCCTCGCTCCTCCCTGGGCTCGAACCAGCAACACAACGACAACAGCCACCATCGAAGCAGCGTTACCCATGCAGAGCAAGGGGAATAACTACTAGAAGGCTCAGAGCGAGTGACGTTTGAAATGCTATTAGCACGCGCTAACTAGCTAGCCATTTCACTTCGGTTACACCTGCCTCATCTCTGGAGTTGATAGTCTTGAAGTCATAAACGGCGCAATGCTTGACTCACAACGAAGAGCTGCTGGCAAAACGCACAAGTGCTGTTCGAATGAAAGTTTACGCGCTAGCTTCTGCCTACCACCGCTCAGTCAGATACTTGTATGCTCAGTCAGATTATATGCAACGCAGGACATGCTAGATAATATCTAGTAATATCATCAACCATGTGTAGTTAACTAGTGATTATGATTGTTTTTTAAGATTAATGCTAGCTAGCAATTTACCTTGGCTTACTGCATTCGCGTAACAGGCAGTCTCCTTGTGGAGTGCAACGAGAGAGGCAGGTCGTTATTGCATTGGACTAGTTAACTGTAAGGTTGCAAGATTGGATCTCCCGAGCTGACAAGGTGAAAATATGTCGTTCTGCCCCTGAACGAGGCAGTTAACCTATCGTTCCTAGGCCGCCATTGAAAATAAGAATGTGTTCTTAACTGACTTGCCTAGTTAAATAAAGGTATATAAATGTTATTTTTTAATCGGCAAATCGGCGCCCAAAAATACAGATTTCCGATTGTTATGAACTTGAAATCGGTCCTAATTAATCGGCCATTCTGATTAATCGGTCGACCGATAATTCAGACCCTTTGCTATGAGACTCAAAATTGAGCTCCGGTGCATCCTGTTTCCATTGATCATCCTTGATGTTTCTACAACTTGATTGGAGTCCACCTGTGGTAAATTCTATTGATTGGACATGATTTGGAAAGGCACACACCTGTCCAAGGTCCCACAGTTGACGGTGCATGTCAACGCAAAAACCAAGCCATGAGGTCGAAGGAACTGTCCCTAGAGCTCCGAGACAGGATTGTCTAGTCACAGATCTGGGGAAGGGTACCAAAAAAAACTCTGTAGCGTTGCAGTTCCCCAAGAACACAATGGCCTCCATCATTCTTAAATGGAAGAAGTTTGGAACCACAGAGACTCTACCTAGAGCTGAGAACCTCCCCAAACATGGTTCTCTGGTCTGGTTGAAACAAAGATTGAACTCTTTGGCCTGAATGCCAAGTGTCACGTCTGGAGGAAACCTTGCACCATCCCTATGGTGGTAGCAGCCTCATGCTGTGGATGTTTTTCAGCGGCAGGGACTGGGAGACTAGTCAGGATCGAGGGAAAGATTAACGGAGCAAAGTACAGAGATCCTTGACGAAAACATGCTCAAGACCTAAGACTTGGTTAACGGTTCATCTTCCAACAGGACAACGATACTAAGCACACAGCCAAGGTAACGCAGGAGTGGCTTTGGGACTGGTCTGACTGTCCTTGAGTGGTCCAGCCAGAGACCGGGCTTGAACCTGATCGAACATCTCTGGAGAGACCTGAGCGATATTCCCCAGCCAACCTGACCGCGCTTGACAGGATCTGCATAGAAGAATGGGAGAAAGTCCAAAAATACAGGCTTGCCAAGCTTGAAGCTTCACACCAAAAAGATGAGGCTGTAATTGCTGCCGACGGCGCTTCAACAAAGTACTGAGCAACGGGTCTCAATACTTATGTGAATGTGATGCCATTTCTAAACCTGTTTTTGCTTTATCATTATGGGGTATTGTATGTAGATTGGGGGGGGGACAATTGAATCAATTGTAGAATAAGGCTGTAACTAAACAAAATGTGGAAAAAGTCAAGGTCTGAATACCTTTCCGAATGCACTGTACATGCATACATCAACCCCTTTAACTTTTGGAACTTAAGGTGAGTGGGCATTTTGTGAGTTGGTGTTATGTCCTATGGATGTTAGGTCATCAATAGAGAACCGTCTTTGTCTTCTGTAGGGGAGATGATGGAGACTGAGAGCCAGCCAAAGAGGCTCTTCCAGGGGACCACCACAATTCTGTCCTCAGATGTACTTGTGCCCCAAGTCCAACTGCCAGACTTCACCTCCTGGTGAGTTACCCCTGCAAACTAATTTTAGCTACCCCTACACACAACTGTTTAGCATTGGCTGCCAATGGTCTCTTGACAAGACTATTTGTTTCACAAGTTGAACAGTTTCAGTTCCCTCTCTGCCATTAGGCTAGACCTTGCACCTCCATATGATGAACATTATCACAATGTGACTCATTGAATATCTAACAGTTTGCTTGCTGAAATGGGTATTTTCTTCTCGCCAGTCTCTCTCCGCCGGACGTGCTGGACGGCAGCCTTAGCAGTGTGGGTTCTTCCACTGGCTCGCCATCTAAGATGGAGGGCATCTCTCAGTCTCCTTCCTCCAGTAACTCTCCCTTCAACCCCCTCCAGGACCACTCCCCAAAATGAACAAGGGAACATGAGACTCTAAACAAGAGTGAAGGCATGAAAGCCACCTCAACTGTATGACCCCCCCCCCCATCACTTTGCTTTAGCTAATGTGGGAATCCCTTCCCATGCTGTTTGATTTTGCTAGGCTGTTTGCTAGGGGAGGAGAATCTTGGTGTTTGCATTGAAAGGAAACCAAAGCCCTGGATGTGAGCTGTGGCCACACCATGCTGTAGTAGACTACATGGTGCTGCTTAGCCCCACAGTGACCAGAACAGCCAAGTTGTCTACCCTGCATCACATCACTGTCAGCTTCCAGCCCCATCCCCTACTTCATTTTCCATCTTCACACTGGAGGGACTGAACACTGGATGGCGAAAGTTGCTCACTAAGTCAGTTTTCCTGTTTTCCTTATAGAAAACGAATTCTCCAGGTGTTTTTGGTGTGCATAAAACTGTCTGCAGGTCTTGTATGAATGAAAGGATATAACTTGTTGTTCCCGTTTTGTAATTATGTATATACTTTTTCATGTCAGTGTCATTAGTTTTATGTTTGATTGGCTGAGTGATGAATGCAGGTGCACAGGGCTTCAAAAGTGAACTGACAATTCTCTCGAGGGGATTGGAAATGTTCTTACTACTTGTCATTATACTGAAAGAACAGTTTTCAGTTTATATCCTCAGTAGTCCCCAAGATGTGGGGTATTCTTCTGGTTAATTTTCTAAATTTGGCACTTAATCTGGCCCCCCTCTGGTATTAACTACAGTTGCCAGTGGTTTGGGTCATGTCTACCCATCCCTGCAGATTTTACTAGGAAGGGAAGTAAGCGGAGGGCACACAGACTGGGGTCTCTGAGTCCTACTGCCTGGATATATCTGTAGACCTGCAGGATGTGCAACAAAATTTAGTTTTTACTTCTGAAGCTTTTTGGAAAATAATTGTGTTCTTGTTTGAAGCTACTTTGTAAATGTAACTGACTTTTTTTAGGCTACATTATTGCATTTTATACTGAACATTAGAATAGCTCACCCTATTCTCAATACTCTGCAATTAAATCAATAGATTGGTTTAGGATGAGCACACTGAGGTAGAGGACAGAACATGGTGCCATTTCAAAAGGGATTCAGTGAGTGGGCTTATGTCGGTCTACTGTGGTCAACATTTGTCCGAAAAGCTTTGTGCGGAATGTGTCACTGGATTGGTTGGTTATGAATAACATTTGCAATGAACATTCATAAGCAATACCAAAGAGTTATCAGGGGAATTGTGAAGGCAAACTTCAGCTATACACTGATTCACAAATTCATTTTAAGGCTGCTGTAAAACATTTGGGTTAAGTCATTTCAGTTCAACTCTTACATTTGATATTTTCCCCTCGTTCAGGGTCTGGCGTCTTTACAAAGGGAGGGGGAGACTTCATGTACAAAAGTGATTATACATTTTCATTGATATATGTAAATGAAACAGCGTTGTGAATATCTTTAAAGAAACTGCAAGCAGGTCGATCAGGTATGCTTGCACTGCTGTCAACGTAATTGGTTTAGTAATTGTGTTTTTTTTGGGGGGGGGGTTATATCCTGTTCATGTTTCAATTAGTCAATGTCTAGGGCATGAGATCGGCAAAGTAAATTAAGTGTATATGGATGGGTCGTAGACTTGTTAGACTGCTTGCCAAAGTTTTGAACAAGGGTAAATAAATTGTCTATTTCCATTCAATGACTTCTGGTTGTTGGCAATGTTTAAATGTCTTGCTCATCTCTTTTTGGCCTCTTCATAATGACAAGTTTTTTTTCAATTTAACCTTTTTTACCGGAGTCCTGCTGAGACCAAAGTCTCTTTTGCAGATGAGCCCTGTGTACACAAAGCAACGCAATCATAGAAAAACATTCAGTGAAAAGGCTTTATTTGGTTTAAGTTGAGCAACAAAGAATCAGATAAATGTGATCTTATACAAATGTGTAAGCAAGGTTTGAAATTGTTTAAGTCAAACATCTGTTTGGGCTTCTTGCGGTCAATCTGCAGTTTGTTCCGGCCATCTGCTCAAGAAAAGAATTGGCCCGAAGCTGAATCAAGTTGATGCTCCCTGCCCTAGAGGCACAGATTCATCAAATTTCAGAGTAAGGTGCAAAAAAAAAATGTATGTGGAAGTCTATGCAGGAGGGAGTTGTTGCTGCCCATTTCTTCATAATGTGTTTGGCCTTGTAGCCATGTCCCAAGCTTCCAGTCACTTGTGGACCCCTCATCACTGGCTCACTAGTGCTGAGTAGGTGAACTAATCAGACTAGTATAAAGAGATCGCCTTACTATCTTGTGCTGATTCAAGACTTTTTATTAGGCATTTGATGGAATAACATTGACATTGTACAGCAAGTAAACGGATGTCTTTCATAGGAAGAGGACATTTCCTTTGGTCACATTTTAAACCTTTTTGTTTTGTATATTGCGTCTGGAAAAGTAACACTTCCATTCAGATAAGTATCCACACGTGCATGTAACTGCATTTAGTCAGATTCAGTCAATACTAGCTACAAAAGAGTACGTTGTTTTATTCTAAGCAGACAATATTAAGATGTGGTTACAGGTGAAGACAAAAGTTTTTTTAATGACAAAGCTGCAATATGTACTTTTTAGATGACCTGACTAAATTCACATTGAAATGTGAGTTATAGACTTTCAGTGAGTGACAGCTGAAGCGGTAGATCTGTTCTATGTGCACTTTCTATGCTTCCCGGTAAGTTTCTTAATTTAGGTTTTGTACACCAGCTTCAAACAGCTGAAACAATATTTTGGGTTACTGAAAATATATTTCACAGCTGTTTTGACGGAACAATGATTCTCTACACTAAACACGTCTCTTCATTGTCACAAACAAATTAGGCAAACTATTTGAATTTCAGCAACCAGAAAATGGCAGAGCGATTTCTACATATTGCACTTTTGTGTACATGAAATCACAACTTCAAATTGCCCTAATGTGTAACAGCAAATAGCTAACTTAACTTCACCATTGTCTGTTACTTAATGGCCATGGAACTCCACACAGACACAGGATATGAAGTCAAACACAATTTAATGACCCACATGTTTTTATACAAACCCTTCCTCCAACGGCCGCAGACCCACACAATGCCCTCCTTCCAGAATGTTATTTCTGTGCCCGCTGCATCAGAGGTCTCTTGCTTTGTATCAGTCAGTATTATGTTTTTATTTCAAAACAATTAGATGTATGTTTTTGGGACAGAGGAAGGGGGAATTGACTGGATACCCCCTCCCCCTCAACACTACCCTCTCAAGCATGTAGTTGCCTTGGGTGAGTGAATGTTCTCTTCTGTATCCTCTTCTCCTCGTTCTCTCTTTCCAGCCCCATAGCACTTCATGTACGCAGGATAACCATTGTAAGAAGACCTGTAACATAGATAAACAATCAATTCTCAGCAGGATTATGCTCCAGCAGTATCGCACACACAGAATGGATAGAACAAGAGTAATCAATGCAAACCCCATAGTCTAGTTTAGTGTACTGCTTTTGACCAGGGCTTATAGACCTCTGGTCAAAAGTAGTGCACTATATAGGGAATAGGGTGCCATTTGGGACGTAGAAGACAACACGTGTGGGCTGAGTGACTCCCATGAAGTATTATCAATTCATATCCATTGAAATTGGTGATAACATAAAGAGCATGCAATTGTTCATCAAGGGTTTGCTCTCTCCCCCTGGCTCACCTAGAACGTAAGCAGCTACAAGTTTCTTGGTAACACTTAAGTGGAGGTAGACAGGCACGGTGGATTCTTGCTCCCCCAGGGTGGGCAGCATGAGGGCAGCCATACACACCAACCCCAACAGCACCGTCAGCAGGCTTGGGCCCCCAGACTGAGAGCGGCTCTCTGTACAACACACACACCATAACAATCCACTGCTCTCACTTCACCACTTCCATATTGTATTGGTGTCTGGCACCACCTAGTGTCAGGACAATATAATGACATGCAGTGCCTCCATTTCAGTTAGTTCACCTAAACAACAAATGTAGCCTGCATAATGTTGGCTAATATATTTTTGGTCTCAGGGTACATAACACACTTAATAGGTATTGATAGTTAAGTTTGGGCAAGATATCCCTTTTCAGCGGCGAGTCATACTCCTACCTGTCTGGAAGGTGGTCTGCTCAAAGAAGACGCTGTCTGCTAGCTGTTCCCTCATCTGTCGCTCCTCCTCCTGGGGCCGGGGGCTGGGGGGCTCCTGGGCAGCCGAGGGCCTCAGAGTGGCCGTCACTTCCTTCCGGCCCAGGGCCTTCCTCTGGCTCTGCTCAGACACCTGCAGCCGGAACTTATCAGACACCCCATAGTGACAGGCCCGCACATCTTTGTGTCGAATCACTCTGAGAACAGACACAGAGGAAAATACAAGGTGAACGATAAGAATATTTGACTGGAATGACTGCATTTTTTAAGCAGAAGCTTGCTTCCAATTAAATCATTCTCTATTATTGCTTGATATTTCATAAGTTGCACTCAGGCTTGCAGGGGCACATCATGAATATCATGTCCTTCATTAATATGCCTTAAAGGTGGGTAACTGATGGTCCTAGTTACGACAAAAGCTTATTACTCACATGTCAACACAGCACTGTGGTTTGACGGCTCCGGTGGCATCCACCACGGTATACTTGTTGGGCGCTGTGCATAGCACTGACCAAGAAAATAAACTGAATGAGTAGTGTATACTCTACAGTATCAATGTGGTTCTCTTGAATCCTTAATTGATGGCTAAAATGGTTCTTATATCAATACCTAGTTATCTTGAAACCCAATGTTTTATTTACCTTTGAACTTGAGGGCAAACTCATAGGGGTTGTAGAGGGTGAGAACCTGCTTGTGGGAGGTCTGCTCGTCCGCGTAGAAGACAAGCTCTGTGGGGAACACGAACACGGGAAGGCTTCCTTCCACTAGCTCAGGCTGTCCACTCTGCTGCTGCATTGGCTCCAGCTGAGCTCACTCCCCAGTCCCTTTCTCTCGTCCTATATGTCTGGCAGGGCCCTCTCTCTGGAAGCTCTGCAGGTGCGTCTGGCAGGGCCCTCTCTCTGGAAGCTCTGAAGAGGTGTCTGGCAGGGCCCTCTCTCTGGAAGCTCTGCAGGTGTGTCTGGCAGGGCCCTCTCTCTGGAAGCTCTGCAGGTGTGTCTGGCAGGGCCCTCTCTCTGGAAGCTCTGAAGAGGTGTCTGGCAGGGCCCTCTCTCTGGAAGCTCTGCAGATGTGCCTGTCAGGGCCCCCTCTCTGGAAGCTCTGGAGAGGTGTCTGTCAGGGCCCTCTCTCTGGAAGCTCTGCAGGTTTGTAACCTCCCCTCACGTGCAGATGGCCCTTCCCACTCACCCTCAGCTTCTTAGCAGGATAACGTAATGCTGCACCCTGGTAAACAACAACAGTCTCAGTGGTGAGACTTCATTCCAACCAAGTACACCACAGATTAATGACTAATTGTGTATAGTTATAAAGTAACATCAACACTATGAAATAACACATATGAAATCATGTAGTAGCCAAAAAAACTAATCAAAATATAGTTTATATTTGAGACCCTTCAAAGTAGCCACCCTTTGCCTTGATGACAGCTTTGCACACTCTTGACATTCTATCAACCAGCTTCATGTGGAATGCTTTTCCAACAGTCTTGAAGGAGTTCCCACATACGCTGAACACTTGTTGGCTGCTTTTCCTTCACTCTGCAGTCCAAGTCATCCCAAACCATCTCAACTGGTTTGAGGTCTGGTGATTGTGGAGGCCAGATCATCTGATGCAGCACTCCATTGGTCTCCTTCTTTGTCAAATAGCCCTTACACAGCCTGGAGGTGTGTTGGGTCATTGTCCTGTTGAAAAACAAAATGATAGTTCCACTAAGCGCAAACCAGATGGGATGGCATATAGCTGCAGAATGCTGTGGGAGCCATCCTGGTTAAGTGTGCCTTGAATTCTAAATAAATCACAGACAGTGTCACCAGCAAATGACAGATTTCCGCCGGTATAATGTCCATTTCTCGTGTTTCTTGGCCCAAGCAAGTCTCTTCTTCTTATTGGTGTCCTTGAGTAGTGGTATCTTTGCAGCAACTCGACCATAAAGCCTTATTCACGCAGTCTCCTCTGAATAGTTGATGTTGAAATGTGCCTGTTAATTGAACTCTGTGAAGTATTTATTTGGGCTGCAATCTAAGGTGCAGTTAACTCTAATGAACTTGTCCTCTGCAGCAGAGGTAGCGCTTGGTCTTCCTTTCCTGTGGCGGACCTCATGAGAGCCAGTTTCATCATAGCGCTTGATGGTTTTTGCAACTGCACTTGAAACTTTCAAAGTTCTTGAAATGTTCTGCATTGACTGACCTTCACGTCTTAAAGTAATGATGGACTGCTGTTTCTCTTTGCTTATTTGAGATGTTCTTGCCATAATATGGACTTGGTCTTTTACCAAACAGGGCTATCTTCTGTATACCACCCCTAAAACCCCTATTATTTTGCCACTATGGCCTATTTATTGCCTTACCTCCCTAATCTTACTACATTTGCACACACTGTATATAGACATTTCTATTGTGTTATTGACTGTACGTTTGTTTATCCCATGTGTAACTCTGTGTTGTTTGTGTTACATTGCTTTGCTTTATCTTGGCCGGATCGCAGTTGTAAATGAGAAGGTGAAATACATTTTTTAATAGAAAAAAATAATACCTTTATCACAACACAACTGATTGGCTCAAATGTATTAAGAAGGAGATACATTCCACAAATGAACTTTTAACAGGGTACACCTGTTAATTGAAATATACCTCATGAAGCTGGTTGAAGGAAGGCCAAGACTGTGAAAAGCTGTCATCAAGGCAAAGGGTGGCTACTTAGAATAATCTCAAATATAAAATATTTTTGGATTTGTTTAACACTTTTTTGGTTATTACATGATTCCACATGTGTTATTTCATAGTTGTGATGTCTTCACTATTATTCAGCAATTCAGAAAATAGTAAAAATAAAGAAAAACCCTGGAATAAGTAGGTGTGTGCAAACTTTTGACTGGTACTGTATATGATGATGGTAAATATTTATAACCCATATTTCATCCCTTCATTAACTTTTCATGTGACATGATAAGGGAGACTGTATTAATTTAGAGTTGGAGGTTATTCCATTGTACCAATGCCAGGACCTGTGTACAATACAATGGGAAAACATCAAGAATAAAGCATTTGTCATCAAGAATAAAGCATTTGTGGTGTGGTCACAAATGTATTTTCATTTGATTTGAAATGGAAAGAACCTGTAAATATTGGTCAGACTGTATGTAAATAGTATCTTAATAATAGCCTATTGATGGGGGTGGGTGTTGACACAGTAGCTTAAAATCTGCAGTAGGCCCATATAATTTCTCTTTCAATAACATAGCTAGTTAAAGTCTGCCTCAACATGGCTAATCACGTGAACATGTTTTGTTATCTTGGAGAATTTCAGAACTGGACGAAACCCATTCCTGTGTGAAATTGTTTCGCAATAGTTTTGTGAACTTTGAATAACGCACCAGAGGACAAAATATCGACTAAGTGATTAATTAAATTATTAACACTGAAAACTGTACTGTAGCTAGGCAGTTTTTGTTCCAAAATATGTTAGCTGAATAGCAACATTTTAAACGGTAATCTTAGCTAGTTAACTAGTTACTTTACAAATCCAAAGGTAACGTTACATACGACATTATACGATCTAGCTAATTAGCTGAGACTAAATATATTGCACCCCAGTCAATCCATGCAAGTGACGTGTTGCTGATTAATGCCAAATAATGTTTGGCTTGCTAACTAGTTACACGGATTTCATAACAATAACAAGCTAGTTAGCTATCAACATAACAAAGTGGTTAGGTAACTTAGCTAGCTGGGTGATTGGGGGGTGAACGCTTTCCAACTTGACTGTACACCAGATGTTTATATAGCTAACGTTACGTACACCATGATCTGCCAAATAACGTCGTTAGCCATCAAAACAAAGACGCATTAACGTTAGCTAGCAAGCGAACCTCACTGGCAACCGTAGCTATTTTGGTGACAGGCTAGCTGACACAAGCAATGTCATTCCAAAAATGGCATCTGTATCTGAATAATTCATAGGAATTGTTGCAAATAGTAGTGTTTTACCTTATTGTCGTCAAATTGTGGGGGTATTGTTTTGCAGAGCCCACCCTGTTTTCTGTCGTTCTTTTCTTTGTCAATACTGCAGGTCACGCTGTGAATTCTGGGATATCGGAGGGAGAAGGAATTCCGCCAGAGTAGATTCATTACGTCATCAGTGTTCCTACGGTGACATTATAATATGAAGTATGGACACACTGTACTTACCTGCTGTTAAAGCCACTTTAAATAAAATGTGTCAACTGGGCAAGACTTGATTCCTTGTCAAGCATTTTTTTATTTTTCTTGATTGAGTTAGTTCATTGCATTCTTTTGTTGCATGCTGTCATGTGGCTGGACCACATGTTCTACTTAGAGCCTCAGAGCAGGCCTTGATTCAGTTAACTCTTGACAAAGTCTGAAAGCATACTCAGTACTGGTGCAATTATAATACGAATACTACGAATAATGGTATCTTAAAGTCACATATTATTTGCTTTAATAACAACCTTTATATATATATATATATATATATATATATATATATATAACACATATATAACACTCTAGACCACTTGTGCGGTGCACAAATGATTCTGAACAGGTGACAGGCCCATGCACCTGTCAATGTGCCTGCATTGATATGTAAATGTTGATTAAATAATAGTTAGGCAAAATAATAAATAGTAGGCAAGTGGTAGCCTGGTAATACCACCTTTAAGATGTTCTGCTCTACTGTATTATACACGTTTTATAGGCCAAGGTTGAAAACATTCAACATTTGTGTTCAACAATATAGAGTCAACAAATGTCAACATTTTTATTAATTGAGACCTATTGAAACACCAGGCTTGCATAATGCATAAACTGTTCATAAACTCTGTAGCCCATAAAGCTATGTTTGTGTGTTGTGTCATCAGTGATTATTATGCAAGATTGCTCACTTCCTGTAACCGATAAAAGGATCTATCGTAAATCTGCATGTAAATGTACTGGCAGCTATCACAGCAGTTTATTTTACTGCCTGCTACGTTTAGGTTAAGGACAGCAAGTCGACAACCCTCCCTCTCCGTCATATTCAGCCAAGTACACTAGTCTCTAGTTAAGACAGCCACAAAGTCAAAATTGGCAACGACAAAATAAGCTTATTAGCAGTGTGGTAAGGTTAGGTAAATCGAATTGCAAGAAGATAAATGGTAGAAATGGGCGGGGTTTAGCCATAATTATGACTTTGTGGTTGTGTTAACTAGTGACGACCCAAACAGGCAGAAGGGCGGTCGTTGCATATGTCCCTGACCAAAAAAACTAAAAAGGTTTTGGTAAACAGTGTGGCTCCTACTGTCTTTAAAACGTGTTCTACAGAAATTACACAACGATTCCCAAGTAGCAGAAACATAAAATAAGGAGCCATGATGAGGCAGCAGCAGAACATTCACCTTCGTGCAAGCACGCATTCGCACTGGAGCTTTTGCATTTTGCAATATGGCGCTTCGAGGTGCTGCTTGCACAGAGATTTAACATGGAGGGGAAGGTGAGGGAAGGCACGATTATTATCAAAATCGTACGGTGATGCGACTCTCTCGCACCCTCCCCCACCAAGACAGCAACACGGGAACAAGGGGTCGTCGTCCTTTATGTTCAACCATCCCATACCACTAATTAATACTCGCAAATGATGAGGTCATATTGCTTTTTTAGTATATGTTGTATGTATGTGAAGTCATTACAACGTTATACTATGCAGAATAGAGTGGCCATATCATCAATATTTGTATTAATGTTTCTTCTTGCAACAGTACATGTATCCCCTCTCTGAATGATCCTCTGCTTAGCAGAACAAGAACCGAGAAACCATCTCGACCTCATTATTACATATTTATGCACGGCAGGGAGTGGCCACTGTGGTCAGGCTCAACCAATACGGTCGCAGCGGTGAAAGGAAGGCGTTTCACTCTGTTCGGAAGATAACTTCTCTAACAGCGCTAACCCAGCAGTGCTTAGGAAAGACAGATAGAGTCAGGCAGCGGCAAGGGGTGGCTGTACGACCCTCTTTTGGGGGGGGTCTGATTATTACAAAAAAATATACACACATATATGCATGCCCCGGCCGCAAGATAGGTCATATGACGATAATAGGTATTTTAGAAAGCATATAGCTATATATCTATACATTTAAGATGCCTATTTTACTTTTCCTGATAGACACGTCCGCTTCTATGAATCAGCGCACTTATTTGGGTACGACGTATCTGGACATTGCTAAAGGCGCGGTTGAGATCTTTATGAAGGTAAAGAATAATTTTACCCCAATTTTTTTCAGCTTACTATTTGCCTTGATAGTGTTGAGGGTCCCTTTGACATATTCAGTCGAAATTAACATGTATTGTTTCGTTTTCTTTAACAGCTGCGTGCCCGAGACCCGGCTAGTAGAGGCGACAGGTACATGCTAGTTACATTCGATGATCCACCATACGGAGTTAAGGTAAATAAATACTGTTAAATTGTTTTATATGTGATTAAGGCGCGGATATTTTGCTGGCAGTGAGACTTTACTGTCCCTCTGGTTTGTAGCTGCGGGTTGGGCGGCCTCCCGGTGGCGAAAACGGCAAATTTTTGTAAAAAATATCCGCAGACCGGTGCAGCGCTGCCTCTGAACATGGCGGACATTTTGCTTTTGTGTTGGGAGAGCTCTCGGGCGCTGAGATGGAGGCGGAGAGATATATTATCTATCGTGACGTCTCTATTTCTGTGGGCTAACTCATCCTGGATTGGTCAACTGGCCTGCACCTCTTCACGAGTCCTCCTGTTGCATTCGTTCTGTGGCTGAACTCTATGCACTCGCATTGGCCAATGTGGACTGGGCGACTCAAACTTATTTGATTTGATAAAACCTCCTTTATCATAGAACATGATGATGTTCACACGACACTCAATATTTTCACCTAAATCTGAGTTTACACCGTAAGGTGCCCATTCTGTAGTTTACACTATCATAACTTCATAATGATCAAATGCCCTTATAAAGTGTCAACATCATAACCTCCCCCAGTCTGTATACACACCATCATCATTAAAATGGTTAATGTGAAGGTTAAAGGTTAGAATAGGGAGGTCTCAAGGATCAGGATAGAGATGACCATTTCCAAATGCCCCCACCCTCAGCCTTGCACTCGTAGTATAAACAGGGTCCCTTTTCTTATATAAAAATAAAACGTCCTAACCCATGCCAATAATTAAGCAACAGGCAGAGGCAGCAGGTAGTAAAGTTTACATAATCAAATCAAATTTTATCAAATCAAATTTCATGTAATAATGTGGCATAGGCACATAAGCACATATGACTCCTTATGGGTAGTTATAGACTGTTCTTTCTGCCACCACCGTGCAAGCAGTACCGGTGCACTAAGTCTGGAACCAACAGGACCCTGAACAGCTTCTACCCCCATAAGACTACTAAATAGTTAGTAAAAATAGTTGACCAATAGCTACCCGGACTATCTGCATTGACCCTTTTTGCACTAACTCTTTTTGACTCATCACATATGCTGCTGTTACTACTGTTTGTTATCTATCTTGTTGCCTAGTTACATTATCCCTACCCATATGTACATATCTACCTCAATTACCTCGTACCCCTGCACATTGACTTGGCGCTGGTACCCTGTGTATATAACCAAGTTATCGTCTTATTACTTTTATTATTGCATGTTTTACCTTTTCTATTATTTCTCTATTTTTTTCTCTCTGCAATTTGTTAACATTTCACTGTTAGTTTACACATGTTGTTTATAAGGCATGTGACAAATACAATTGGATTTGTTTTGATATCCAATTCAACTCTGCCCCAAAGCAGGAAAAGATGGAGTGAAATATGTTCTCCATTTTAGTGTATGTGAGTGGCAGCTAACACCAACACTCTCAAACATGGAAATAATATTTCAATGACAAGTTCTCTCAGTTTACAACAATTAGATGTGACTGTTCGAATGAACCCATATGAATCATGCAGTCACTGCAGCAGCTAGCTTTATCATTGGGATGTCAGTGTAACATTACACCAGACTTAGGAACATGAATAAGCAGTTGGGGCTAACTTGCTGTCAAGTATCTGACAGCATTTTTACATTTTAGTCTTTTAGTAGACACTCTTATCCAGAGTGACTTACAGTTAGTGCATTCATCTTAAGATAACCATGTATTAATCCTATATGAATTCCCTGTCACATGTCTATTCATGCACTCTTGTTGGGGATGGGCACATATTTTGTATAATAGTCAAATGAGTAGTGCTGAAGTGCATTGCATGTAGCCTATGTTATAATGAATGTGTAAAGGCCAAGTGTATGAAACTGCATTGTTGCTTCTTTCATGTACAACGTTGCCGATGTGCAGAAGGTGTGCCTGCATCAGTGTATGCTGCTGTAGTTTTGTGGTTTGACAGTGACAGTACTGTAGAGTGGCTTATTCCCTGGCACTTCATTAGCTTTGTCTCTCTGGCAGGTGGCCAGACATCCTCCCAGGGCTTTTCTACACCCCCCTCCCTCCAATGCATACACATATCGCCTCCTCCTTCTCCAGGTCTTCTTCCTCTCCATCCAAGGATAGGTGGTGGTTCATTAGCTATTCCATTTCACATTCCTTGGTGTCAGAGCTTGTTCAGTTTCTGTTTCTGAATTAAATTACAAGATAGGCCTATAAAGCTTAATTGTCTTCAGAATTTTCCTTGAGGGCATTTTTCCTGATTTGTTGCATATTAATGGATTATTATCAAGGGACTTTTGATGAAACTATTCAAAAGCAGAAGTGCTAAGCATTCTGGGAAATAACTAGCTAACTGCATGTCTACTGAATTTTTTTCTATGCACTTTGGAGAGAAAGCTCCTCCCTGTGTTAGGTTTTGACAACCAGACGAACAGATTTTGCCCAACAATAACCCAGCCTGTAATGTCTTGCCTACATTGCCTGGTGCGAGATGGAATCTGACTACTGAACTTCCGCACTTCTACTGAGCAGTGTGACTGTTTAGCCCTGTTTTATTATTCATAAGCTATTCAGCCACCAATAAGAGAGGAGTTCCATGGAGACGCTGCTGGATAAAGACAATGCTGTCTTTTCCTCCTCCCCCTGAGTTCACTAGTTGTACCGTTCCTGGACCGTCGAGAGGAAGGTCATTCTTCTCTTCCTCTTCCTCCTCCCCCTGAGTTCACTTGTTGTCCCGTTCCTGGACCGTCGAGAGGAAGGTAATTCTTCTCTTCCTCTTCCTCCTCCTGCCCCAGCGCTGACATTACTTTTCTCACTTGGATTTTTTTTCTCTTTTACACTCCTTTCCTCTCTAGCATGACATGTTATTAGGCAGGAGATGTGTACTGTGTGTACGATATGCATGCTGAAGCAGTTCATCCACGTTCTGTCATAAAGAGCACATGTTCAACTTCATAAAAAAACGTGACAAGGTTGACCGTAAAAGGGTTGACAATTTCATCTTAAATCAGCTATAAATCCCCTTGTTACAGGAGGAATGGAGTCTTGTTGTCTTGTTGTGTTCAACAAGGAGTGGCAATTGAGTTCATTGTTAAAACATTTCTAGCCTGTCTATCTACGGGTAACAGGGTTGACGTGTTATATTCAACCCACTCAGTTTTCCATCACAAAATGGCCAAAAAAAAGATGTTCAATGTTTCTTTTGAAAAAACATTTTGTAAAAGGAATATTTTCACCACATTATAACGAGAGTTCACTTCACGTAATAGGACAGACACAAATGAATCACTAATCACATAAAATAGATATAATGTTCAGGAAAGACTTTGTCAAAGCAACAAGATAACTAGGGCTTTATAATGATAGTGAAAACCTTTGGAAATGTTAGGGTTAAGTGGCTTACAATTTTCCTGGAAGTCACAGAAGGTGCATGGGGGGACATGTCAATATGCTGAATTTTGGCATTTTAGCAAGTCGTTATTCATATAAAAAAATCGGATTAATTGAATTATCCATGTGGTCTATATTACAGGCCACTTCATTTAATATAACAGGCTTTTAAAATTAAATAACAAAGGGATGCAGAAGGCAGTCTTTTCGTGAAATGACTCCAAATGTTTAACATTGTGTTATAATCATTCAGGCTTGTGTTTACACATACCCGACCGGTACATCCAGGGCTGTCATTCACATACCCGACCGGTACATCCAGGGCTGTCATTCACATACCCGACCGGTACATCCAGGGCTGTCATTCACATACCCGACCGGTACATCCAGGGCTGTCATTCACATACCCGACCGGTACATCCAGGGCTGTCATTCACATACCCGACCGGTACATCCAGGGCTGTCATTCACATACCCGACCGGTACATCCAGGGCTGTCATTCACATACCCGACCGGTACATCCAGGGCTGTCATTCACATACCCGACCGGTACATCCAGGGCTGTCATTCACATACCCGACCGGTACATCCAGGGCTGTCATTCACATGCCTGACCGGTACATCCAGGGCTGTCATTCACATGCCTGACCGGTACATCCAGGGCTGTCATTCACATGACTGACCGGAACATCCAGGGCTGTCATTCACATGCCTGACCGGTACATTCAGGGCTGTCATTCACATGTCTGACCGGTACATCCAGGGCTGTCATTCACATGCCTGACCGGAACATCCAGGGCTGTCATTCACATGCCCGAGCGGGGTCTGAAGCGGGTTCTGTAGCGGGTTCTGTAGCGGGTTCTGTAGCGGGGTCTGTAGCGGGGTCTGAAGCGGGGTCTGTAGCGGGTTCTGTAGCGGGGTCTGTAGCGGGTTCTGTAGCGGGGTCTGAAGCGGGGTCTGTAGCGGGTTCTGTAGCGGGGTCTGTAGCGGGGTCTGTAGCGGGTTCTGTAGCGGGTTCTGTAGCGGGGTCTGTAGCGAGGTCTGTAGCGGGGCCTGTAGCGGGGTCTGTAGCGGGGCCTGTAAAGGGTTCTGTAGCGGGGTCTGTAGCGGGGCCTGTAGCGGGGTCTGTAGCGGGGTCTGTAGCGGGTTCTGTAGCGGGGTCTGTAGCGGGGTCTGTAGCGGGTTCTGTAGCGGGTTCTGTAGCGGGGTCTGTAGCGGGGCCTGTAGCGGGGTCTGTAGCGGGGTCTGTAGCGGGGCCTGTAGCGGGGTCTGAAGCGGGTTCTGTAGCGGGGTCTGCACTCGTGTCTGAAACTTACTCCGCTTCACTGGCTGTGAGTCTGTGACCCCTTCCCTTTGCCTTCCATATGATCACAGCTCTTTGGGCTTGTTAAGCAGCCTAGCTTTCACTGCAGTGATAGCTCTGATTTCTACCATGCTCACACTGCTCTCATCTCCTGCTCTCATGACCAGTTAGTTCATCACCACCCTTCTGAGTCAGAAATGCACAATGACATGATGCTTTCTTTTTCCATTCTACTGAATGGGTATTGGTGCTTTCTGGTGGTGCTGTCTTGCCTGCTCAAGATCCATGAATCAAGACCTCATCACGTGCCTTCAACCTGGCACATTTTGGTTCTGCTCCTTAACTAAAGGATCATGGGAACTTAATGTTTTTTATTTATAAGTGTCTGCTCTCTCATAACTGGGGCTTTTGCGTGGAACAAGTTGTTATCTGTCTGTTTATGGAAAGCGGTCTCCTGTCCTGCAGTCAGTATGTGCAGGAACCCAGCATGACTTAGCCTAGGCCCCAGCTGCTGTATCCTGGCTCATAGACTGCCACTGTTCTATCGGGGGTGGGGGGACCTAGCTATATTCAGCTGCTATACCCTGGCTCATAGACTACCACTGTTAAATTGGGGGTGGGGGGGCTTAGCTATATACAGACACAAGTACATATAACAGTTTTTGATAAAAAATCATTCATGATGATGTAATCACTTTTCGATGTTGTCTTTTTCTTGGCACTCTAACTCGATGTCTGGGTTGCCGAGAGACATTTGAAGACGATGATGTCAGTGCTATAGGCTAGCTCTATGTCTTGTGTCATGTTGTATTCCTGTTTCACCACATGCCATGAAGCGCAGCCCACAAATAAATAGCCTACCACAATATAATGTTGACAATCCAGTCTCATTATCCTAACCCTTCCCCAAACGTCACAACATCAGCATAGTGGAGCACATTTTTTTCTAATGCATACATCCTTGACCCTCTTTCACTATTTTTTATGTCTCCCTCCACCTGTTTTCCCTCCCTTTCCCACCCCACCCACCAGACAAGGGACTCTGGTTGCACACTTATACAGCCTATAATTAATTGTTGATTTGGAGGGGGGGGAAAGAAGGTTGGGCAGGTAAAATTGAATTACTCTTTCGTTTGAATTATTGAGTGTGAGTTAAGAGTTCTACGGCCTACCAGTAGGGCTTTGTCTTCAGTTATACAGCCTGCCAGTAGGGCTTTGTTTTCAGTTCTACAGCCTGCCAGTAGGGCTTTGTCTTCAGTTCTACAGCCTGCCAGTAGGGCTTTGTCTTCAGTTCTACAGCCTACCAGTAGGGCTTTGTCTTCAGTTCTACAGCCTGCCAGTAGGGCTTTGTCTTCAGTTCTACAGCCTGCCAGTAGGGCTTTGTCTTCAGTTCTACAGCCTACCAGTAGGGCTTTGTTTTCAGTTCTACAGCCTGCCAGTAGGGCTTTGTCTTCAGTTCTACGGCCTGCCAGTAGGGCTTTGTCTTCAGTTCTACGGCCTGCCAGTAGGGCTTTGTCTTCAGTTCTACAGCCTGCCAGTAGGGCTTTGTCTTCAGTTCTACAGCCTACCAGTAGGGCTTTGTCTTCAGTTCTACGGCCTGCCAGTAGGGCTTTGTTTTCAGTTCTACAGCCTGCCAGTAGGGCTTTGTCTTCAGTTCTACAGCCTGCCAGTAGGGCTTTGTCTTCAGTTCTACAGCCTGCCAGTAGGGCTTTGTCTTCAGTTCTACAGCCTGCCAGTAGGGCTTTGTCTTTAGTTCTACAGCCTGCCAGTAGGGCTTTGTCTTCAGTTCTACAGCCTGCCAGTAGGGCTTTGTCTTCAGTTCTACGGCCTACCAGTAGGGGTTTGTCTTCAGTTCTACAGCCTGCCAGTAGGGCTTTGTCTTCAGTTCTACAGCCTGCCAGTAGGGCTTTGTTTTCAGTTCTACAGCCTGCCAGTAGGGCTTTGTTTTCTGTTCTACAGCCTGCCAGTAGGGCTTTATTTTCAGTTCTACAGCCTACCAGTAGGGCTTTGTCTTCAGTTCTACAGCCTGCCAGTAGGGCTTTGTTTTCAGTTCTACAGCCTGCCAGTAGGGCTTTGTTTTCAGTTCTACGGCCTGCCAGTAGGGCTTTGTTTTCAGTTCTACAGCCTGCCAGTAGGGCTTTGTCTTTAGTTCTACAGCCTACCAGTAGGGCTTTGTCTTTAGTTCTACAGCCTGCCAGTAGGGCTTTGTCTTTAGTTCTACAGCCTGCCAGTAGGGCTTTGTCTTCAGTTCTACAGCCTGCCAGTAGGGCTTTGTTTTCAGTTCTACAGCCTGCCAGTAGGGCTTTGTCTTCAGTTCTACAGCCTGCCAGTAGGGCTTTGTTTTCAGTTCTACAGCCTGCCAGTAGGGCTTTGTTTTCAGTTCTACAGCCTGCCAGTAGGGCTTTGTCTTTAGTTCTACAGCCTGCCAGTAGGGCTTTGTCTTCAGTTCTACAGCCTGCCAGTAGGGCTTTGTCTTTAGTTCTACAGCCTGCCAGTAGGGCTTTGTTTTCAGTTCTACAGCCTGCCAGTAGGGCTTTGTCTTCAGTTCTACGGCCTGCCAGTAGGGCTTTGTCTTCAGTTCTACAGCCTGCCAGTAGGGCTTTGTTTTCAGTTCTACGGCCTGCCAGTAGGGCTTTGTCTTCAGTTCTACAGCCTGCCAGTAGGGCTTTGTTTTCAGTTCTACGGCCTGCCAGTAGGGCTTTGTTTTCAGTTCTACAGCCTGCCAGTAGGGCTTTGTCTTTAGTTCTACAGCCTACCAGTAGGGCTTTGTCTTTAGTTCTACAGCCTGCCAGTAGGGCTTTGTCTTTAGTTCTACAGCCTGCCAGTAGGGCTTTGTCTTCAGTTCTACAGCCTGCCAGTAGGGCTTTGTTTTCAGTTCTACAGCCTGCCAGTAGGGCTTTGTCTTCAGTTCTACAGCCTGCCAGTAGGGCTTTGTTTTCAGTTCTACAGCCTGCCAGTAGGGCTTTGTTTTCAGTTCTACGGCCTGCCAGTAGGGCTTTGTCTTTAGTTCTACAGCCTGCCAGTAGGGCTTTGTCTTCAGTTCTACAGCCTGCCAGTAGGGCTTTGTCTTTAGTTCTACAGCCTGCCAGTAGGGCTTTGTTTTCAGTTCTACAGCCTGCCAGTAGGGCTTTGTCTTCAGTTCTACGGCCTGCCAGTAGGGCTTTGTCTTCAGTTCTACAGCCTGCCAGTAGGGCTTTGTTTTCAGTTCTACGGCCTGCCAGTAGGGCTTTGTCTTCAGTTCTACAGCCTGCCAGTAGGGCTTTGTTTTCAGTTCTACAGCCTGCCAGTAGGGCTTTGTTTTCAGTTCTACGGCCTGCCAGTAGGGCTTTGTTTTCAGTTCTACAGCCTGCCAGTAGGGCTTTGTCTTTAGTTCTACAGCCTACCAGTAGGGCTTTGTCTTTAGTTCTACAGCCTGCCAGTAGGGCTTTGTCTTCAGTTCTACAGCCTGCCAGTAGGGCTTTGTTTTCAGTTCTACAGCCTGCCAGTTGGGCTTTGTCTTCAGTTCTACAGCCTACCAGTAGGGCTTTGTTTTCAGTTCTACAGCCTGCCAGTAGGGCTTTGTTTTCAGTTCTACGGCCTGCCAGTAGGGCTTTGTCTTTAGTTCTACAGCCTGCCAGTAGGGCTTTGTCTTCAGTTCTACAGCCTGCCAGTAGGGCTTTGTCTTTAGTTCTACAGCCTGCCAGTAGGGCTTTGTTTTCAGTTCTACAGCCTGCCAGTAGGGCTTTGTCTTCAGTTCTACGGCCTGCCAGTAGGGCTTTTCTTCAGTTCTACAGCCTGCCAGTAGGCCTTTGTTTTCAGTTCTACGGCCTGCCAGTAGGGCTTTGTCTTCAGTTCTACAGCCTGCCAGTAGGGCTTTATCTTCAGTTCTACAGCCTACCAGTAGGGCTTTGTTTTCAGTTCTACAGCCTGCCAGTAGGGCTTTGTCTTTAGTTCTACGGCCTGCCAGTAGGGCTTTGTCTTCAGTTCTACAGCCTGCCAGTAGGGCTTTGTTTTCAGTTCTACAGCCTGCCAGTAGGGCTTTGTCTTCAGTTCTACGGCATGCCAGTAGAGCTTTGTCTTCAGTTCTACAGCCTGCCAGTAGGGCTTTGTCTTCAGTTCTACAGCCTGCCAGTAGGGCTTTGTTTTCAGTTCTACAGCCTGCCAGTAGGGCTTTGTTTTCAGTTCTACGGCCTGCCAGTAGGGCTTTGTTTTCAGTTCTACAGCCTGCCAGTAGGGCTTTGTTTTCAGTTCTACAGCCTGCCAGTAGGGCTTTGTCTTCAGTTCTACAGCCTGACAGTAGTTTTTTTTCTTCACTTCTACAACCTGCCAGTAGGATTTTGTCTTAACTTCTACAGCCTTCTTTATTTATTTATTTTTGTTCAACCTTTATTTAACTAGGCAAGTATGTTAAGAACAAATTCTTATTGACAATGATGGCCTACAGCGGCCAAACCCGGAGGATGCTGGGCCAATTGCATTTCTTCTACAGTGAAGGAATGCAACGTGCTACTTCACATATACAATTGCTTTAGCATTGTTTTATGCTATTTTTCACTACTTCATAAGTACATTGGAGTAAACACAATCTAGAGGTTAGATATAATAACTTATGCCTTGTATCCAAGGACTACAAACACTTAAAAGTTAAGCCAACTCTGTCCTGTTGTGTTTCCTGCTCAGTGTCCATGTCACCTCCAAACTCCCACCCTCTATTTCTCTCTTCCTCCTTCTCCTCCTCTCTCTCTTTAGGAAGCATGGTACCGCTTACGGTGGGGCTGGTAAGCCTGCAGGTCATCCGTAGATTAAGCATAATGCTGTAACAGTAAGGTACTTGACCTCAGTGGAGGAAAGAGCGAAAGCAGCCACTCACTCACACTCCCCTACTAGGCTGCTCTCCTACGGGAAAGTCCCGGTCTCGCGGGAAAGCCCTGGTTTCGCGGGAAAGCCCTGGTCTTGTGGGAAAGCCCTGGTCTCATAGGAAAGGCCTGGTCTCATATGAAAGCCCTGGTCTCATGGGATGAGCAGCTTCAGGAAGTGCTTCAGCAAGAGCCAATAGTGGCCATTACTTTGTGTTTTCTGAGATATTTTCTACATTACAAATAGACCTACCATTTTCAAACCAAGCACTCTAAAGGCATAACCTAAGGAAGATGTAATCTCGTAGCTTCATAGTATCATAAACATATTATTTAAAGGGATCGTTTACCTAAATTACAAAATTACACACTGGTTTCCTTACCGTGTAAGTATTCTATGGACAAGGTATGACAGCAATCCATGCTTTGGTTTAGTTTCCCTGGCACTGTTTCCACATGCTAACGTTTTAGCATTTTTGGCACAAATCCCATTTACGTCAAGGGACCGATGTTAGCATTTTTTGCGCATCATATCCAAATTAGCTAAAAGTATCTAACATCGATTGTGAAGCTCAGCAAAGTCACTTATAGATGATTTTAGCATGATCTGTGAAAAATGCTAATTTTGGTCCCATGACTTGAATGGGATTTGTGCCACAAATGCTTAAACGTGCGCATGTGGAAACCGTGCCAGCTAAACCTAAACCAAAGCATGTATTGCTGTCATACCTTGTCCATAGACTGCTTCCAGGGTAAGGAACCAATTAGTGTTTTGTCATTTGGGTGAACTAACCCTTTAATATAGAGCCTAATGTATGATAAATATCTTTCATCTGTTGTGATAAAACATATTTTCTTTATTCTATATGAGTATGGAGCTTTTACTGTATGTCTTTATCCCAGCACTAATATGTTTAATGTGAGTCAGTGTGTGGTTGTCTTTAACCCAGCACTAATATGTTTAATGTGAGTCAGTGTGTGGTTGTCTTTAACCCAGCACTAATATGTTTAATGTGAGTCAGTGTGTGGTTGTCTTTAACCCAGCACTAATATGTTTAATGTGAGTCAGTGTGTGGTTGTCTTTATCCCAGCACTAATATGTTTAATGTGAGTCAGTGTGTGGTTGTCTTTAACCCAGCACTAATATGTTTAATGTGAGTCAGTGTGTGGTTGTCTTTATCCCAGCACTAATATGTTTAATGTGAGTCAGTGTGTGGTTGTCTTTAACCCAGCACTAATATGTTTAATGTGAGTCAGTGTGTGGTTGTCTTTAACCCAGCACTATTATGTTTAATGTGAGTCAGTGTGTGGTTGTCTTTAACCCAGCACTAATATGTTTAATGTGAGTCAGTGTGTGGTTGTCTTTAACCCAGCACTAATATGTTTAATGTGAGTCAGTGTGTGGTTGTCTTTAACCCAGCACTATTATGTTTAATGTGAGTCAGTGTGTGGTTGTCTTTAACCCAGCACTAATATGTTTAATGTGAGTCAGTGTGTGGTTGTCTTTAACCCAGCACTAATATGTTTAATGTGAGTCAGTGTGTGGTTGTCTTTAACCCAGCACTAATATGTTTAATGTGAGTCAGTGTGTGGTTGTCTTTAACCCAGCACTAATATGTTTAATGTGAGTCAGTGTGTGGTTGTCTTTAACCCAGCACTAATATGTTTAATATGAGTCAGTGTGTGGTTGTCTTTAACCCAGCACTAATATGTTTAATGTGAGTCAGTGTGTGGTTGTCTTTAACCCAGCACTAATATGTTTAATGTGAGTCAGTGTGTGGTTGTCTTTAACCCAGCACTAATATGTTTAATGTGAGTCAGTGTGTGGTTGTCTTTAACCCAGCACTAATATGTTTAATGTGAGTCAGTGTGTGGTTGTCTTTAACCCAGCACTAATATGTTTAATGTGAGTCAGTGTGTGGTTGTCTTTAACCCATCACTAATATGTTTAATGTGAGTCAGTGTGTGGTTGTCTTTATCCCAGCACTAATATGTTTAATGTGAGTCAGTGTGTGGTTGTCTTTAACCCAGCACTAATATGTTTAATGTGAGTCAGTGTGTGGTTGTCTTTAACCCAGCACTAATATGTTTAATGTGAGTCAGTGTGTGGTTGTCTTTAACCCAGCACTAATATGTTTAATGTGAGTCAGTGTGTGGTTGTCTTTAACCCATCACTAATATGTTTAATGTGAGTCAGTGTGTGGTTGTCTTTAACCCAGCACTAATATGTTTAATGTGAGTCAGTGTGTGGTTGTCTTTAACCCAGCACTAATATGTTTAATGTGAGTCAGTGTGTGGTTGTCTTTATCCCAGCACTAATATGTTTAATGTGAGTCAGTGTGTGGTTGTCTTTAACCCATCACTAATATGTTTAATGTGAGTCAGTGTGTGGTTGTCTTTATCCCAGCACTAATATGTTTAATATGAGTCAGTGTGTGGTTGTCTTTAACCCAGCACTAATATGTTTAATGTGAGTCAGTGTGTGGTTGTCTTTATCCCAGCACTAATATGTTTAATGTGAGTCAGTGTGTGGTTGTCTTTATCCCAGCACTAATATGTTTAATGTGAGTCAGTGTGTGGTTGTCTTTAACCCAGCACTAATATGTTTAATGTGAGTCAGTGTGTGGTTGTCTTTAACCCAGCACTAATATGTTTAATGTGAGTCAGTGTGTGGTTGTCTTTAACCCAGCACTAATATGTTTAATGTGAGTCAGTGTGTGGTTGTCTTTAACCCAGCACTAATATGTTTAATGTGAGTCAGTGTGTGGTTGTCTTTAACCCAGCACTAATATGTTTAATGTGAGTCAGTGTGTGGTTGTCTTTAACCCAGCACTAATATGTTTAATGTGAGTCAGTGTGTGGTTGTCTTTAACCCATCACTAATATGTTTAATGTGAGTCAGTGTGTGGTTGTCTTTAACCCAGCACTAATATGTTTAATGTGAGTCAGTGTGTGGTTGTCTTTAACCCAGCACTAATATGTTTAATGTGAGTCAGTGTGTGGTTGTCTTTAACCCATCACTAATATGTTTAATGTGAGTCAGTGTGTGGTTGTCTTTAACCCAGCACTAATATGTTTAATGTGAGTCAGTGTGTGGTTGTCTTTAACCCAGCACTAATATGTTTAATGTGAGTCAGTGTGTGGTTGTCTTTATCCCAGCACTAATATGTTTAATATGAGTCAGTGTGTGGTTGTCTTTAACCCAGCACTAATATGTTTAATGTGAGTCAGTGTGTGGTTGTCTTTAACCCAGCACTATTATGTTTAATGTGAGTCAGTGTGTGGTTGTCTTTAACCCAGCACTAATATGTTTAATGTGAGTCAGTGTGTGGTTGTCTTTAACCCAGCACTAATATGTTTAATGTGAGTCAGTGTGTGGTTGTCTTTATCCCAGCACTAATATGTTTAATGTGAGTCAGTGTGTGGTTGTCTTTAACCCAGCACTAATATGTTTAATGTGAGTCAGTGTGTGGTTGTCTTTAACCCAGCACTAATATGTTTAATGTGAGTCAGTGTGTGGTTGTCTTTAACCCAGCACTAATATGTTTAATGTGAGTCAGTGTGTGGTTGTCTTTAACCCAGCACTAATATGTTTAATGTGAGTCAGTGTGTGGTTGTCTTTATCCCAGCACTAATATGTTTAATGTGAGTCAGTGTGTGGTTGTCTTTAACCCAGCACTAATATGTTTAATGTGAGTCAGTGTGTGGTTGTCTTTATCCCAGCACTAATATGTTTAATGTGAGTCAGTGTGTGGTTGTCTTTAACCCAGCACTAATATGTTTAATGTGAGTCAGTGTGTGGTTGTCTTTAACCCAGCACTAATATGTTTAATGTGAGTCAGTGTGTGGTTGTCTTTAACCCAGCACTAATATGTTTAATGTGAGTCAGTGTGTGGTTGTCTTTAACCCAGCACTAATATGTTTAATGTGAGTCAGTGTGTGGTTGTCTTTAACCCAGCACTAATATGTTTAATGTGAGTCAGTGTGTGGTTGTCTTTAACCCAGCACTAATATGTTTAATGTGAGTCAGTGTGTGGTTGTCTTTAACCCAGCACTAATATGTTTAATGTGAGTCAGTGTGTGGTTGTCTTTAACCCAGCACTAATATGTTTAATGTGAGTCAGTGTGTGGTTGTCTTTAACCCAGCACTAATATGTTTAATGTGAGTCAGTGTGTGGTTGTCTTTAACCCAGCACTAATATGTTTAATGTGAGTCAGTGTGTGGTTGTCTTTATCCCAGCACTAATATGTTTAATATGAGTCTGTGTGTTTGTTTGTGCGTGCAAAGATGCCTCTGTGCTCTGGGGTCAATGTAATGTAATACTGTCTGTGTATGTGTGTGTAAGAGTGAGCGTGTGTATGTTGTGTCCACTTTCATGACTGGTGTTTATGTGGGTTGATCATGCAGTGTATTGTGACGACACAAGACTCCCTCTGTCTGCCTGAGTATGCAATGTATTGCATTCCCTTCATGTGGTGTGTGTGTGTGTGTGTGTGTGTGTGTGTGTGTGTGTGTGTGTGTGTGTGTGTGTGTGTGTGTGTGTGTGTGTGTGTGTGTGTGTGTGTGTGTGTGTGTGTGTGTGTGACACACTATCCCTGTGTGTATTTCAGGCGGGCTGGAAGGAGAACCATGCCACGTTTATGAGTGAACTGAAGAACCTGCAGGCGTCTGGACTGACAACTCTGGGTCACGCTCTCCGCGCGGCCTTTGACCTACTCAACCTAAACCGCCTTGTCTCTGGCATCGACAACTATGGACAGGTATTCCTGACACTCAACCCTCTACACCTTTAAATATAACATACTTTAGTATAAAGTACATCACCCAGGTCATAGAAATAGCATGTATTTCCCCCAAAATATCCTATGGAATATCAGGCAATAGTTAACTTTTTTAAACATATTATTATGCACAAGCATTGTGTACAATAGCATGCAATACAGTGCATATATATTTGAGGAATATTCCGTTTGTGTATGTATTTGTGTATATCAGCCAATCAGCCAATATGAGCAGTATTAGACCATTAGGGCTAGGCTAGCGGTGAACATCGGGAGTATGTAAATCTTCTTAGTCTTTCTCTGCAGGTAGCATAGTGGTTAGAGCGGTGGGCCAGTAACCGAAAGGTTGCTGGACTGAATCCCCGAACTGACAAGGTAAAAAACCTGCCGTTCTGCCCCTGAACAAGGCAGTTAACCTACTGTTCCTCGGTAGGCCGTCATTGTAAATAATAATTTGTTCTTAACTGACTTGCCTAATTAAATAAAGGTTAAATAAATAAAACATATATATCTAAAAAATCTCACTGATAGTGTTTGTGTGTAAATAAGAGAACGCTGGCGGTAGGAAGCTCAGCAGCTAAGGAGTTGGACCTGTAGCCTAAAGGTGTCCGGTTCGATTCCCGGGCCGGGCGCTAGAAAAAGGGCGGAATTAATCTGGCAACTTGAGGGCTACTCTGGGTTCACACCCTCAAGACATTCCCCTACTGTTGGGCCTTTGAGCAAGGCACTTAACCCCACAACCCTGTACTCGTCTCAACTGTTTGTTTGGTGTCTGGTGGTGGGGGGCTGAGAACACAAGACAATATTTAGTGGTTCTCTGGAACATCTGGACAATAAAGTTGTATTGTATATCACAGAAGGTTGATGGCACCTTAATTGGGGAGGACGGGTTTGTGTTAATGGCTGGAGCGGAATTTGTGGAATGGTATCAAATATATCAGACGCATAGTTTTCATGTGTTTGATGCCATTCCATTGGCTCCATTCCAGCCATTAGTATGAGCTGTCCTCCCCTCAGCAGCCTCCACTGTTGTATGTAGTCCAGGGAAGGAGCCTCTGTCCTCACAGAGTACCAAAACGACAATCATCTCTCAGCCTGACCAACAGCAAACAGTTTTTTAACCCATGAACTTCCCTGTCTATCCTCAGGGCCGTAACCCGTTCTTTCTGGAGCCTTCAGTGATCATCACCATCACGGATGGGAACAAGCTGACTCACACCTCTGGGGTGCCGGATGAGGTGAGCGAGGACAATGGTCGTTCCTCTGACTGGTTAACTGTAAGTCAGAGGCCGTGCTCATAAAGCGTCTCAAAGTAAAAGTGCTGATCTAGGATCAGGTCCCCCTGTCCATGTGATCTTATTAAGGAAAAACTAATCCTAAGTTAGCACTTCTACTCTGAGAAGCTTGATACATATGGCCCCAAGTTTAAAAGCAGTGGACTGTGGTCCTGGCTAGGGCTAATGAAGAAGGAACAGTTTCACTCTCCAGCCAGTAGAGTTCTACTATGGTCCTGGCTAGTAAGTGAGGCTGTTAAAGAGAGCCCACATTTGAAGCGGTCAAAGAATTCCAGGACGTATGATTCTTTATGAGCTGCATGTTATTCAGATGACTCACATTGTCTAAATCGTTATTACACTGTATAAGAAGAATACAACTCATCTGGGCCCAATTAAGATGTCCAGCCAGAGTCTAATAACAAGACAAATTAAATGCTAATCCAATTTTCACATCTTCCCCACCTCTACATTTGACATTTTAGTCATTTAGCAGAAGCTCTTATCCAGAGCGACTTACAGGAGCAATTAGGGTTAAGTGCCTTGCTCACGGGCACATTGTCCATTTTTTTTGTTGTTGCCTACTGTAGTCGGCTCAGGGATTTGAATCAGCAACCTTTCTGTTACTGGCCCAATGCTCATAACTGATAGGCTAATTGTTGCCACCTCTACCACGCCCCTCTCCCTCCTTTGTGCTCCTTTCTCCCTGTCTCCAGCTTCACCTGCCCCTGACCTCTCCACTGCCAGGCAGTGAGCTGACCAAGGAGCCATTCCGGTGGGACCAGCGGCTCTTCGCCCTGGTGCTGCGTCTCCCTGGGGCAGCCACGCCCGACAGCGAGCAGCTGGGCAGCGTCCCCAACGACGAGTCTGCCATCACCCAGATGTGTGAGGTCACTGGAGGTAGGATGCCCCCCATAGAAATAGTTAACATCCTGCTTTTACTTCTTGCCCTATGGGTACACTGACAAATGTCTGCCAGTTCAACTATTATGGCATCATTGACTTCAATGGAGACGCCCATTGTACTCATTCTAACTGTCTCTGGGGTGGGACTGTGTCTGTTGTGATGTCAAAATGTGTAATGTATAAAAACACAGACACAAGGTCACAGTCTATATATGCTCTCAACAATTTAATGGGTCAACCAACATTTGGGCACAGAGTACCTTCTTCAGGGTCCAGGCTATGTATCATTTAACATTTGCAATGTTTCTAGAGACTGGAAATTAAATCTGCAACTACTTTCTGGAAGATATAGAGTACTAGTCAAAAGTTTGGACACACCTACTCATTCCAGGGTTTTTCTTTATTTTTGCTATTTTCTAAATTGTTGAATAATAGTGAAGACATCACAACTATGAAATAACACATGTGGAATCATGTAGTAACCAAAAAGTGTTAAACAAATCTAAATATATGTTATATTTGAGATTCTTCAAAGTAACCACCCTTTGCCTTGATGACAGCTTTGCACACCCTCGGCATTCTCTCAACCAGCTTCATGAGGTAGTCACCTGGAATGTATTTCAATTAACAGGTGTGCTTGTTAAAAGTTCATTTGTGGAATTTCTTTCATTCTTAATGTGTTTCAGCCTGTCAGTTGTGTTGTGACAAGGTAGGGGTGGTTTAGAGAAGAGCCCTAGCCCTATTTGGTAAAATACCAAGTCCATATTATGGCAAGAACAGCTCTAATAAGCAAAGAGAAACAACAGTCCATCATTACATTTAAGACATGGAGGTTAGTCAATCCGGAAAATGTAAAGAACTTTGAAAGTTTCTTCAAGTGCAGTCTCAAAAACCATAAAGCGCTATGATGAAACTGTCTCTCATGAGGACCGCTACAGGAAAAGAAGACACAGTTACCTCTGCTACAGAGGATAAGTTCATTAGAGTTACAAGCCTCAGAAATTGCAGCCCAAATATATGCTTCACAGAGTTCAAGAAAGAGAAAGAGACACATCTCAACATCAACTATTCAGAGGAGACTGCGTGAATCAGGCCTTCATGGTCGAATTGCTGCAAAGAAACCACTACTAAAGGACACTAATAAGAAGAAGAGATTTGCTTGGGCCAAGAAACACGAGCAATGGACATTAGACCGGTGGATATCTTTCATTTGGTCTGATGCGTCCAAATTTGAGATTTTTGGTTCCGACCGCCAAGTCTTTGTGAGACTCAAGAGTAGGTGAATGGATGATCTCCGCATGTGTGGTTCCCACCGTGAAGCATGGAGGAGGAGGTGTGATGGCGTGGGGGTGCTTTGCTGATGACACTGTCTGTGACTTATTTAGAATTCAAGGCACACTTAACCAGCATGGCTACCATAGCATTCTGCAGCGATACACCATCCCAGCTGGTTTGGGCTTAGTGGGACTATCATTTGTTTTTCAACAGGACAATGACCCAACACACCTCCAGGCTGTGTAAGGGCTATTTGACCAACAAGGAGAGTGATGGAGTGCTGCATCAGATGACCTGGCCTCCGCAATCACCCGACCTCAACCCAATTGAGATGGTTTGGGATGAGTTGGACCGCAGAGTGAATGAAAAGCAGCCAAAAAGTGCTCAGCACATGTGGGAACTCCTTCAAGACTGTTGGAAAAGTATTCCAGGTGAAGCTGGTTGAGAGAATGCCAAGAGTGTGCAAAGCTGTCATCAAGGCAAAGGGTGTCTAATTTGAAAAATATAAAATATACTTTGAATTGTTATGCACTTTTTTGGTTACTACATGATTCCATATGTGTTATCTCATAGTTTTGATGTCTTCACTATTATTCTACAATGTAGAAAATAGTAAAAATAAAGAAAAACCCTTGAATGACTAGGTGTCCAAACTTTTGACTGAGAGTGTACATGCAGAATAACACTAATGCCGGGACGATACCGGTATCACCATACTCCTTAGTATCATGGCAAGGAAACAAAACACGAAGCGGATTTAACCTCTTTAGGAAAACAGCCCTAATGTTGGAAACAAACATTGTTATGTTGTCATCTAGAGTCACACAATAATTTACATACATACGGTTTTTAGAGGACAAAATAACTGCTTCTTGTTTTAATTTTTGTCATGGAAAAGATATTGCAATACTGGTATCATTATAGCTCTTAATAACAGGTCTTCTCCATCCCTCTGTCTTTTCTCTTTATCCCTCCTACTCTTTCTTTCTCCAGGTCGGTCATACTGTGTACGGACTCAGAGGATGCTGAACCAGTGTCTGGACTCTCTCGTCCAGAAGGTTCTGAGTGGTGTCGTCATTAACTTTGAAAAGACAGGGCCAGATCCGCCTCTGGTAGGCGAAGGTATGTGCTAACAGGAATGCGCTCTAACTTCTTGTGTATGACTATGTGTGTCACTGATGAAGTGTCCTCTGATGGTCTCAAGGTGACTCTCTCTGACAGCGCTTGACTGATGTGTTCCGAACAGCTGCTTCGGACCTGTGGCTGTTCTTCTGTTTGTGTTCGGTTGAGAAATGGACACCGCATGTTGTTGTTGTTTGGTTCTACAGATGGTATGGTTGACCCGAGCCGGCCCGTGTTGTCCTTCAGCCCACAGCCCTGGCACAGCTGCCACAAGCTCATCTACGTGCGACCCAACCCCAAGACAGGGGTGCCTGTAGGCCACTGGCCCATCCCCGAGTCCTTCTGGCCGGACCAGAACTCCCCCGCTCTGGTGAGAGGATGCCATTAACCCCACAGTTACTGATGCAGTAACACTAACGCAAGATCATTAGTCCCTCCATTTTAAAATACTAAGATATTGTTTGTGTGATTATTAAGCAGTCAGTTAATGGGTCATGTGAAAGAGGATGAGAGTTAAGCATTATGCTCCTCTTAAATCCAGTACTTGGTGTTAAATGTGGCTCTGCACTGTTGCACCCTGGGACCTGTAGTTGTCCTGGCCTCTGGGACCTGTAGTTGTCCTGGCCCTCTGGAACCTTTAGTTGTCCTGACCTCTGGGACCTGTAGTTGTCCTGGCCTCTGGGACCTGTAGTTGTCCTGTCCCTCTGGGACCTGTAGTTGTCCTGGCCTCTGGGACCTGTAGTTGTCCTGTCCCTCTGGAACCTGTAGTTGTCCTGGCCTCTGGGACCTGTAGTTGTCCTGGCCCTCTGGGACCTATAGTTGTCCTGGCCCTCTGGGACCTATAGTTGTCCTGGCCCTCTGGGACCTATAGTTGTCCTGGCCCTCTGGGACCTATAGTTGTCCTGGCCCTCTGGGACCTATAGTTGTCCTGGCCCTCTGGGACCTATAGTTGTCCTGGCCCTCTGGGACCTATAGTTGTCCTGCCTTCTGGGACCTGTAGTCATGGCCCTCTGGGACCTGTAGTCCTGGCCTCTGAGACCTGACATTGTCCTGGTCCTCTGGGACCTGTAGTTGTCCTGTCCCTCTGGGACCTATAGTTGTCCTGGCCCTCTGGGACCTATAGTTGTCCTGGCCCTCTGGGACCTATAGTTGTCCTGGCCCTCTGGGACCTATAGTTGTCCTGGCCCTCTGGGACCTATAGTTGTCCTGCCTTCTGGGACCTGTAGTCATGGCCCTCTGGGACCTGTAGTCCTGGCCTCTGAGACCTGTAGTCCTGGCCCTTGGCATCCTGTGAATGATTGCTCCTCACTGTGTCTTTATTGCCAAAAACTGGGGGTGAAGTTTGCCTAGGACTCTCTCTCTGTTTTTCTTTCCCTCTGTATATTGACTATCTGTAGTGTTACTGGGGCAGTGCCAAGGACAGAGGGTCAGGGTGGATGCTGACTGACTAGAGTCTGCCAGCTCCATCCTACTGTTTAATGTTCTGTCTCTACTCCCTTTTTCAACCCCCCCACCCCCCACCCACCCACACACACAGTAGTTCCTGTGGTGTCGGCATGGCATTGGTATAGTTTCAGGATGTTTATTTCTCCTCAACAAGGACAACATTGTATGAAATGCTCTAAATGTTCTCTGTCATTCTCTCCCTTTGCCCACCAATAGCCTCCTCGCTCTGCCCACCCCATGGTGCGTTTCACCTGTGTGGACTGTGAGCCCATGGTGATTGACAAGCTGCCCTTTGACAAGTACGAACTGGAGCCCTCGCCACTCACCCAGTATATCTTGGAGAGGAAGTCCCCACACATGTGCTGGCAGGTAGGAGAAATGCTCCCACACACAACCTCAAGGAGTTGTGGTGTTTGTATTTCTAGTTATGCTGTGGGATGTTGTTTGTGCTGAGCCCTCTCTCTCTTTCTCTCTCTCACTTGCTCTCTCTCTCTGTCTCTCTCTTTTTCCTTCTCTGTTCCTCTCTCTCTCGCTCCCCCTTTCTCTCTCTCTCTCTCTCTCTCTCTCGCTCTCTCTCGCTCTCTCTCAAGCTCTCTTTCTCTCTCTGTTTCTCTGTCTCTCGCTCGCCACCCCCTCTCTCTCTCATGCCCTCTCTCTCTCTTTCTCTCTTTCTCATTTTCTCTCTGTCTCTCTCTCTTTCTCTACCCTCATCACTGCCCCCCCTGTCTCTCTGTCTCTCTTTCTTCCTGTTTCTCCCCTCTCGCTGTCTCCCCTCCCCTCTCCCTGTCTCTCTGTCTGTCTCTCTCTCACTCTCTTGCTGTCTCCCCCAATTCTCTCTCTCTCTGTCTCTTTCCCTGCAGGTCTTTGTGAACAGTAGTGGAAAGCACAGTGACCTAGCCCAGCCCTTTGGCTACCTGAAGGCCAGCACCACTCTCTCCTGTGTCAACCTCTTCGTCATGCCTTACAACTACCCAGTTGTTTTGCCACTCCTTGGTAAGTGAGATTGTGGATGTCTTCTATGCTGAAGCTGTAACAGTCATACATTTGCGACATTTGTGGGGTGTTTCTGTTACACGTATTTGAAATAGGTACTTAAATTACTTTTGAGTATTTTGTCATTTGTGTTTGGAGGCCTGAGTACCTGACTAAAATCATCCATGTATTTGGAAGGCCTGAGTACCTGACTAAAATCCCCATGTATTTGGAAGGCCTGAGGTTCTGACTAAAATCACCATGTATTTGGAAGGCCTGAGTACCTAAATAAAATCCCCATGTATTTGGAAGGCCTGAGTACCTAAATAAAATCCCCACGTATTTGGAAGGCCTGAGTACCTGACCAAAATCCCCATGTATTTGGAAGGCCTGAGGTTCTGACCAAAATCCCCATGTATTTGGAAGGCCTGAGAACCTGACTAAAATCACCATGTATTTGGAAGGCCTGAGTACCTAAATAAAATCCCCATGTATTTGGAAGGCCTGAGAACCTAACTAAAATCCTCATGTATTTGGAATTCCTGAGTACCTAACTAAAATCCTCATGTATTTGGAATTCCTGAGTACCTGACCAAAATCACCATGTATTTGGAAGGCCTGAGTACCTAAATAAAATCCCCATGTATTTGGAAGGCCTGAGAACCTAACTAAAATCCTCATGTATTTGGAATTCCTGAGTACCTGACCAAAATCACCATGTATTTGGAAGGCCTGAGTACCTAAATAAAATCACCATGTATTTGGAAGGCCTGAGAACCTAACTAAAATACCCATGTATTTGGAAGGCCTGAGAACCTAACTAAAATACCCATGTATTTGGAAGGCCTGAGAACCTAACTAAAATACCCATGTATTTGGAAGGCCTGAGAACCTAACTAAAATACCCATGTATTTGGAAGGCCTGAGTACCTAAATAAAATCCCCATGTATTTGGAATTCCTGAGTACCTGACTAAAATCCCCATGAATTTGGAAGGCCTGAGAACCTAACTAAAATCCTCATGTATTTGGAATTCCTGAGTACCTGACTAAAATCCCCATGTATTAGAAGGCCTGAGTACCTGACCAAAATCCCCATGTATTTGGAAGGCCTGAGAACCTAACTAAAATACCCATGTATTTGGAAGGCCTGAGTACCTGGCTAAAATCCCCATGTATTTGGAAGGCCTGAGGTTCTGACTAAAATCACCATGTATTTGGAAGTCCTGAGTACCTGACCAAAATCCCCATGTATTTGGAAGGCCTAAGGTTCTGACTAAAATCACCATGTATTAGAAGGCCTGAGTACCTGACCAAAATCACCATGTATTTGGAAGGCCTGAGTACCTGACTAAAATCACCATGTATTTGGAAGGCCTGAGTACCTGACCAAAATCCCCATGTTTTAGAAGGCCTGAGTACCTGACCAAAATCACCATGTATTTGGAAGGCCTGATTACCTGACTAAAATCCCCATGTATTTGGAAGGCCTGAGACCTGACCAAAATCCCTGTGTATTTGGAAGGCCTGAGAACTGAACTAAAATCCCCATGTATTTGGAAGGCCTGAGAACCAAACTTAAATCCCCATGTATTTGGAAGGCCTGAATACCTGACTAAAATCACCATGTATTTGGAAGGCCTGAGAACCTGACCAGAATTACCATGTATTTGGAAGGCCTGAGTACCTGACAAAAATCACCATGTATTTGGAAGGCCTGAGAACCTGACCAGAATTACCATGTATTTGGAAGGCCTGAGTACCTGACTAAAATCCCCATGTATTTGGAAGGCCTAAGTACCTGACAAAAATCACCATGTATTTGGAAGGCCTGAGAACCAAACTTAAATCCCCATGTATTTGGAAGGCCTGAATACCTGACTAAAATCACCATGTATTTGGAAGGCCTGAGAACCAAACTTAAATCCCCATATATTTGGAAGGCCTGAGTACCTGACCAAAATTACCATGTATTTGGAAGGCCTGAGAACCAAACTTAAATCCCCATGTATTTGGAAGGCCTGAATACCTGACTAAAATCACCATATATTTGGAAGGCCTGAGTACCTGACCAAAATCACCATGTATATGGAAGGCCTGAGTACCTGACCAGAATTACCATGTATTTGGAAGGCCTGAATTCCTGACTAAAATCCCCATGTATTTGGAAGGCCTGAGAACCGAACTAAAATCCCCATGTATTTGGAAGACCTGAGTACCTGAGCAAAATCCCCATGTATTTGGAAGGCCTGAGTACCTGACCAAAATTACCATGTATTTGGAAGGCCTGAGTACCTGACTAAAGTCCCCATGTATTTGGAAGGCCTGAGTACCTGACCAAAATCACAATGTATTTGTAAGAACATACTTCGGAGAATGGTATTTTGTATTTTCAAAATATATTATAATGCTTCAGAATTTTGATACCCCATATTACCCTAAATTTGCTGCATTTGTTTAAGAAATGTTAGGTCACTATCGTGTTGCCCTGAGAGGTGTTGGTGGAGGAGGAGTGAGGATAATGCCATGAATATGGTCCCAAAGGTGGAAGTGAACTCTTGTTTTTTGATATTGCCATACTATCACTACACTCTCTGTCATTTGGGAAGTGAGTCCTGTACCTCAACTTTATATCAAACCCCTTTATGCCTCCATCTGCACCTCTGATTACGTGATACTCATGGTATGGTATGGAATCTCATTTCTGACACCAATGCAGTGTATGTTGAGTAATAGGGGCCACAAAGCTCTGAAGACTAACAATATATGAACTCGGCTATTGGTACTGTTCGTGTAAGCCGAAGGTCACAGGTTGTTTTATGACTTATTTAAGGCTGCTACATGCAAATGTATGTATTTCAATTAAATAAATAAAAAATACCCAGTTTTGTGTAGATTATAATGATACATTGGTCTTAAGGGTATTTTGTAACAAGATACTTTCTGATTGCCCATCTCTGGGTGTTCTTGGATGATTATGCTTGTCTCAGGTCTTTTTCCTCTTCCCAACCCCCAACCCTGCTGTCTTCACAGATGACCTGTTTAAAGTGCACAAACTGAAGCCAAACCTAAAGTGGAGGCAGGCCTTTGAGATCTACCTGAAGACCATGCCTCCTTACTTTCTCTTGGTAATGTACTGTTCTTGGTCAATGTCATATATGTAAATATATATTTGTATCCATATGTGCTTTATGTATTTCATGTTTGTTTGATGGTGATGCACTTTCTCTATGGGCTCTCTCTGTGTTTCCATACAGCCATTGAAGAAGGCACTGCGAATGATGGGAGCGCCCAACCTCATCTCCGACAACATGGACTGTGGCCTCAGCTACAGTGTCATCTCCTACCTAAAGAAGCTTAGCCAGCAGGTGGGGCTTCCCTTCACCTGGGTAGCATCCCAAATGGCACCCTATTTCTATGTAGTGCACTACTTTGACCAGGGCCCAAAGTAGTACACTATATAGGGAATAGGGTGCCATTTGGGACGCACTACCAGACTTAGTACAGTGCCTTGCGAAAGTATTCGGCCCCCTTGAACTTTGCGACCTTTTGCCACATTTCAGGCTTCAAACATAAAGATATAAAACTGTATTTTTTTGTGAAGAATCAACAACAAGTGGGACACAATCATGAAGTGGAACGACATTTATTAGATATTTCAAACTTTTTTAACAAATCAAAAACTGAAAAATTGGGCGTGCAAAATTATTCAGCCCCCTTAAGTTAATACTTTGTAGCGCCACCTTTTGCTGCGATTACAGCTGTAAGTCGCTTGGGGTATGTCTCTATCAGTTTTGCACATCGAGAGACTGACATTTTTTTCCCATTCCTCCTTGCAAAACAGCTCGAGCTCAGTGAGGTTGGATGGAGAGCATTTGTGAACAGCAGTTTTCAGTTCTTTCCACAGATTCTCGATTGGATTCAGGTCTGGACTTTGACTTGGCCATTCTAACACCTGGATATGTTTATTTTTGAACCATTCCATTGTAGATTTTGCTTTATGTTTTGGATCATTGTCTTGTTGGAAGACAAATCTCCGTCCCAGTCTCAGGTCTTTTGCAGACTCCATCAGGTTTTCTTCCAGAATGGTCCTGTATTTGGCTCCATCCATCTTCCCATCAATTTTAACCATCTTCCCTGTCCCTGCTGAAGAAAAGCAGGCCCAAACCATGATGCTGCCACCACCATGTTTGACAGTGGGGATGGTGTGTTCAGCTGTGTTGCTTTAATGCCAAACATAACGTTTTGCATTGTTGCCAAAAAGTTCAATTTTGGTTTCATCTGACCAGAGCACCTTCTTCCACATGTCTGGTGTGTCTCCCAGGTGGCTTGTGGCAAACTTTAAACAACACTTTTTATGGATATCTTTAAGAAATGGCTTTCTTCTTGCCACTCTTCCATAAAGGCCAGATTTGTGCAATATACGACTGATTGTTGTCCTATGGACAGAGTCTCCCACCTCAGCTGTAGATCTCTGCAGTTCATCCAGAGTGATCATGGGCCTCTTGGCTGCATCTCTGATCAGTCTTCTCCTTGTATGAGCTGAAAGTTTAGAGGGACGGCCAGGTCTTGGTAGATTTGCAGTGGTCTGATACTCCTTCCATTTCAATATTATCGCTTGCACAGTGCTCCTTGGGATGTTTAAAGCTTGGGAAATCTTTTTGTATCCAAATCCGGCTTTAAACTTCTTCACAACAGTATCTCGGACCTGCCTGGTGTGTTCCTTGTTCTTCATGATGCTCTCTGCACTTTTAACAGACCTCTGAGACTATCACAGTGCAGGTGCATTTATACGGAGACTTGATTACACACAGGTGGATTGTATTTATCATCATTAGTCATTTAGGTCAACATTGGATCATTCAGAGATCCTCACTGAACTTCTGGAGAGAGTTTGCTGCACTGAAAGTAAAGGGGCTGAATAATTTTGCACGCCCAATTTTTCAGTTTTTGATTTGTTAAAAAAGTTTGAAATATCCAATAAATGTCGTTCCACTTCATGATTGTGTCCCACTTGTTGTTGATTCTTCACAAAAAAATACAGTTTTATATCTTTATGTTTGAAGCCTGAAATGTGGCAAAAGGTCGCAAAGTTCAAGGGGGCCGAATACTTTCGCAAGGCACTGTATATATCTATAGATTTCAAAGTTTGTACAACGTGATACGTGTTTAACTTACAAGGGTCACTTATGTAGGTCTGAATACACTTTAGGAGCACACCCAGCTGGTGTGAATTAGTGAATAAAGAACCTGTCTTTGTCTCTTTCTCTGTCTGCAGGCAAAGATGGAGTCGGATCGCCTGATCGTGTCTGTAGGGAAGAAGGCTCCCCAAGAGACTGGGATAAAGGTGAAGAACCACTCCAACACCCTGTCCCTGGCCCACCGCAAAGACTTCAAGCAGCTGCTGCAGGGTATCACTGGAGAGATGTCCCTCCGCCTTGCAGACATCAACTTCAAGGAGTTTGCCGGCTTTCAGATTGCACTGCTCAACAAGGTACAGAACTGGCAGGGTGACACGCTGAGATGCCTGAGAGGATAACTGTATCCCAAATGGCACCCTATGCCATATATAGTGCACAACTTTTGACCAGAGCCCAGTGAATAGGGTTCCATTTGGGACGCAGACGATGTTCCTAGATTGAAGTGGCAGACAGAGTTTCTGTATCTCATTACTTACCATCTCTTCAGGATCTAAAGCCTCAGGCGTATCGAAACGCCTATGACATCCCAAGGAGGAACCTTCTGGATCAGCTGACACGGATGCGCTCCAACCTTCTGAGGACTACTCAGAAACTTATCAGAGGACAAGATGAAGGTAGGCAGGCTTGAAAGCTGCTTAACCCCCTAGAGTTGGTTGATGCACTGGTGCGTCAATCTAAATTACATAACAAAAAAATCCCCATCAAAATCCATCAGTTTAAGCGAGAGATATCAGTTTTTTGCATTGGATGCTTCTCAATCCACTACATCTGCCCGCCAGTGTCGCACTTCTGCATCTGTGGTGGAAGGTGACAGAGCTAGAGCAGTGTTTGTCAGACCATGAGACTTCCTGAAAATCAGTTTTTTTTGTGTAATCGTCTGTAGTGTCCGAATGGTTTGACCTACAAACTTTTACTCTACAGCCCCCACCAAGTGTCAGGAGACTTGTCGGTACCGACGATGTGCCACCTTCTGTTAGGTAGCGTCCCAACCATTTGGACTACAAACCCCATTGTGGAAAGTGGAGATTCTCATGAACATGATGGTGTTCTCCGTTTTTGCTCTACGACCCCCACACTTGTCTGAAATGAACCGGTACCGTTTTAAAAAAAGAAATGGAAGTATGAAGGTAGTTTTGTTCCAACCCAAAAAAAGGGCTTAAATATGTGTAAAAATATATATATATATCTCCTGATAAAAAAAAATATACATACAGTATCTCCTAGATTTAGGACAGACACTTCAAAACCATGTTTCTTATGATTTATTTTGTGACTGTCTTTTTGAAATTAATGAATGTGTTATTCAGTGTGTTTCTATGGGCTATAGTAGTAAAGGCGAACATCTATATTTTATCAAAACGTTGTTTTATATTATTATTTATACCTAAAGAGGTCCTACAATTCAAAATCAAACAGCTAAATGATCCATAGTAAAATTCCACATGTCAGCTTAGTGCCCCCTTCCCCAAAGGCTTAGAATCTAAAGAATGAATCATCAGTTAGATTATTCTTGTCAGTCTATTGACTACAGTATGAACAGATTATGTAAGAAGTGGAAAAATGTCACATGAACTGTTGATACTAGCCATCCTAAGAATGTATTTAATGAATACAACAGTGGGCTTTTATGCTGATTGAAATGAAATGAATTTGTTTTGACATTGACTATGTGCTGGTTGTTAGACTACCTTCACAGTATACCCATGGTTCAGATGGGCAACTATCAGGAGTATCTAAAGATGATGCCGTCTCCTCTGAGAGAGATCGACCCTGACCAACCCAAACGCCTGCACACCTTCGGCAACCCATTCAAACAGGACAAGAAGGTACAAACATACACACACACACGGCAGAGATCAGCAAAAACAACAGTGATAATAGTATGACATCATAATGATTGTTTGCAAGTCTTTTGCCTACAACCCCTTGGTTTCTTTGTTCTTGATCCCAGGGGATGATGATTGATGAGGCAGATGAGTTTGTAACGGGTCCCCAAAGCAAGAAGAGAGGCGTTACTGGGGACCCCAACTCGGGGGCTGCTCTGAAGAGAAGGCGGAGCATGTCCCCTTTACTGCGTCGGCCCCAGACTCCACCAATCATCACCAACCATGTAGTGGGGAAGGGGTCCAATGGGAACGGGGTCCAGGGCCAGCCTGGCATCAAGCCCATCCCACTGCACAAAGGTAGGGGTGAGTTGCTGAGGCTTCGGACCTGACTGTCTCTCTGACGCCGACTGACTGGATCCCTCCAAGACCATCAACACTTCCTCTTCTCTCCCAGAGAAATTCCCTTCCATCCTGACTGACACTTAAACATTTGTTTTTGTTTAAATAATTGTTTTAATGATATGGAGTATGCTCATGGATTTCAGTTTGTATTGATTGCTATATGAGTGTAATAGAACTGGACACATACAGTATGGAAATGGCGGATCTCATTCTACTGAAAGTGTTAGTTAGTGGTCAGAAAATGACATGCAGACATAAAACTTTAACCTCAATATTAAATGGATCTTCTTTTAAAACAGTTTCCCAGGTGTGGGTGTTCATCATCTTGATAATGTCATGAAATGTGCTCTTCTGCCCCCCACAGGAGCAGAGGGGAACAGCATGCTGGGCACAGAGAATAACGGGGAGGGGGGTGTGGGGCCTGAATCAGGGGACGGCTGGCCTGGAGTGGTGGTGGACGGTGTGGGAGGGGGCACAAATGCACTCATCCTGGAGGAGAGAGAGAGTGAGAGGCCTGGGATGTGTGCGGGGGACAGTGGGGAGGACAGTGGCGTGGAGGAGGACAGGTTAGGGGAGGGTGGCCTGGATGAGCGGCCCTCCTCAGAGAGACAGCAGCAAAGCTGTGAGGGGGACCAGGAGGGAGAGCTGGAGGGAGATGAAAATGGAGCAGACCAAGCTGAGCTTGAGGCGGTCACCATAGCCCCACTAGATGGCAGCAATGCTGAGCTGCGCACACGGGTCATCAAGGAGGTCCGCAAACCTGGCCGCAGTGAGTAGTGATATACATACTACTGTCCCAACGCTGTCGTGTGCAGTCCATTTCTGTCCAGATCACACTTAGAAGAGTACTGAGTAGTGATACACATACTAATTAGAAGAGTACTGAGTCGTGATACACATACTACTTAGAAAAGTGCTGAGTCGTGTCCCAAACGGCACCCTATTCCCTTTATAGTGTAGGGCTCTGGACAAAACTAGAAAAGTCCCTTATCTTCCATCTGCTGGACCACCTCCACTGACCCCTGACTGTGCCTGTCCTTGTTCCCAGACTATGAGACCATATTCAGGCTGCTGGAGGAGGTGAAGGGGTCTGTGATGGTCCAGAGGTACTTCATCCATCACGCGATCAAGGAGGCTGCCAGGTGAGACCCACTGTCTGTCTGTCTGTCTGTCTGTCTGTCTGTTCACACCAGACTACCCACAGTACAGACTGACCCACCATCTGTCTGTCTACACCAGATTACCCACAGTACAGACTGACACACCGTCTGTCTGTTTACACCAGATTACCCACAGTACAGACTGACCCACCATCTGTCTGTCTACACCAGACTACCCACAGTACAGACTGACACACCGTCTGTCTGTTTACACCAGACTACCCACAGTACAGACTGACCCACCATCTGTCTGTTTACACCAGACTACCCACTGTACAGACTGACCCACCATCTGTCTGTTTACACCAGACTACCCACAGTTCAGACTGACACACCATCTGTCTGTTTACACCAGACTACCCACAGTACAGACTGACACACCATCTGTCTGTCTACACCAGACTACCCAAAGTACAGACTGACACACCATCTGTCTGTTTATACCAGACTACCCACAGTACAGACTGACACACCATCTGTCTGTTTATACCAGACTACCCACAGTACAGACTGACACACCATCTGTCTGTTTACACCAGACTACCCACAGTACAGACTGACCCACCATCTGTCTGTCTACACCAGATTACCCACAGTACAGACTGACACACCATCTGTCTGTTTACACCAGACTACCCACTGTACAGACTGACCCACCATCTGTCTGTTTACACCAGACTACCCACAGTACAGACTGACCCACCATCTGTCTGTTTACACCAGACTACCCACAGTACTGACCCACCATCTGTCTGTTTACACCAGACTACCCACAGTACAGACTGACCCACCATCTGTCTGTTTACACCAGACTACCCACAGTACTGACCCACCATCTGTCTGTTTACACCAGACTACCCACAGTACAGACTGACACACCGTCTGTCTGTTTACACCAGACTACCCACAGTACAGACTGACACACCGTCTGTCTGTTTATACCAGACTACCCACAGTACAGACTGACACACCGTCTGTCTGTTTACACCAGACTACCCACAGTACAGACTGACACACCGTCTGTCTGTTTACACCAGACTACCCACAGTACTGACCCACCATCTGTCTGTTTACACCAGACTACCCACAGTACAGACTGACCCACCATCTGTCTGTTTACACCAGACTACCCACAGTACTGACCCACCATCTGTCTGTTTACACCAGACTACCCACAGTACTGACCCACCATCTGTCTGTTAACACCGGACTACCCACAGTACTGACCCACCATCTGTCTGTTTACACCAGATTACCCACAGTACTGACCCACCATCTGTCTGTTTACACCAGACTACCCACAGTACTGACCCACCATCTGTCTGTTTACACCAGACTACCCACAGTACAGACTGACACACCATCTGTCTGTTTACACCAGACTACCCACAGTACAGACCCACCATCTGTCTGTTAACACCGGACTACCCACAGTACTGACCCACCATCTGTCTGTTTACACCAGACTACCCACAGTACTGACCCACCATCTGTCTGTTAACACCGGACTACCCACAGTACTGACCCACCATCTGTCTGTTTACACCAGACTACCCACAGTACAGACCCACCATCTGTCTGTTTACACCAGACTACCCACAGTACAGACTGAGAACAATGAAAACAACACAGTGTAACTAAGCTCCACTGTGTAGGAGAATATTGCTGCAATCTTGCTTTCATCATTCATTCATTATATTAATTTTCAGCAAGGGTGGTTACATCGGTCTGTATGATATTTGGAAATACAAAATGCTAGTTAAGAAATGCAATAAAAAATGCAACTTAAGATAAGGACACTGTTCTTGATTAGAAAGCATAGTAATTCTTCATTTGAAAGCATAGTAAGCTAATTACTTCACTGCTGTTACCCATTTAGAGCTCTAACTGCGATTCCTCCCCAGGTTTAGTGCTGTCAGTACACTACACTGCAGACATAAATTGTTGGCCATAAGTACATTGCAGTCATTATTCTGCTTCGTCAAAGCAGTCGTTGCATCCGGTCGTATAACACCTCCACTGCAATGCAGTTGCAAACCTCATGGCCTCTGTTTCCTTCCATTTTTAATCTGTTCTTTTTTCTTTCCATCCCTTTTCCCCCCTATCTCTTTCTCTCTCTCTCTTTCCTCTCCTCCCAGGTTTAAGAAGCGGGTGCTGATCCAGCAGTTGGAGACAGCTCTGGAGTTGATTGAGGAGAAGGAGCTGCAGCTCCCTGCTGTCCGCCTCAACAACGACCATGGTAGATAGTGAAGAAGTGGCCTGCAGGGGTCCCTGCTCAGAAACACAAAGATATGTACAGGAACAGGGTACTCTCCTTCACAAGACATGGACAGGAACAGGGTACTCTCCTTCACAAGACATGGACAGGAACAGGGTACTCTCCTTCACAAGACATGGACAGGAACAGGGTACTCTCCTTCACAAGACATGGACAGGAACAGGGTACTCTCCTTAACAAGACATGGACAGGAACAGGGTACTCTCCTTAATAAGACATGACTTACACATGGTCCAACAACACCCCATAGGAGGTAAAGTTGAAAGAAGGAGGCAATAGAGGAGATGACAGAGGGCTGAGATCCCTCCCTATCTATGTGTTGTGACATTGTACCTCAACAGCACTCACACATGGAGATGGAAGGGTCAGGGGTTATAATTCGGGAGGGAGGAGGAGGGTAGGGCCAGAGCCAGACCAATGTGGAGATAAGTTAAGAGACTCTGGATGTAATCCACTCCAATAGTGACTGATGCCATTGATGACCATACGGCTAATTCAGTTTGTCCACAGACATTGATTAATTCACACACACACACACCATAGACTTAGATAGACATCGCATCATTGTATCTGTCTCTTTATGCCGTCTGTGAGAGCATGGGCAGTGCCATTGAGGCCATCTCCATTTTGAAGTAGCCCATTTTCTTATGCTACTACTTCTATGAGTTGGTAAACAAACTGAAAGGGCGTATACTGTCCTCTAGAATGTGTTGTTTGAACAGGTATAAAGCCATTTGGCTTGTCCCTTCATGTGATCCTTCCTTAACCCATAGGAAGTCCCACCCAGTTGACTACTTAAAAATGGTGAAAGTCCTTAATGGCGCTGCCCATGCTCAAACTGGCTTTTGGGCACTAGTTCTCTATATTTCTCTATGACACACACACACACACACACACACACACACACACACACACACACACACACACACACACCTTTTGAATCAGGTCTTAGTGCAGTTCTGATTAGTCATTATAGGACAGGAAGGATTTTTCATGTGAGGCATGTAATAATGGAACTCTTATTACAGCAATTTTACATGTAGTGTAATTACTAATAATACTGGTAATGACTATTGACAATACAGCTGTAGGACAACTGTGCTCACATTACAGTTTAGAGCAATAAGGATATCTGCCGACTGATCAGAAGGTTTAACATTAGCCTATTTATGTTGGGCCTAAATATATACATTTGATGTAAGAAACACACTGTGTACTAACTACAGTGCCTTGCGAAAGTATTCGGCCCCCTTGAACTTTGCGACCTTTTGCCACATTTCAGGCTTCAAACATAAAGATATAAAACTGTATTTTTTTGTGAAGAATCAACAACAAGTGGGACACAATCATGAAGTGGAACGACATTTATTGGATATTTCAAACTTTTTTAACAAATCAAAAACTGAAAAATTGTCCGTGCAAAATTATTCAGCCCCCTTAAGTTAATACTTTGTAGCGCCACCTTTTGCTGCGATTACAGCTGTAAGTCGCTTGGGGTATGTCTCTATCAGTTTTGCACATCGAGAGACTGACATTTTTTGCCATTCCTCCTTGCAAAACAGCTCGAGCTCAGTGAGGTTGGATGGAGAGCATTTGTGAACAGCAGTTTTCAGTTCTTTCCACAGATTCTCGATTGGATTCAGGTCTGGAATTTGACTTGGCCATTCTAACACCTGGATATGTTTATTTTTGAACCATTCCATTATAGATTTTGCTTTATGTTTTGGATCATTGTCTTGTTGGAAGACAAATCTCCGTCCCAGTCTCAGGTCTTTTGCAGACTCCATCAGGTTTTCTTCCAGAATGGTCCTGTATTTGGCTCCATCCATCTTCCCATCAATTTTAACCATCTTCCCTGTCCCTGCTGAAGAAAAGCAGGCCCAAACCATGATGCTGCCACCACCATGTTTGACAGTGGGGATGGTGTGTTCAGCTGTGTTGCTTTTACGCCAAACATAACGTTTTGCATTGTTGCCAAAAAGTTCAATTTTGGTTTCATCTGACCAGAGCACCTTCTTCCACATGTTTGGTGTGTCTCCCAGGTGGCTTGTGGCAAACTTTGAACGACACTTTTTATGGATATCTTTAAGAAATGGCTTTCTTCTTGCCACTCTTCCATAAAGGCCAGATTTGTGCAATATACGACTGATTGTTGTCCTATGGACAGAGTCTCCCACCTCAGCTGTAGATCATCCAGTTCATAGATCATCTGCAGTTCATCCAGAGTGATCATGGGCCTCTTGGCTGCATCTCTGATCAGTCTTCTCCTTGTATGAGCTGAAAGTTTAGAGGGACGGCCAGGTCTTGGTAGATTTGCAGTGGTCTGATACTCCTTCCATTTCAATATTATCGCTTGCACAGTGGTCCTTGGGATGTTTAAAGCTTGGGAAATCTTTTTGTATCCAAATCCGGCTTTAAACTTCTTCACAACAGTATCTCGGACCTGCCTGGTGTGTTCCTTGTTCTTCATGATGCTCTCTGCGCTTTTAACAGACCTCTGAGACTATCACAGTGCAGGTGCATTTATACGGAGACTTGATTACACACAGGTGGATTGTATTTATCATCATTAGTCATTTAGGTCAACATTGGATCATTCATAGATCCTCAATGAACTTCTGGAGAGAGTTTGCTGCACTGAAAGTAAAGGGGCTGAATAATTTTGCACGCCCAATTTTTCAGTTTTTGATTTGTTAAAAAAGTTTGAAATATCCAATAAATGTCGTTCCACTTCATGATTGTGTCCCACTTGTTGTTGATTCTTCACAAAAAAATACAATTTTATATCTTTATGTTTGAAGCCTGAAATGTGGCAAAAGGTCGCAAAGTTCAAGGGGGCCGAATACTTTCGCAAGGCACTGTACATAGGCGTTGTGGCTCACATGAGAAATCTGATCTACCTCAAGTCTTCTAGGTGTTGGAGTGCTGTGGGTATTTTGTGCTGCATGGGCCTGCAGGACAATAATACCATGTCAAATCACATACTGATCTAAGATGCCCTCCATGGATCAACTGTCCCAGCATGGGAGCTGTTCTCAAAGCAATAGCACACTTCATGTAGGTTATGTTCAGTAACGTGTGGACTTGGTTCAGTAAAACATTGGTGCAGTCACTGAGAGGACGCTAGCTGTTGGGGTCCATCTTGAGGGACTGGAGCCTGGCCTGCTGTCTCCACTCTCTCTCTCCCTGCCTTCTCCTTGGCACTCTAGTGCACTATATACGGAATAGGGTGCCATTTTGGAAGCGCCCCAAGTGTCACAGTCTCCCCATTGATTCTCCCCTGGAAGAACTGTGTGGTCAACCAAAATCTCTGCTCCCCGTTCGTCGGTCACCTTTTTCTGGACTAGCACAGCTTGGGGACAACCAACCTTCTGTATTTCAGAGAACAAACACAAGCTACCCATTTCTCTTTTGTCTTCCCCCCCAAAGTTTCTTTTTAAAATGAAAGATTGTATTTTATTGTTCATAAATCTAAACTATTTTTGGATGGTGTTCATACCAGAACATAAAAAAAGAGAATATTTTGAGAGTAAAAGTTGTATAAAGGCCATTTTGTTAACTGTTATATATAACATTGAAAATGTACAATTCTTTTTTAAATAAACAAAAAATAAAAGAAACAAATGACTAAATGTACTATGAAGTGTATTATTAGATATGTTGTGCACTTAGTAAGTAAAATTGTGTCATGTACAATTGCTTGTTGGAAATGTCAAATGAGATAACAGTCTAAATGTAGCCCACTTTTAGCTTTTAGTGGAATATACTAGAAGTATATACAAGCTCGGTCGTCTGGGTTATCGTTGAGCTTTCAGTCAGGAAAGTTTCTGATTTTAAACCTATACATCTAATCATGTCTACGTCCAAAATGTCACCCTTTTTGTCAAGGGACCATACAGCTCTGGTCTAAAGTATTGCACTATATAGGGAATATGGTGTAATTTGGGATGTACATGTATTACAGCCTTGACTGAGAGCCCTGAAGAATCAATCTGTAACCTAACTACTGCATCCTGACTCACAGATATGCACTACATGACCAAATGTATGTGGACACCTGCTCCTCAAACATCTCATTCCATAATCATATGGAGTTGGTCCCCTTTTCCTGCTAGAACAGCCTCCACTAGATGTTGGAACATTACTGTGGGGACTTGCTTCCATTCAGCCACAAGAGCATTAATGAGGTCAGGCACTGATGTTGGCCGATTAAACCTGACTCGCTGTCGACGTTCCCATTCATCCCAAAAGTGTTCAATGGAGTTGAGGTCAGGGCTCTGTGCAGGCCAGTCAAGTTCTTCCACACACCGATCACGACAAACCATTTCTGTATGGACCTCGCTTTGTGCACGGTGGCATTGTCATACTGAAACAGGAAAGGGCCTTCCCCAAACTGTTGCCACAAAGTTGGAAGCACAGAATCGTCTGGAATGTAATTGTATGCTGTAGCGTTAGGAATTCTCAACACTGGAACTAAGGGGCTCAGCCCGAACCATGAAAAACAGCCCCACACCATTATTCCTTCTCCACCAAACATTACAGTTGGTACTATGCATTTGGTAAGGTAGCGTTCTTCGAGCATCCGCCAAACCGAGATTTGTCCGTTGGACTTCCAGATGGTGAAGTGTGATTCAACACTCCAGTGATCATGTTTCCACTGCTCCAGAGTCCAATGGCAGCGAGCTTTACACAGCTCCAACTGACGCTTGGCTTTGAGCATAGCTTAGGCTTGTGTGTGGCTGCTCAGCAATGGAAACCCATTTTGTGAAGCTCCCGATGAACAGTTATTGTGCTGATGCTGCTTCCAGAGGCAGTTTGGAACTCGGTAGCGCAACAAATCCAAATCAAATGTATTTATATAGCCCTTCGTACATCAGCTGATATCTCAAAGTGCTGTACAGAAACCCAGCCTAAAACCCCAAACAGCAAGCAATGCAGGTGTTGAAGCACGTTGGCTAGGAAAAACTCCCTAGAAAGGCCAAAACCTAGGAAGAAACCTAGAGAGGAACCAGGCTATGAGGGATGGCCAGTCCTCTTCTGGCTGTGCCGGGTGGAGATTAGAACAGAACATGGCCAAGATGTTCAAATGTTCATAAATGACCAGCATGGTCAAATAATAGGTCTGGGACAGGTAGCATGTCCAGTGAACAGGTCAGGATTCCATAGCCGCAGGAAGAACAGTTGAAACTGGAGCAGCAGCACGGCCAGGTGGACTGGGGACAGCAAGGAGTCATCATGCCAGGAAGTCCTGAGGCATGGTCCTAGGGCTCAGGTCCTCTGAGAGAGAGAAAGAAAGAGAGAATTAGAGAGCATACTTAAATTCACACAGGACACCGGATAAGACAGGAGAAGTACTCCAGATATAACAAACTGACCCTAGCCCCCCGACACATAAACTACTGCAGCATAAATACTGGAGGCTAAGACAGGAGGGGTCAGGAGACACTGTGGCCCCATCCGATGATACCCCCGGACAGGGCCAAACAGGAAGGCTATAACCCCACCCACTTTGCCAAAGCACAGCCCCCACACCACTAGAGGGATATCTTCAACCACCAACTTACCATCCTGAGACAAGGTTGAGTATAGCCCACAAAGATCTCCGCCACGGCACAACCCAAGGGGGTCTTCCCAGACAGGAAGATCACATCAGTGACTCAACCCACTCAAGTGAGGCACCCCTCATAGGGACGGCAAAAAAGAGCACCAGTAAGCCAGTGACTCAGCCCCTGTAATAGGGTTAGAGGCAGAGAATCCCAGTGGAAAGAGGGGAACCGGCCAGGCAGAGACAGCAAGGGCGGTTCGTTGCTCCAGAGCCTTTTCGTTCAGCTTCACACTCCTGGACCAGACTACACTCAATCATATGACCCACTGAAGAGATGAGTCTTCAGTAAAGACTTAAAGGTTGAGACCGAGTTTGCGTCTCTCACATGGGTAGGCAGACCATTCCATAAAAATGGAGCTCTATAGGAAAAAGCCCTGCCTCCAGCTGTTTGCTTAGAAATTCTAGGGACAATTAGGAGGCCTGCGTCTTGTGACCGTAGCGTACGTGTAGGTATGTACGGCAGGACCAAATCAGAGAGATAGGTAGGAGCAAGCCCATGTAATGCTTTGTAGGTTAGCAGTAAAACCTTGAAATCAGCCCTTGCCTTGACAAGAAGCCAGTGTAGGGAGGCTAGCACTGGAGTAATATGATCCATTTTTTTTGTTCTAGTCAGGATTCTAGCAGCCGTATTTAGCACTAACTGAAGTTTATTTAGTGCTTTATCCGGGTAGCTGGAAAGTAGAGCATTGCAGTAGTCTAACCTAGAAGTAACAGAAGCATGGATTAATTTTTCTGCATAATTTTTGGACAGAAAGTTTCTGATTTTTTAATGTTACGTAGATGGAAAAAAGCTGTCCTTGAAACAGTCTTGATATGTTTGTCAAAAGAGAGATTGGGGTCCAGAGTAACGCCGAGGTCCTTCACAGTTTTATTTGAGACGACTGTACAACCATTACGATTAATTGTCAGATTCAACAGAATATCTCTTTGTTTCTTGGGACCTAGAACAAGCATCTGTGTTTTGTCCGAGTTTAAAAATAGAAAGTTTGCAGCCATCCACTTCCTTTTGTCTGAAACACAGGCTTCTAGCGAGGGCAATTTTGGGGCTTCACCATGTTTCATTGAAATGTACAGCTGTGTGTCATCCGCATAGCAGTGAAAGTTAACATTATGTTTTCGAATGACATCCCCAAGAGGTAAAATATATAGTGAAAACAATATTGGTCCTAAAACGGAACCTTGAGGAACACCGAAATTTACAGTTGATTTGAGGACAAACCATTTGAGGACAAACCATTCACAGAGACAAACTGATATCTTTCCGACAGATAAGATCTAAACCAGGCCAGAACTTGTCCGTGTAGACCAATTTGGGTTTCCAATCTCTCCAATAGAATGTGGTGATCGATGGTATCAAAAGCAGCACTAAAGTCTAGGAGCACGAGGACAGATGAAGAGCCTCGGTCTGATGCCATTAAAATGTCATTTACCACCTTCACAAGTGCAGTCTCAGTGCTATGATAGGGTCTAAAACCAGACTGAAGCATTTCGTATACATTTTTTGTCTTGAGGAAGTTGCTGCGCAACAGCCTTTTCTAAAATGTTTGGAGGAATGGAAGATTCGATATAGGCCGATAGTTTTTAAATATTTTCTGGGTCAAGGTTAGGCTTTTTCAAGAGAGGCTTTATTACTGCCACTTTTAGTGAGTTTGGTACACATCCGGTGGATAGAGAGCCGTTTATTATGTTCAACATAGGAGGGCCAAGCACAGGAAGCAGCTCTTTCAGTAGTTTAGTTGGAATAGAGTCCAGGATGCAGCTTGAGGCCATGATTATTTTCATCATTGAGTCAAGAGATACAGTACTAAAACACTTGAGTGTCTCTTTTGATTCTAGGTCCTGGCAGAGTTGTGCAGACTCAGGACAACTGAGCTTTGAAGGAATACCAGATTTAAAGAGGAGTCTGTAATTTGCTATCTAATAATCATGATCTTTTCCTCAAAGAAGTTCATGAATGTATGTATGTTTAGAATCCATTGAAGAGCTTGAACGATTCATTGACGAGAGATACTTACGAACTCAAAGAAACGCTGGTTTCGGAGGATTCAAGCATTGTCAAGGACAACCAACCCAATCTACAAAACAAAACAAAACCAGGTTGGCCAATAGGTATCAACGATGGAACCAAACCATCCTCTAGTAAGAGTGGCGAGTGGGGAGAGGTTTACTGATATGGATGTTGACTTGTTAAAATCCACTAATGAAAGGCTTGCCAAACTTGATATCTTGGATATATTACGAGAGGACATCAATGCATTATGTGCCAGTCTCGAATTCAGCCAATGTCAGATTGATGATCTAAGGAAATAGAACACTGCGCTGAAAGGTACTGTAGACTCTATTCATAGCAAGGTGGAGGTGGTGCAAAGGGAGAACAAACAACTTAAAGAATCATTGCTTGATGTACAGTGTCGATCAATGCGGAACAATCTAATATTCTCAGGGATACCGGTGTCAACTCAACTAAAACTGCCCACCGATGTTGTGCGCAATGCCACTTTCTCCAGAGTCCATAGAATAGGTAAGGCCTCTGGAAATAGGCCCCGGGATATTATTGCATGTTTTGATAAATTTAAGCAAAAGGAAATGACGAAGAACATGGGGAGAGAACTCAGAAACACTGATTTTGGAATGAATGATCACTTCCCCACCGAGATCAATGAAAGGAGAAAAAAAACTATATCCCATCATGAAGGAAAAGCGTTGCCTGAATCAACGAGTCTCCATGGTGATGGATAAACTTTATATCAACGGGCAACTGTATCAGGACTCTAGAGTAACTCCCTGGTTATTTTAATTTAATGTTTAAAACTGAGTTTGTGTGTTGTAGTGTATGACAACTTCAACTATAAGAAATCATGCTATATTGATCTCCACTTGATAAGGAAAGGGCTGCATATAGCTCAGGTTAATGTATGTAGCCTTCCTAACAAAATACATGAGGTTTTTAACTTGGTCAACATAAATAATATTCATATTTTGGCTTTGACCGAAACGCATTTAGATGCATCTGTAAATGATGGGCAAATGAACATTCAAGGATATAGTCTACTGAGAAGGGACAGGAACAGGAATGGTGGGGTGTTGCACTGTATATTCAGAATCATATACCTTTTAAGAGGAGGGATGACCTTAATGTAGGTCAAATAGAGGCACTATGGGCTCAGGTACATCTACCTCACCAGGCACCCACATTGGTAGGATGTGTGTATAGACCTCCTAGCTCTAAGGTGTCCTATCTGGATGACTTATGTACTGGGTTTGACCAGGCCACAGATACCAACAGAGATGTTTTTATCTTGGGGGATTTTAATATAAATTGGAAGGATCACAATAATTCGAATAGAACTAAATTGATGAGATATGCCAAGAACTGTGGTTTGAAACAAATGGTTAATGATACTACTAGATCTTCAATTAAGTTGGGTCATCGTTCAGACACATGCATTGATCTGATTTTCTGTAATATACCATTGCAATGCTTAAAAGCCAGATCAATGCCAGTGGGCTGGACAGACCATAATATTGTGACCATAACCATGAACACCAAGGTTCCAAAGAAACCCCCGAGGATTGTGGTCAAAAGAAATGTTAAAACATTTAATCATGAGTTATTTCTAAATGATTTGGCTGCTGTACCCTGGGAGCTGATTTATCTAGAGGATGATTTAAATCACGCCACAGAGTGTTTTATTGATTTGCTCACTGAGGTGATGGACTATCATGCCCCTATAAGAAAGAGAACAGTTGGTGCCCGTCCATCTCCATGGATTGATGATGAACTGGGTGAAGCCTTTTCTCAAAGAAATATGGCAAAAGTCTTAGCAGCCAAGTCAAAATTAGAAATTGATGAACAGAATTATAGAACATTACGTAATTATGCAGTTAAATTGAATCGAAGGAAAAAAAAGTTATTTTACAACAATGCTTTTACTGATTGTAAAAATGCCTGTAAAAAGGTATGGAACACAGTTAAGGGCTTACTTGGTACATCTATCTCATCATGCCCATCTAGTGTGGAGGTTGACGGGAGAATAATAACAAAACCAGTTGATATTGCCAATCATTTTGCAGATTTTTTTACACAGAAAATTAAATTACTAAGCAACAATGTAGACATAAATTCTTCCAAGCAAGCTATTGTCCAATGGATTATGATCATATTATGAGCAATAAGATCTGCTCTTTTAGTCTACAAACAAACGGTGTCAGTGGAGGAGGTGTTAAACCTATTGAAGTAATTACCTGATGGTAAATCTACAGGTTATGGTCTTATGGACAATTTTTTGCTTCGCTGTGCTGCTCCCCAGATTGCAGCTCCACTGAGATACATATTTAATTGGTCACTGGAAAAGGGGATGTTTGCAAATGTATGGAAGCATGTGAAACTGTGTCCTATTCCAAAAGACTGCAAAGAACCCATTACTCCTGCCAATAGTCGACCAATTAGTCTACTCCCTACACTCAGTAAGATATTGGAGGGTATTGTGAGTAGACAAATGTGGGAGTATATGGAAAAGAATGATCTGATTACAGCCAATCAGCATGCTTATCGCAAAAAACATTCCACTACCACTGCATTGGTTGACATGACTGACCAGTGGCTCAATGCTATGGATAATGGCAAGTTTGTAGGTGTACTATTTTTAGATTTCAGTGCAGCATTTGATTTAGTGGATCATGAAATTATTTTAACAAAATTAATGCATTATGGTTTTAAGGAGGTAGCGTTGAATTGGGTACAGTCATATCTAACTGACAGGAAACAGTCCACCTATGTCAATGGTTCATTTTCTTCCCCTCATGTGTTAAACTGTAGAATACCGCAGGGCAGCTGCCTTGGGCCACTTCTCTACTTAATAAACACCAACGACCTTCCCTATGCCTTGGTTGAAACTCAAGCTACTATATTTGCAGATGACACTACAATTTATGCAGCAAGACAATCGGTCCAACAGGTACAGCAAGCTTTGCAAGGAGATTTGGAGATTATCAGGAAATGGGTTTGCCAAAACAAACTTGCTTTAAACACCAAGAAAACCAAAGTTATGTTGGTCTGTTCAACTAGGAAAAGGCCAAAACAGCATGGGATACAATTAAGTATGGGAGGAGTACAAATTGAAGAAGTGGCAGAAACCAAACTACTGGGAGTGCAGCTAGACAACTGCTTATCAGGGTCGTCTCAAATAACTAATCTATGTAAAAAAAAATATTAAAACAGCATGCATAATCAGAAGGATAGCTAAATATTTACCATTGTAAATCCTTCAGCAAATAACACAGGCATTGGTTGAGAGTCAAGTGAACTATTGTTCGGTGGTCTGGGGAAATGCATCATCTAGTGAAGTTAGGAGGCTGCAGAATGCACAGAATAAAGCAGCAAGGATTGTTTTAAGGTGGAGATATGGTTCTTCTGTTGCAGTCATGCGCAGTGTTCTTGGTTGGTCATCAATCGACAAGATAATTGAAAAAAACATGCTTATCTTATTTGATAATATACATCATTTAAAACGGCCAAGTTCTATTCACAACGGTATTCAGTTGGTAAGAGACAGACATTCCGTAAATACTAGGAATAGATTGGTAAGAGACAGACATTCCGTAAATACTAGGAGTAGATTGGTTAAGAGACAGACATTCCGTAAATACTAGGAATAGATTGGTTAAGAGACAGACATTCAGTAAATACTAGGAATAGATTGGTTAAGAGACAGACATTCAGTAAATACTAGGAATAGATTGTCCACCATCTATGTGTTATCCAGACAGAAAAAAGAAATGGGCAAAAGAACATTTCGATTTAGAGCAATAAAGAAATGGAATAAATTAACTGAGCAAACTAGAAACCTCTCAATACATAAGTTTAAACATTATTTAAAAACAATTTAAATATAGTATATAGAAATGTTGTGGGACTATAGTAGATGAAGAATCAATATATATATATATATATATTTTTTTTTAAATATATATATATTTTTTTAGATTGAGTATTTATTGGGTCATTATGCTAAATGTAGGATTGTTCTTATTTTCCTCAATTAAGTTGGAAAAATAGGATGATCGAGCAGCAGTAAGGGCTCTTCGATACTGCACGGTACTGTCTTTCCAAGCTAGTCGGAAGACTTCAAGTTTGGTGTGGCGCCATTTCCATTCCAATGTTCTGGGAACTTGCTTCAGAGCTCGGATATTTTCTGTATACCAGGGAGCTAGTTTCTTATGAGAAATGTTTTTAGTTTTTAGGGGTGCAACAGCATCTAGGGTATTGCGCAAGGTTTAATTGAGTTCCTCAGTTAGGTGGTTAACTGATTTTTGTCCTCTGACGTCCTTGGGTAGGCAGAGGGAGTCTGGAAGGGCATCAAGGAATCTTTGTGTTGTCTGTGAATTTATAGCACAACTTTTGATGCTCCTGAGCTGAGCTGACTATACTGACTGTGCTAGTGGCAGAATCCACTAAGATGGCAGGCTGGCTAACAGCCTGCTGCCTGGCCTGCACCCTACATCATTGTGGAGCTAGAGGAGTTAGAGCCCTGTCTATGTTTGTTGATAAGATGAGAGCACCCCTCCAGCTAGGATGTAGTATGTCACTCCTCAGCAGGCCAGGCTTGGTCCTGTTTGTGTTGTGGGTGAGTCCCAGAAAGAGGGCCAATTATCTACAAATTCTATCTTTTGGGAGGGGCAGAAAACAGTTTTCAACCAGCGATGGAGTTGTGAGACTCTGCTGTAGAGCTCATCACTCCCCCTAACTGGGAGGGGGCCAGAGACAATTACTCCATGCCGAGACATCTTTCTAGCTGATTTATACGCTGAAGCTATGTTGCACTTGGTGACCTCTGACCGTTTCATCCTAACATCGTTGGTGCCAACATGGATAACAATATCTCCTTACTCTCTACACTCGCCAGTTTTAGCTTTAGCCAGCACCATCTTCAGATTAGCCTTAACGTCGGAAGCCCTGCCCCCTGGTAAACAGTGTATGATCGCTGGATGATTCGTTTTAAGTCTAATACTGCGGGTAATGGAGTCGCCAATGACTAGGGTTTTCAATTTGTCAGAGCTAATGGTTGGAAGCTTCGGCGTCTCAGACCCAGTAACGGGAGGAGTAGAGACAAGAGAAGGCTCGGCCTCAGACTCCGACTTGCTGCTTAATGGGAAAAACCGGTTGAAAGTTTCTGTCGGCTGGATGAGCGACACCGGTTGAGCATTCCTACAGCATTTCCCTCCAGAAACCATGAGAAAGTGGCTGGTCATGGCTGGTCATGGCTCACATCAACACAATTATCCCAGAAACCGTAGACTCACTCCAATTTGCATACCGTACCAACAGATCCACAGATGATGCAATCTCTTATGCACTGCCCTTTCACACCTGGACAAAAGGAACACCTATGTGAGAATGCTATTCGTTGACTACAGCTCAGTGTTCAACACCATAGTGACCTCAAAGCTCATCACTAAGCTAAGGACCCTGGGACTGAACATCTCCCTCTGCAACTGGTTCCTGGACTTCCTGACGGGCCGCCCCCAGGTGGTGAGGGTAGGTAACAACACATCTTCCACCCTGATCCTCTACACGGGGGCCCTTCAGGGGTGCGTGCTCAGTCCCCTCCTGTACTCCCTGTTCACTCATAACTGCACGGCCAGGCACGACTCCAACACCATCATTACGTTTTCTGATGACAAAAAGTGGTAGGCCTGATTACCGTCAGTGATGAGGCAGCCTATAGGGAGGAGGTCAGAAACCTGACCGTGTGGTGCAAGGACGACAACCGCTCCCTCAACGTGATCAAGACAAAGGAGATGATTGTGGACTACCGGAAAAGGAGGACAAGCACGCCCCCATTCTCGTCAACGGGACTGTATTGGAGCAGGTTGAGAGCTTCAAGTTCCTTGGTGTCCACATCCACCAACAAACTAACATGGTCCAAGCACACCAGACAGTCGTGAAGAGGGCACGACAAAACGTATTCCCCCTCAGGAGACTGAAAAGATTTGGCATGGGTCCTCAGATCCTCAAAGGGTTTTACAGCTGCACCATCGAAAGCATCCTGACGGGTTGCATCACTGCCTGGTGTGGCAACTGCTCGGCCTCTGACAGCGAGGCACTACAGAGGGTAGTGGGTACGGCCCAGTACATCACCGGGCCAAGCTTCCTGCCATCCAGGACCTCTAATACAGGCGGTGTCAGAGGAAGGCCCTAGAAATTGTCAAAGACTCCAGCCACCCTAGTCATAGACTGTTCTCTCTGCTACTGCACAGCAAGCGGTACCGGAGCAAAAAGTCTAGGTCCAATAGGCTTCTAAACAGCTTCTACCCCCAAGCCATAAGACTCCTGAACAGCTAATCAAATTGTTACCCAGACTATTTGCACCCCCCCCCCCCTTCTACGCTGCTGCTTCTCTGTTATTATCTATGCAGTCACTTTAATATCTCTACCTACATGTGTATATTACCTTAATTACCTCGACACTGGTACACATTGACTCTGTACCAGTACCCCCTGTATATAGCCTCCACATTGACTCTGTACCAGTGCCCCCTGTATATAGCCTCCACATTGACTCTGTACCAGTACCCTCTGTATATAGCCTCCACATTGACTCTGTACCAGTGCCCCCTGTATATAGCCTCCACATTGACTCTGTACCAGTGCCCCCTGTATATAGCCTCCACATTGACTCTGTACCAGTGCCCCCTGTATATAGCCTCCACATTGACTCTGTACCAGTGCCCCCTGTATATAGCCTCCACATTGACTCTGTACCAGTGCCCCCTGTATATAGTCTCCACATTGACTCTGTACCAGTGCCCCCTGTATACAGTCTCCACATTGACTCTGTACCAGTGCCCCCTGTATATAGTCTCCACATTGACTCTGTACCAGTGCCCCCTGTATATAGCCTCCACATTGACTCTGTACCAGTGCCCCCTGTATATAGCCTCCACATTGACTCTGTACCAGTGCCCCCTGTATATAGCCTCCACATTGACTCTGTACCAGTACCCCCTGTATATAGCCTCCACATTGACTCTGTACCAGTACCCCCTGTATATAGCCTCCACATTGACTCTGTACCAGTGCCCCCTGTATATAGTCTCCACATTGACTCTGTACCAGTACCCCCTGTATATAGCCTCCACATTGACTCTGTACCAGTGCTCCCTGTATATAGCCTCCACATTGACTCTGTACCAGTACCCCCTGTATATAGCCTCCACATTGACTCTGTACCAGTGCCCCCTGTATATAGCCTCCACATTGACTCTGTACCAGTGCCCCCTGTATATAGCCTCCACATTGACTCTGTACCAGTGCCCCCTGTATATAGCCTCCACATTGACTCTGTACCAGTACCCCCTGTATATAGCCTCCACATTGACTCTGTACCAGTACCCCCTGTATATAGCCTCCACATTGACTCTGTACCAGTGCCCCCTGTATATAGCCTCCACATTGACTCTGTACCAGTGCCCCCTGTATATAGCCTCCACATTGACTCTGTACCAGTGCCCCCTGTATATAGCCTCCACATTGACTCTGTACCAGTACCCCCTGTATATAGCCTCCACATTGACTCTGTACCAGTACCCCCTGTATATAGCCTCCACATTGACTCTGTACCAGTACCCCCTGTATATAGCCTCCACATTGACTCTGTACCAGTGCCCCCTGTATATAGTCTCCACATTGACTCTGTACCAGTACCCCCTGTATATAGCCTCCACATTGACTCTGTACCAGTACCCCCTGTATATAGCCTCCACATTGACTCTGTACCAGTGCCCCCTGTATATAGCCTCCACATTGACTCTGTACCAGTGCCCCCTGTATATAGCCTCCACATTGACTCTGTACCAGTGCCCCCTGTATATAGCCTCCACATTGACTCTGTACCAGTACCCCCTGTATATAGCCTCCACATTGACTCTGTACCAGTACCCCCTGTATATAGCCTCCACATTGACTCTGTACCAGTACCCCCTGTATATAGCCTCCACATTGACTCTGTACCAGTGCCCCCTGTATATAGTCTCCACATTGACTCTGTACCAGTACCCCCTGTATATAGCCTCCACATTGACTCTGTACCAGTACCCCCTGTATATAGCCTCCACATTGACTCTGTACCGTAACACCCTGTATATAGCCTCCACATTGACTCTGTACCGGTACCCCCTGTATATAGCCTCCACATTGACTCTGTACCAGTGCCCCCTGTATATAGCCTCCACATTGACTCTGTACCAGTGCCCCCTGTATATAGCCTCCACATTGACTCTGTACCAGTACCCCCTGTATATAGCCTCCACATTGACTCTGTACCAGTGCCCCCTGTATATAGCCTCCACATTGACTCTATACCAGTGCCCCCTGTATATAACCTCCACATTGACTCTGTACCAGTGCCCCCTGTATATAGTCTCCACATTGACTCTGTACCAGTACCCCCTGTATATAGCCTCCACATTGACTCTGTACCAGTGCCCCCTGTATATAGTCTCCACATTGACTCTGTACCAGTGCCCCCTGTATATAGTCTCCACATTGACTCTGTACCAGTACCCCCTGTATATAGTCTCCACATTGACTCTGTACCAGTACCCCCTGTATATAGTCTCCACATTGACTCTGTACCAGTGCCCCCTGTATATAGTCTCCACATTGACTCTGTACCAGTACCCCCTGTATATAACCTCCACATTGACTCTGTACTAGTACCCCCTGTATATAGCCTCCACATTGACTCTGTACCAGTGCCCCCTGTATATAGCCACGCTAGTGTTATTTACTGCTGCTCTTTAATTATTATTTTTTATTAAAACTGCATTGTTGGTGAAGGGCTTGTAAAGTAAGCATTTCACTGTATGGTCGGGCGGCAGGTATCCTAGTGGTTAGAGCATTGGACCAGTAACAGAAAGGTTGCTGGATCAAATCCCCGAGCTGACAAGGTAAAAAATCTGTTTTTCTGCCCCTGAACAATGCAGTTAACCCACTGTTCCTCGGTAGGCCGTCATTGTCAATAAGAATTTGTTCTTAACTGACTTGCCAAGTTAAATTTAAAATACGTTTACACTTGTTGTATTCGGCACATATGATAAATAAAATTTAGTTGACCAGAGCAGCACTACCAGGGCAGAAATATGACGGTGTCACATTGAAAGTCACTGAGCTCTTCAGGAAGGCCGTTCTGCCAATGTTTGTCTATGGAGATTGTATGGCTGTGTGCTTGATTTTATGCAATGGGTGAGGCTGAAATAGCCAAATCCACTAATTTGAAGGGGTGTCCACATACTTTCATATATATATATATATATATATATATAAACTGTAGTGGATGTGCAAGAGATTACATGCATTTAGTTACCTTTGACCAATAAATGCATCAAAAGAACATGCAGCCTGACATTGATAAAATCTCAGTATGATTTTATTAAGTTAAAAACAGGGAGTTAATCTTAACCAAAATGTAAAATGAAGAAAAAAACACATTGCCTCAAATAAATGTACCATTAGTCTCTACTTAGTGTTCATAGTATCATTAGCATTTCTGGAACACTGCCTTACTCTGCTTTCCATGCTGCACCCTTCAGGCTTGACGTTTGTGACTCCGACTGTAATAACTCTTTATTGCATACAGAATAAACTCAAAAGCCTAATTTCAAACTCCAGGAGATCAGGGGTGTAATCATTTAAACAAGTGTTTCAATTGGACAATTTCAGATTAGTCCCTCCTCGCTTCATTTGCTCCCATTTAAGAAACGTTTTGCAACAGATCGGCATAATGAATGGTCATGAATTTAACTGAAGTGAAGGCTTTTTACTCCATAAAACAAATCTCATATCTGCAGATAAAATATGAAATAAATAGTTCCAGACAGCTGCTCATGATAGACATATGTGTGGCAAACAAAACAGAAAACATTCTATTATGCCCCTTGTCCAACAAAGGGGAAAATTTCCCCCATGCTGTTAGGAAGAGGTAGGGGATGAGGTGTCAAATCCTTACAACTCCTAAGCAATAACAATTATATACAAACAAATATGCCTGAAAACTGAGGGGTTGGTTGGCACAGTCAGGAGTTAAATATGGTAACCACATTTATGGAAAGATGCAAATTTGTACAGCATATTAATATATGTACAAAGACAAATTAAAAGTGGGAGAAATTACTTTTCCCTCCATCTAACCAATAAGCTCATCTGCACAGAAATAAAGACATGTGGGCAGAGAAGGCCAGTCTCAGTGCAAATGCTCCAGCTTGCGAAGCCGCAGGGGGTTGGGCAGGGCCTGTGGGTTCGGGACAGCGGAAGCCTCTTGGTCAGGGGAGCGGAAGAGCACCCTACCCCGATGATTGAACATGTAGAAAGATGGGTGGTTCCTCAATGTGTCAAATGTCCTGAAAAATGGGAAGAGGGCATTGAGTCAAGTTTAAACTATACTCATGTTTTCAGTGACATGGGTCAATAACAACATAGGGCTATCCATATAGGAAAGTCCATGACTAATATGAAATGGTGGCTTACTTGTTTTTCAGCTCTGAGGAGGCATCCATTTCTTTGAACTCTCCCGCAATGTGGACTATACCATAAATGGTCAGAACAAACGCTAACAAAGTCTGTAAGACAATCTGCAAAACAAAATGAAAACAATATGGCAAACGGAGCAATGAATACAATAGATAAACATCAAATAATATAATAAATAATGTAACTAGCTACAACAGTATTAAATAACTTACATCTACTGGTAGGGTTTCATTTTCTTTTTCTGTCAGACGCATGTAGGATCGATCTGGTGGTAGAAGAGAATAACATTTATCACACTGGAAGCAATGTGGCTACAGTTAAGACCAAAAACAAGTTGGTAGCCTAGTTCCATCCATAACAGAGGTATATTCACTCCGCCGTTTGTGGCTAAACGTTTCTTAAACGGAAGCAAACGAAACGGGGAAACCTCTATCTGAATTTGTCCAATTTTTATTTGCAAAACGGAACTGTGGACTAATGATTACACCCCAGATTTTACAATCTAATTTGCATAACTGTTAGATAGTACTTGGACTTGGGGAGCATAGCTTCCTTGTTTTCATTTTAACGAAGGCTTAGTTAGTAAATTAAAAATATATATATTTTATGCTAACATTGTACTAACATATCGCGTTGGCAAGCAGACATTGACTGATCTACAAACAATGACTATTTATTTATGATACAAGGTGATTTGTAGATCAGTCAGCAGTCGCCTGCACTATCGGCTGCAATGTCGAAAAAGCCCATTGTTAGCTACTGTAGCTGCTTGCAGTGACAATAATATGATATACTAAGTAGTTAACTAACTAAATAGCTAGTTAGTAGTTAGACATGTCTGGCCATATTAACTAATTTCCATTGCTTGCTAAACTGTTTTGGTTGATGTGGAATGGAAATTAGCTAGCTAGCTCGCGCTACTTAACAGGCCGCAGTTCACTGCATGGCTGATATCTATGTGGATTTTGATCTAAAGAGCAAAATAAAAACCCAGATATGATAATCTTCTTTGTTGATATCGCACTTACGTTGAGCGGCTGAGAAAGCTGCATGAGCCAAGGCAAATAGACCAACACATACAACACCTTTCCAAAAAGACGAAGCCATCTTCATGAGGAAAGAAAGGAAATGAACAGTGTCGCTACAAAATGTCGTAAGCGATGAAGATGAACCCGGAAGTGGGATATTGATCCTTTCTTCTTCTTCTGGGGATTTTTTAAAATGTCGGATGGCAACCAACTTTAAGGTCCTTTACCGCAACCAACTGGACTGGAGTGTAAGACCAGAGACGGAAGGTCTAAAAACCTACCCAATGTTCTCAATATTCTAATCTCACGAAGGAAATGAAATCCATAATTAAATACTACATCCCCTGATCATTTCCCCAAAGTAGTCAAATGCCTTCTTCTTAATTGGCTAATTTCTCCCAAATCATAGGAAAACCCACCCAGTTGACTTCTTTAAAATGGTGGAAGCCTTCAATGGCAATGTCCATGCTAAAACGAGTCCTCTATCTTTCTCTAACAACAGGCACAACTCAGATATAAAGTTGTTTTTATTTGCCCGAAATGCCACCTGCGTTTACTTATATCAGTGCATTCCTAACAACCTTATTATTTGACAAAATAAGCCTCACATAGAAAATAAGCAATTCCATTTTTAGTTGACCAAATCGACAATTTCTCAATGACCTCCATTCAAAAATCCTTCACATCGTGGGTTTATTTACGTGGAAAGATTTTGGGTGGAGTAAAACCTTTACCCTTCGCCTCTTCCTCTCTGATCTCGTGGATTAAGAGATTAACAGCCTTTTTAGTCCATAGTCCATCGAATTATGCTACCCTTCATATCAGCTTTGCTTCCTTTACAGTTTTCAAACAAGGACTTCTATTCTAAAGTTTCTTTACATTTTTTTACCTGGAAGTAGTTACTTTAATCTTTTTTTCTCCAAAAATGGGTTGTTCCACCGCTAAACCCAATTACAAAGAAGAATAAGAAGAAGGGATGCTTGCCCAAAAAAGTGATGTTAGGATATATAAATTATCCTGTACAAACGTTTTTGCCGAATACATTACATTGTTAGAGGTGTCAAGCTTATGTGCTTGTGGCAGCAGTGTGTAGGAGGGAGATTCCTATGTGTGAGAAGTGTGCAGAAGACAAAGGAATGTGTAGCATGGGGAAAGTAGTGGTATATGCTAGTTGTAGGGGTGGGGTGCCCATGGAGCTGGGGATCAACCTGCGAGAGAGGCAGGTTGAGGTTTCCAGGGTTAGAGTAGTGCAGAAGTTGTCTTATGCTGAGACAGTGAAGAAAGTAGAGGAAGATGGTTCAAGGGGAGGGATCCTGAGAAGAGTGGTGTGAGCAGTAGACCTGTACCAGTACAGAAGGATAGTGATATATGCTTCAGAAAGATTGGATTTTTAGCATTTATAGCAATGGTTACTGTACTGCAGGGATGGTACGTAAGTCGCAGAAAATTGAGGTTGTGGCGGCAGCTGCAGAGAGGTATTTGGGTGTATGAGACTTGACTTCAGAAGAGTGGTGGTGTCCCGTCCTTTCCGGCTTTTGGCCTGAGGCAGGACTATATATATGTAAATAGTGGAGTAGGGTGGTGAGTTTTTAGTGCGTGTACTGTTAGATGGTAAGGTATTTGTTTATTTATTTTTATTTTCAAGCAAGTATAAAGGAGTTATACTCCTGTCTAGTAGGTGGCGGTAATGCAAAATGTATTGGATGCCAATCGCCGCTAAATCTCATCGAAGAAGAAGGGTTGTTCCTGAGCTAGCCACGCACGATATTCTGTTTCTGCTAGATATAGGGAACTGCTTTTGTTTCAGTTTAAAATAAACAAAGATAAGAAACACCGTAGACATGGCAGAGGCGATTCAGAAGAAATTACAATCGGAGCTAGAAAAATACCAGCAGATGCAAAAAGGTATGTAGCTAACGTTAGCTCGCTAACTAGCTAACGTTAGCTGTAGCTGTAATGTTACATGCATGGTACATCTCTGCTGGCATGGTCATTTATTGTTACCTCAGCAGCTAGCTAGAAATTGACCCCTGTCTGGTTATACTGTAACAGCTAGCTATTAGGTCAAGTAACAAGTAACTTGCAAAATGTGCATTATTCTTGAAATCTAACGTTAGACAACTGCCCCTTTACTACCTGATCTTCCATACCCATTTAAAGCGTATCTTTATTTTTTTTAAAAAGTTGTTTCATAATATTCAGGCAAGTTAACTGGTTAACACCTTGAACCTGCTTTGTAGTATACCCCTCTGATCTTCCATCCCATAGGATCGGTCTTAGGATCTTACGATAGGTCGTCGTAAGATCAATAGTTTGTACAGTTGGCTACACCCTATACAGCATAGTATTACCATAGACATGACCATAGAAATGGATATTAGCTATGTTCTATTTACATCACTCAGTATCACTGGTCCTCTTGTACCCAAAGTTGTTATTGTTTACATGTGCATGTCAAGACCCACACTGATTTGCTAACGTTGCTTTTATTCCCTTTAGATGTTAGTAAGAGCATGTCAGCCAGGCAGAAACTGGAGGCTCAGGTGACAGAGAATAATATAGTCAAAGAGGTGAGTACATGTCTCTATCCTTTCACAATGGATGTTCAGTAATTATTCATTAATCCCAGTTCATATTCTGTTGCTGATTACACTTCCTTTCCGTCTTTCAGGAGTTGGACTTGTTGGACACCCAGAACACAGTTTACAAGCTTATAGGTCCAGTTCTGGTGAAGCAAGACTTGGAGGAAGCCAAAGCCACAGTGGCAAAGAGGCTAGAATACATAAATGGGGAGATGTGAGTCTGAAAGATAATGTTTATTCATTTTAATAACTCCACAAGGTGTCCGAAATAACAACTGCTTATTGCCTAAAGTATTTAATCCAGAAGTGTAACTCATATTTCTGTCTGTTTTGGGCTGTAGTCAAAGATATGAGACTCTACTAAAGGACATGGAGAAGAAGTCTGATCAGCATCGTGAGGTCCTGTCTAGTCTGCAGCAAGAGTACCAGAGGGCTCAGGGCCTGGCTGTGGGCAAGGTCTGACCAACAGATTGCATGGATGCACACACATACAGGGAGAAAGAAAAGCACTGAATCCAGCCGCAGAGCTTTACTACTCACCCAACAATGTCGCCATGAATCCAATTACTTATTGTCCTTTGTACTTATTGTATGCAGCTGCTTGTTAGTGTGACTTCTGTTGCTGTTATTATAATAAATACATTGCTTTTCTTTTTGTGATTAAATGCTTTGTCCATCTTTTTCCTGGTCACTAGTGAAATACAGTGCAGTGTCTAGACATTATTTGGAACATATATATGTATTGGAGCTGGGGCACGGTGGGGAAGATGGCCACAGACCGACAGAAGTGATTACTTTGTTGGTGCCCCATGAGCCAGCCAGTGTGACTGGGATGAGTGAGTAAAATATGTATTGCTATCAGGGCCATGGGGGATGTGTTATATTTTTGTTGAATTTTATGCAGAAGCCGATAATGTTACTTTCCTGGCTAAATTGACAGACAGGATCATTCCAGACAACAGTGATTACACAATTCGAGTTCTGCCACGTGGTCTGGTGTCAACCAGGCTAAAAATCTTACCACAGGCCACAGCAACTATTACAATTCCATGAATTACTTAATATGGCTAGTCTAGAAGTTGGGGACAAAAGAAATCAAACTCATGGTGAATGATGCAAATTCACTGAATAATTATTATACAACATATATTTACAAATTGTTTTCCCAGCCTGTTGAGGCACTAAATGTATGCCCATGTAATAGAAGTCTCTTTTTAGCGTTCTACACCACTACTTTGTGCCACATGATGGCGCTACTGATCCCATTGACTCCCTAACATCCTCAGCTTCAAAATTGCTACAATGATAAACCCAATGTTGGCTTAATAGCTATTAAGCACATGCCTTTTGTAAAAAAAAGTTACAGATTTCGGCCAATTTCAAAAGTTACACTGTACTGTTGTACATGTACTGACTGCCATGGTAGCTAAAATTATCATGATGCTGCTGGACTCCATCTCCAGGTCCCTGACAGTTGTTTGTGTTGCAAAATATTCGTAAATGTTATTTAATCAGATCATAAAGTTAATTATATATGAACTTTAAGCCAGGTAACGCGTCATTCAAACATGGGCCATGCACAACACATGCCAGTTTACTTTCAGAGGATTCCGGGTTTGGCAAATTATATTCTGATAATATAATCCCAACATCCTTTTTGAAGTCATTTCTCCCATAACATACTTTTCCAAGTTTTTACCCCACATTGGTTTAAAGATACACATATAACCTTGCTCCCGTTAAAAGTTGTTTAGGAACCCCGTGGTGCTCTTGCCACGACTTGAATTAACGAGGTGGGGAGTCGTTTGCTGGAGCGAGACATTTGCTCTAATTACAGAGGCAGGCAAGCGGGACCATGCGACCAGATGTTAACCGGAAGAATCTCATTCAAACCGCACTGGTAGCATTGCGCTTGAGCAAAGGGGTGTGTCCCCGCCCACATAAAGCGTGCACCCCCGCAGCTCCGGTCCCCATTTCTATTTCAATGAAAAGTGGATAGAGCACAGCGGAGACCGCATTGTGCAGCGTCCCCCGCAATTAATATCCAGCGGAGAAAGACCATTCCCCCTTCATTGCCCCCCTGAAGAGGATTTAACCAGCATGAATAATGGGCCTGAAAACGGCGCGTTGGTCTGCAAACCAATATTCCTCCACCAAACCTCACCCTCTGAAATGCCTCAATTTAAGACTGGCACAGCAAATGAATAAAGTACCTATTCATAGAATGGAATAAAGTGAAGGCGTACGCTACATTAAACGTTAGGCTAAAACATTAATGTAAATCATGTCAATTAATGTACACTTTATAATCATATCTCTGCATCCGTGGCACCGCAGCAGCATAGAATATCATTGATGTCATGGCTAAGGCTCTCAGACTAACCCATGGCCACAAGTAGGCCTAGTAACAACATGTGAAAATCATTATCGTGCAAGATCCCTCGGTTTGGTTCACTTTGATTGATTTAATTTATTTGACAATTTGTAAAATCCATACATAAAGGCCCTCCACCTGGTGACGCCTCCACATACAATTTAAGAAAATCAGCAACGATAACACAATAAAGCTTAACAGCTTATTTCCATTGTGGTCCTTATTTTCACATGGCGGTAAATCTGGCAAACCTGCACCATACGCGCCTTGGATAACATTCGCACTTACTTGCAGCAGACTGTCAAACTGCCAGTCGAGAAAATAAGAACGATGTCCCTTTTACAAGTGCATATGTAACTAACTCCCTCTTTAGAGATTTCCATGGGAAAGGAAAATAAAGGTGAAACTATACCACACCAAGCATCGAATTACACATAGTTCAGGCTACTCATTTCAAGAGATTCAAATGTGAATGAACCCACTGGGCACAAATGTCAGTTCAACGTCTAGTTTTGAATAACATTTGGTTGAGTTGTCAACAAACGTGAAGACAACAAAACATGTCACCATGTCATTGGATTTAGGGAGAAAGTTGGGTGAAAAAAAATACTAAATTCCCTTACATTGATTTCCTTTTTCAAATCCAATCCTTTTTCCGCGTTGTTTCAACCTCAGCAAATTGATCTTTTTTTTGCTTGAAATGACGTGGAAGCAACGTTGATTCAACCAGTTTTTACCCGGTGGGAAGTGACTCCATGGTGAATCAAAGTTCTCAATCTTAGTCCAGTTTATGGTTAGGAACACTTCCACTTCTCAAGCAAAACATATTGCTTAGCTTTATTATGCAGATTAAAATGTTTCTGTGTGCTACCGTCCTTTTTTTGCAGTTAAAACTTGTTTTCAAATCAAGAAAGTAAAACAAATTATGACTCACAGATGCAAATAAACAAGACTGAGGTGATTTTACATTTTTATTTGTAAGAATATAAAAAATACATTGGATCTCAGTTGTCAAAAATATATATATTTTTAAAATAAATTAGGCCCAAACATTTCACTCGAGGATATCCATGATTCTTGATCATTTTCGTGGATACTGATGATGGCTCTTAAATTGTGTGGATACTGACAAGGGTTCTTGAATTGTATGAGTAATTTCAACAATTTAATCAACAAAACAAGTTGTCTTGACAGTCATCTAAATATATATGTTATTTTTCAGTCATCTGAACCAAGGTGCAGCGTGGTAGACGAACATCCTACTTTTATTTAAAATTAAGACCCCCCAAAAAATAAAAAATACAAAACGACAGTAAAGTTCTGCAGGCTATAGAGCAACTAACAAAATCAAGATCCCACAAACTCAGGTGGAAAACAGGCTGCCTAAGTATGATCCCCAATCATACAAACCATACCTGGCCAACAAAGAAATAGAACACATAGATTTGCCCACCCATGTCACACCCTGACCTAACCAAATAGAGAATAAAAAAGGCTCTCTAAGGTCAGGGCGTGACAGTTATCTTTCATTCATCTAAATACATGTTTTAAAAAAAACATTATTTCACCTTTATTTAACCAGGTAGGCTAGTTGAGAACAAGTTCTCATTTGCAACTGCGACCTGGCCAAGATAAAGTGTAGCAATTCGACACATACAACAACACAGAGTTACACATGGAACAAACAAAACATACAGTCAATAATACAGTAGAACAAAAGAAAACAAAAAGTCTATATAGAGTGAGTGCAAATGAGGTAAGTTAAGGAAAAAAATAGGCCATGGTGGCGAAGTAATTACAATATAGCAATTAAACACTGGAATGGTAGATTGGCAGAAGATGAATGTGCAGGTAGAGATACTGGGGTGCAAAGGAGCAAAATAAATAAATAAATACCAGTATGGGGATGAGGTAGGTAGATAGATGGGCTGTTTACAGATGGGCTATGTACAGGTGCAGTAATCTGTAAGCTGCTCTAGTGAGGGAGATGTAAGTCTCCAGCTTCAGAGATTTTTGCAATTCATTCCAGTCATGGGCAGCAGAGAACTGGAAGGAAAGACGACCAAAGGAGGAATTGGCTTTGGGGGTGACCAGTGAGATATATCTGCTGGAGCGTGTGCTACGAGTGGGTGCTGCTATGGTGACCAGTGAGCTGAGATAAGGCAGAGCTTTACCTAGCAGAGACTTGTAGATAACCTGTAGCCAGTGGATTTGGCGACGAGTATGAAGCGAGGGCCAACCAACGAGAGCGTACAGGTCGCAATGGTGGGTAGTATATGGGGCTTTGGTGACATAACGAATGGCACTGTGATAGACTGCATCCAGTTTGTTGAGTAGAGTGTTGGAGGCTATTTTATAGATGACATAGCCAAAGTCGATGATCGGTAGGATGGTCAGTTTTACGAGGGTATGTTTGGCAGCATGAGTGAAGGATGCTTTGTTGCGACATAGGAAGCCGATTCTAGATTTAATTTTGGATTGGAGGTGCTTAATGTGAGTCTGGAAGGAGAGTTTACAGTCTAACCAGACACCCAGGTATTTGTAGTTGTCCACGTATTCTAAGTCAGAGCCGTCCAGAGTAGTGATGCTGGACGGGCGGGCAGATGCGGGCAGTGATCGATTGAAAAGCATGCATTTAGTTTTATTTGCATTTAAGAGCAGTTGGAGGCCACGGAAGGAGAGTTGTATGGCATTGAAGCTCGTCTGGAGGTTAGTTAACACAGTGTCCAAGGAGGGGCCAGAAGTATACAGAATGGTGTTGTCTGCGTAGAGGTGGATCAGAGAATCACCTGCAGCAAGAGCAACATCATTGATGTATACAGAAAAGAGAGTCGGCCCGAGAATTGAACCCTGTGGCACACCCATAGAGACTGTCAGAGGACCGGACAACAGTCCCTCCGATTTGACACACTGAACTCTATCAGAGAAGTAGTTGGTAAACCAGGCGAGGCAATAATTTGAGAAACCAAGGCTGTCGAGTCTGCCCATAAGAATGTTGTGATTGACAGAGTCAAAAGCCTTGGGCAGGTCGATGAATACGGCTGTACAGTAATGTCTCTTATCGATGGCGGTTATGATGTCGTTTAGAACCTTGAGCGTGGCTGAGGTGCACCCATGACCAGGTCTGAAACCAGATTGAATAGCGGAGAAGGTATGGTGGGATTCGAAATGGCCAGTAATCTGTTTGTTAACTTGGCTTTCGAAGACCTTAGAAAGACAGGGTAGGATAGATATAGGTCTGTAGCAGTTTGGGTCTAGAGTGTCACCCCCTTTGAAGAGGGGGATGATCGCGGCAGCTTTCCAATCTTTGGGAATCTCAGACGATACGAAAGAGAGGTTGAACAGGCTAGTAGTAGGGGTTGCAACAATTTCAGCAGATATTTTTAGAAAGAGAGGGTCCAGACTGTCTAGCCCGGCTGATTTGTAGGGGTCCAGATTTTGCAGCTCTTTCAGAACATCAGCTATCTGGATTTGGGTAAAGGAGAAATGGTGGGGGCTTTGGCGGGTTGCTGTAGAGGGTGCCGGGCAGTTGACCGGGGTAGGGGTAGCCAAATGGAAAGCATGGCCAGCCGTAGAGAAATGCTTATTGAAATTCTCAATTATAGTGGATTTATCGGTGGTGACAGTGTTTCCTAGCCTCAGAGCAGTGGGCAGCTGGGATGAGGTGCTCTTATTCTCCATGGACTTTACAGTGTCCCAGATCTTTTTTGAGTTAGTACTACAGGATGCAAATTTCTGTTTGAAAAAGCTTGCCTTAGCTTTTCTAACTGCCTGTGTATATTTGTTCCTAACTTCCCTGAAAAGTTGCATATCACGGGGGCTATTCGATGCTAATGCAGAACGCTACAGGAGGTTTTTGTGATGGTCAAGGGCAAACAGGTCTGGAGTGAACCAAGGACTATATCTATTCATAGTTCTACATTTTTTGAGAGGGGCATGCTTATTTAAGATGGTGAGGAAGGCACTTTTAAAGAATAGTCAGGCATCATCTACTGACGGGATGAGGTCAATGTCCTTCTAGGATACCCCGGCCAGGTCGATTAGAAAGGCCTGCTCGCAGAAATGTTTCAGGGAGCGTTTGACAGTGATGAGGGGTGGTCGTTTGGTTGAGGGGTGGTCGTTTGATCGCTGAGATCTTGATTGAAAACAGCAGAGGTGTATTTGGAGGGCGAGTTAGTTAGGATGACGTCTATGAGAGTGCCCGTGTTTACTGATTTGGGATTGAACCTGGTAGGTTCATTGATCATTTGTGTGAGATTGAGAGCATCAAGCTTAGTTTGTAGGATGGCCGGGATGTTAAGCACGTCCCAGTTTAGGTCACCTAGTAGCACGAGCTCAGAAGATAGATGGGGTGCAATCAATTCACTTATGGTATCGAGGGCACAGCTGGGGGCAGAGGGAGGTCTATAGCAAGCGGCAACAGTGAGAGATTTGTTTCTGGAAAGGTTGAATTTTTAGAAGTAGAAGCTCAAATTGTTTGGGTACAGACTTAGATAGTAATACAGAACTCTGCAGTAGATTGCAACACCGCCCCCTTTGGTAGTTCTATCTTGGCGGAAAACGTTATATTTAGGAATGGAAATTTCAAGGTTTTTGGTGGTTTTCCTAAACCAGGATTCAGACACGGCTAAGCCATCTGGGTTGGCAGAGTGTGCTAAAGCAGTGAGTTAAACAAACTTAGGGGGTAGGCTTCTAATGTTAACATGCATGAAACCAAGGCTTTTACGTTTACAGAAGTCAACAAATGAGAGCACCTGTGGGGTGGGAGTGTTGATAGGCACTGCAGGACCTGGATTAACCTCCACATCACCAGAGGAACAGAGGAGAAGTAGGATAAGGGTACGGCTAAAGACTATACGAACTGGCCGTCTAGCACGTTCAGAACAACAAAAAAAAAGCTGACCATGACTCCATTTTGCTGATCCCTGCCTACAGACAGAAACTAAAACAAGAAGCTCCCACGCTGAGGTCTGTCCAACGCTGGTCCGACCAAGCTGATTCCACACTCCAAGACTGCTTCCATCACGTGGACTGGGATATGTTTCGTATTGCGTCAGATAACAACATTGACGAATACGCTGATTCGGTGTGCGAGTTCATTAGAACGTGCGTTGAAGATGTCGTTCCCATAGCAACGATTAAAACATTCCCTAACCAGAAACCGTGGATTGATGGCAGCATTCGCGTGAAACTGAAAGAGCGAACCACTGCTTTTAATCAGGGCAAGGTGACTGGTAACATGACCGAATACAAACAGTGCAGCTATTCCCTCCGCAAGGCTATCAAACAAGCTAAGCGTCAGTATAGAGACAAAGTAGAATCTCAATTCAACGGCTCAGACACAAGAGGTATGTGGCAGGGTCTACAGTCAATCACGGACTACAAGAAAAAAAACAGCCCAGTCACGGACCAGGATGTCTTGCTCCCAGGCAGACTAAATAACTTTTTTGCCCGCTTTGAGGACAATACAGTGCCACTGACACGGCCTGCAACGAAAACATGCGGACTCTCCTTCACTGCAGCCGAGGTGAGTAAAACATTTAAACGTGTTAACCCTCGCGAGGCTGCAGGCCCAGACGGCATCCCCAGCCGCGCCCTCAGAGCATGCGCAGACCAGCTGGCCGGTGTGTTTACGGACATATTCAATCAATCCCTATACCAGTCTGCTGTTCCCACATGCTTCAAGAGGGCCACCATTGTTCCTGGTCCCAAGAAAGCTAAGGTAACTGAGCTAAACGACTACCGCCCCGTAGCACTCACTTCCGTCATCATCAAGTGCTTTGAGAGACTAGTCAAGGACCATATCACCTCCACCCTACCTGACACCCTAGACCCACTCCAATTTGCTTACCGCCCAAATAGGTCCACAGACGATGCAATCTCAACCACACTGCACACTGCCCTAACCCATCTGGACAAGAGGAATACCTATGTGAGAATGCTGTTCATCGACTACAGCTCGGCATTCAACACCATAGTACCCTCCAAGCTCGTCATCAAGCTCGAGACCCTGGGTCTCGACCCCACCCTGTGCAACTGGGTACTGGACTTCCTGACGGGCCGCCCCCAGGTGGTGAGGGTAGGCAACAACATCTCCACCCCGCTGATCCTCAACACTAGGGCCCCACAAGGTGCGTTCTGAGCCCTCTCCTGTACTCCCTGTTCACCCACGACTGCATGGCCACATACGCCTCCAACTCAATCATCAAGTTTGCGGACGACACAACAGTAGTAGGCTTGATTACCAACAACGACGAGACGGCCTACAGGGAGGAGGTGAGAGCCCTCGGAGTGTGGTGTCAGGAAAATAACCTCACACTCAACGTCAACAAAACTAAGGAGATGATTGTGGACTTCAGGAAACAGCAGAGGGAACACCCCCCTATCCACATCGATGGAACAGTAGTGGAGAGGGTAGTAAGTTTTAAGTTCCTCGGCATACACATCACAGACAAACTGAATTGGTCCACTCACACAGACAGCATCGTGAAGAAGGCGCAGCAGCGCCTCTTCAACCTCAGGAGGCTGAAGAAATTTGGCTTGTCACCAAAAGCACTCACAAACTTCTACAGATGCACAATCGAGAGCATCCTGGCGGGCTGTATCACCGCCTGGTACGGCAACTGCTCTGCCCACAACCGTAAGGCTCTCCAGAGGGTAGTGAGGTCTGCACAACGCATTACCGGGGGCAAACTACCTGCCCTCCAGGACACCTACACCACCCGATGTTACAGGAAGGCCATAAAGATCATCAAGGACAACAACCACCCGAGCCACTGCCTGTTCACCCCGCTATCATCCAGAAGGCGAGGTGCATCAAAGCTGGGACCGAGAGACTGAAAAACAGCTTCTATCTCAAGGCCATCAGACTGTTAAACAGCCACCACTAACACTGAGTGGCTGCTGCCAACACACTGATTCAACTCCAGCCACTTTAATAATGGGAATTGATGGGAAATGATGTAAAATATATCACTAGCCACTTTAAACAATGCTACCTAATATAATGTTTACATACCCTACATTATTAATCTCATATGTATACGTATATACTGTACTCTATATCATTTACTGCATCCTTATGTAATACATGTATCACTAGCCACTTTAACTATGCCACTTTGTTTACATACTCATCTCATATGTATATACTGTACTCGATACCATCTACTGTATCTTGCCTATGCTGCTCTGTACCATCACTCATCCATATATCTTTATGTACATATTCTTTATCCCCTTACACTGTGTATAAGACAGTAGTTTTGAAATTGTTAGTTAGATTACTTGTTGGTTATTACTGCATTGTAGGAACTAGAAGCACAAGCATTTCGCTACACTCGCATTAACATCTGCTAACCATGTGTATGTGACAAATAAAATTAGATTTTATTTGATTTTTTTGATTTGAACAGAGAGTAAAAGGAGCAGGTTTCTGGGCACGATAGCATAGATTCAAGGCATAGTGTACAGACAAAGGCAAGGTAGGATGTGAGTACATTGGAGGTAAACCTAGGCATTGAGTAATGAAGAGAGAGATGTTTAAACCAGGTGATGTCATCGCATATGTATGAGGTGGAACAACATGGTTGATTAAGGCATATTGACCAGGGCTAGAGGCTCTACAGTGAAATAAGACAGTAATCACTAACCAGGACAGTAATGGACAAGGCATATTGATGTTAGAGAGAGGCAATGCTTAGCCAAGTGAATATATGGGTCCAGTGAGTGTTTGGGCTGGCTGGGGACACAGCGATTCAGACAGTTAGCAGGCCGATACCAACAAGCTAACAGTTAGTAGGCCGGGGCTAAACAAGCTAGCAGTTAGTAGACCGGGGCAAGCTAGCAGTTAGCAGGCCGGGTTAGCAAGCAAGCAGTTAGCATGGGCTAGCAGTTACAGACCGGGAAGGTAAGCTAGCAGTTAGCAGGCCGGGGCTGGAAACTAGCGGTTAGTAGACCGGGGCAAGCTAGCAGTTAGCAGGCCGGGTTAGGAAGCAGTTAGCAGGGGCTAGCAGTTAGCAGACCGGGTTAGCAAGCAAGCAGTTAGCAAGAGCTAGCAGTTAGCAGACCGGGCAGGCAAGCTAGCAGTTAGCCGACCGTGTTAGCCATCAAGCAGATAGCAGGGGCTAGAAAGTTAGCCTTTGGGGGACGTCGCGATGAGGGTAAGTCTGGTTTTGCCTCTTCGTGCGGTGACGTCGATAGACCAGTCGTGGAATTAGTAGGGTTCCAAGTAGCTCTAGGTAGCTAGCAGGCCTAGCTGGTTAGCATAATGGGCCTTCAGCGGGCATCGTGCTTGAGGGGCCTGTTGGGAGTCCTCGGGCAGATTATGACGGTATTCCAGTCGTAGGGGATCTGCGGGGTTCCATGCCCCGTACCGGCTGTAGAAGGGGTCCGGATATTGTAGCCCAGGAGTATACTTCGGTGGTAGCCCAGGAGTATACTTCGGTGGTAGCGCAGGAGCTCTGGCCGGGCTAGCTTCAAGCTAATTTGTGCTTGCTCTGGGATGGAAACGCTAGCCAGGAGTAGTCATCCGGGATTGCGGTTAGCTTGTTGTGAAGATCCAGATGAAAATGTTCAGTTTGCGGTGGGAATCCGGGGATAAAAATAATAGGTCCGTTATGCTCTGGTTAGAGTCACGTTGTTCGAACTAGCGAGAGCTTTCCGAGCTGAAGGTTAGCTGATGACTGCTGGCAATGGTTTGCTGACTGATAGCTGGTAGTTAGCTGGCTAGCTTCAGTTGAGGGATTCCAGATCTGAAGTAAATATAAATAATTTAGGAAAAAAAAGAAAAATCCACGCCACATTGGGTGACGCGGGTTGCAAGAGAGTATTTAGATGATATCTTTCAGTCATCTGAATATATGTTATCTTTCATTAATCTGAATATATGTTATCTTTCATTCACCTGAATAATATATTTCAGTCATTTAAATATATTTTGTTTCATTAATCTGAAAACATGTTATCTTTCATTCATCTGAATAATATCTTTCAATCATCTAAGTATATTTTATATTTCATTCATCTGAAAGTATGTTATCTTTCATTCATCTGAATAATATCTTTCAATCATCTAAGTATATTTTATATTTCATTCATCTGAAAGTATGTTATCTTTCATTCATCTGAATAATATCTTTCAATCATCTAAGTATATTTTATAGTTCATTCATCTGAAAGTATGTTATCTTTCATTCATCTGAATAATATCTTTCAATCATCTAAGTATATTTTATATTTCATTCATCTGAATATGTTACATTTCAGTCATCTGAAAATATGATAGATATCCATGAATATGAATATGCAAGATATCCATGACTCATCATTTTCGTGGATACTGATGATGGCTTTTAGATTGTGTAGATACTGACAAGGGTTCTTGCATTGTATGAGTAATTTCAACAATTAAATCAACAAAACAAGTTGTCTTGACAGTCATTTAAAAATATCTGAATATATGTTATCTTTCATTCACCTGAATAATATTTTTCAGTCATCTATGTAACGCTCGTCGGAAGAAGTGGACCAAGGTGCAGCGTGGAAGTGTTCATGATTCTTTAATTAATCCGAACACCAAACAAAACAACAAAAGAACGCCACGTTCTGAAGGCTACACAGAGCTAACAAAAACAACATCCCACAACCTGAGGTGGCAAAACATGCTGCCTAAGTATGATTCCCAATCAGAGACAACGAATGATAAACAGCTGTCCCTGATTGAGAACCATACCCGGCCAAAACATAGAAACACAAAACATAGAAATAAAGAACATAGAATGCCCACCCAAATCACACCCTGACCAAACCAAATAGAGACATAAAAAGGCTCTCTAAGGTCAGGGCTTGACAGTACCCCCCCCCCCCCCCCCCTAACCCTAACCCCCCCAAAGGTGTGGACTCCGGCCGCAAAACCTGAACCTATAGGGGAGGGTCCTGGTGGGCATCTATCCGCGGTGGCGGCTCTGGTGCGGGACGTAGACCCCGCTCCACCTCTGGCTCACACCACTTTGGTGGCGCCTCTGGTGCGGGGACCCTCGCCGCCGACCCCGGACTGGGGACCCACGTTGCGGGCCCCGGACTGTGGACCCTCGCTGCGGGCCCCGGACTGGGGACCCTCGTTGCGGGCCCCGCTCTGGGGACCCTCGCTGCCGGCCCCGGACTGGGGACCCTCGTTGCGGGCCCCGGACTGGGGACCCTTGTTGCTTGTTGCTTGAGACTGGAGGCCGTCGTTGGAGGCTTTGTGCCATGGATCATCACTGGAGGCTTCGTGCCATGGATCATCACTGGAGGCTTCGTGCCATGGATCATCACTGGAGGCTTTGTGCCATGGATCATCACTGGAGGCTGCGTGCCATGGATTATCACTGGAGGCTTCGTGCCATGGATCATCACTGGGGGCTTTGTGCCATGAATCACCACTGGAGGCTTTGTTCGTGCAGCAGGCACAGGACTCACCAGGCTGGGGAGACACACAGGAGGCCTGGTCCGTGGAGCTACACTGTGCATAGAGCCGGCGCAGGATATACTGGGCCGAGGAGGCGCACTGGAGGTCTGGAACGTGGAGCTGGCACCACCATCCTGGCTGGATGCTCACCCTAGCCCGGCAACTGCGGGGTGCTGGCACAGGACACTGTGCGCAGAGCCGGCGCAGGATATCCTGGACCGAAGAGACGCACTGGAACCAAATAGAGACATAAAAAGGCTATATATGCAAGATATCCAGGATATCCATGATTCTTATAATTTTCGTGGATACTGATGATGGCTCTTAGATTGTGTGGATACTGACAAGGGTTTTTGCATTGTATGAGTAATTTTAACAATTAAATCAACAAAACAAGTTGTCTTGACAGTCATTTAAAAATACAGTATGTTATATTTTATTAATCTCAATATATGTTATCTTTTATTCATCTGAAAATATGTAATCTTTCAGTCATCTGAAAATACAGTGCCTTGCGAAAGTATTCGGCCCCCTTGAACTTTGCGACCTTTTGCCACATTTCAGGCTTCAAACATAAAGATATAAAACTCTATTTTTTTGTGAAGAATCAACAACAAGTGGGACACAATCATGAAGTGGAACGACATTTATTGGATATTTCAAACTTTTTTAACAAATCAAAAACTGAAAAATTGGGCGTGCAAAATTATTCAGCCCCTTTACTTTCAGTGCAGCAAATTCTCCCAGAAGTTCAGTGAGGATCTCTGAATGATCCAATGTTTACCTAAATTACTAATGATGATAAATACAATCCACCTGTGTGTAATCAAGTCTCCGTATAAATGCACCTGCACTGTGATAGTCTCAGAGGTCCGTCAAAAGCGCAGAGAGCATCATGAAGAACAAGGAACACACCAGGCAGGTCCGAGATACTGTTGTGAAGAAGTTTAAAACCGGATTTGGATACAAAAAGATTTCCCAAGCTTTAAACATCCCAAGGAGCACTGTGCATTTCTTAAAGATATCCATAAAAAGTGTCATTTAAAGTTTGCCACAAGCCACCTGGGAGACACACCAAACATGTGGAAGAAGGTGCTCTGGTCAGATGAAACCAAAATTGAACTTTTTGGCAACAATGCAAAACATTATGTTTGGCGTAAAAGCAACACAGCTCATCACACTGAACACACCATCCCCACTGTCAAACATGGTGGTGGCAGCATCATGGGTTGGGCCTGCTTTTCTTCAGCAGGGACAGGGAAGATGGTTAAAATTGATGGGAAGATGGATGGAGCCAAATACAGGACCATTCTGGAAGAAAACCTGATGGAGTCTGCAAAAGACCTGAGACTGGGACGGAGATTTGTCTTCCAACAAGACAATGATCCAAAACATAAAGCAAAATCTACAATGGAATGGTTCAAAAATAAACATATCCAGGTGTTAGAATGGCCAAGTCAAAGTCCAGACCTGAATCCAATCGAGAATCTGTGGAAAGAACTGAAAACTGCTGTTCACAAATGCTCTCCATCCAACCTCACTGAGCTCGAGCTGTTTTGCAAGGAGGAATGGGAAAAAAATGTCAGTCTCTCGATGTGCAAAACTGATAGAGACATACCCCAAGCGACTTACAGCTGTAATTGCAGCAAAAGGTGGCGCTACAAAGTATTAACTTAAGGGGGCTGAATAATTTTGCACGCCCAATTTTTCAGTTTTTGATTTGTTAAAAAAGTTTGAAATATCTAATAAATGTCGTTCCACTTCATGATTGTGTCCCACTTGTTGTTGATTCTTCACAAAAAATACAGTTTTATATCTTTATGTTTGAAGCCTGAAATGTGGCAAAAGGTCGCAAAGTTCAAGGGGGCCGAATACTTTCGCAAGGCACTGTATGTTACATTTAAGTAATCTGCATATGTTATCTATTATTGATCGGAAAATGTTATCTTTCATTCATCTGAATATATGTTATCTTTCATTCATCTGAATATATGTTATCTTTCAGTCATCTAAATATATTTTATCTTTCATTCATCTGAAAATATGATATCTTTCAGTCATCTGAATATATTTTATCTTTCATTCATCTGAAAATATGATATCTTTCAGTCATCTGAATATATTTTATCTTTCATTCATCTGAAAATATGATATCTTTCATTCATCTGAATATATGTTATCTTTCAGTCATAACATCTGCTAAATATGTCTATGTGACCAATAAAATTTGATTTTGATTTGAACAGCCTAAATTTGTCGGGGCATGAACTCTACAAACATTCCACAGGGATGCTGGCCCATGTTGACTCCAATATTTCCAACAGTTGTGTGAGTTGGCTGGATGTCCTTTGGGTGCTGGACCCTTTTTGATACAGACAGGAAACTGTTGAACGTGAAACACCCAGCAGCGTTGCAGTTTGTGACACAAACCAGTGCGCCTGGTGCCTACTACCATACCCCGTTCAAAGTTTCTTAAATCTTTTTTTCTGGCCCATTCACCCTCGTAATGGTACACATACACAATCAATTTTGCTTTCTAGATGATTCCATGTTGGCCTGGTATGGTTCCTAATCAGAGGTTGCTCAGAGGTAGCTAGCTGTCTATCGTTGTCTCTGATTGGGGATCATATTTAGGCAGCCTTTTCCCACTGGGTTGTTGTGGGATCTTGTTTTTGTGTTGAGGCCTGTGACCTCTACAGAACGTCACGTTATGTTGTTCTTCATTGTTTTGGTGAGTTTCATTTAATAAACATGTGGAACTGTACGTACGCTGCGCCTTGGTCCGTTAATTCATTAGACGATCATGACAGAAGATCCCACCACAACAGGACCAAGCAGCGTTCCCAGGAGGAGGTTGTATCCTGGACTTGGGAGGAGATATTGGATGGGAAGGGATCCTGGACTTGGGAGGAGATCCTGGCAGGACAGGATCGCCTTCCCTGGCGGGAGAAGCAAGGAGAGAAGGGAGGACAGCGACGATGCAGGGGTTCGCGGCCTCAGATTAAGCCCAAAAGACAGCCCAACATTTTTTGGGGGGAGGGGGCACACGGGGTGGTCGGGGGAGGCGAGGAATGAGCCAGAGCCGTCAGGGAGTCGAAGGAGGAACTCAACGAAAGATTCCGGAGAGAGGTGGTGGCAATGAGCAGGCGTGCTGAGGAGCGTGACACCAGTCCGGTGTCATCTGCACCAGTTTCATGCATCTGGCCTCCAGTGTGCCTCCCCAGTCCGGTACGCCCTGTGCCTGCTCCCCGTACTCGTCCTGAGGTATGCCTCCACAGCCCAGTACGTCCTGTGCTAGCTCCCCGCACTCGCCGTGCGAAGTGTGTCATTGTTCCGGTACAAGTTGTGCCGGTTCTACGCACCAGGTCTCCAGTGCGCCTCCACAGCCCAGTACATCCTGTGCTAGCTACCCGCACTCCCCGTGCGGAGTGTGTCATCGTTCCGGCACCATCGGTGCCAATTCTACGCACCAGGTCCCCAGTACGCCTCCAGTCAGGTACGTCCTGTGCCTGCTCCTCGCACTCTCCCTCAAGTGCGTGTCCCCAGTCCAGAGCCTCCAGCGAGGGTTCCGAGTCCAGAGCCTCCAGCGATGGTTCCTAGTCCAGAGCCTCCAGCGAGTGTTCCCAGTCCAGAGCTCCTGCGACGGTTCCCAGTCCAGAGCCTCCTGCGACGGTTCCCAGTCCAGAGCCTCCAGCGAGGGTTCCCAGTCCAGAGCCTCCTGCGAGGGTTCCCAGTCCAGAGCCTCCTGCGAAGTTTCCCAGTCCAGAGCCTCCTGCGGGGGTTCCCAGTCCAGAGACTTCATCGAGGGTTCCTAGTCCAGAGCCTCCTGCGAAGGTCCCCAGTCCAGAGCCTCCTGTGAGGGTTCTTAGTCCAGAGCCTCCTGCGGGGGTTCCCAGTCCAGAGACTTCAGCGAGGGTTCCTAGTCCAGAGCGTCCTGCGAAGGTCCCTAGTCCAGAGCCTCCAGTGAGTGTTCCCAGTCCAGAGCTCCTGCGACGGTTCCCAGTCCAGAGCCTCCTGCGACGGTTCCCAGTCCAGAGCCTCCAGCGAGGGTTCCCAGTCCAGAGCCTCCTGCAAAGGTTCCCAGTCCATAGCCTCCTGCGAAGTTTCCCAGTCCAGAGCCTCCTGCGGGGGTTCCCAGTCCAGAGACTTCAGCGAGGGTTCCTAGTCCAGAGCCTCCTGCGAAGGTCCCCAGTCCAGAGCCTCCTGTGAGGGTTCTTAGTCCAGAGCCTCCTGCGGGGGTTCGCAGTCCAGAGACTTCAGCGAGGGTTCCTAGTCCAGAGCCTCCTGCGAAGGTCCCCAGTTCAGAGCCTCCTGCGAGGGTTCTTAGTCCAGAGCCTCTTGCGAGGGTTCCCAGTCCGGAACCTCCGGCGATGATCCACGGTCCGGTTCTTCCGGCAACGATCCACAGTCCAGAGTCCCGGCGACGATCCACGGTCTGGTTCCTCCGGCGAAGATCCACGGTCCGGAGCTTCCGGCGACGATCCACGGTCCGGAACCTCTGGCGACGATCCACGATCCGGTTCCTCCGGCGACGATCCACGGTCCGGAGCTGCCGGCAACGATCCCCGCACCAGAGCCGCCACCGAAGCTGATTGATCCATGAGCGGAGCGGGGTCTACGTCCCGCACCGGAGCCGCCACCGAGGCTAGATGCCCACCCGGAGCCTCCCCTATAGAGTCAGGGTTTGCGGCCGGAGTCTGCACCTTTGGGGGGGGAGGGGGGGGGGGGGGTGCTGTCACGCCCTGACCTTAGAGAGCCATTTATTCTCTAATTTGGTTAGGTCGGGGTGTGACTAGGGTGGGTACTCTAGTTTTTGTATTTCTATGTTGGCCTGGTATGGTTCCCAATCAGAGGCAGCTGTCTATCGTTGTCTCTGATTGGGGATCATATTTAGGCAGCCTTTGCCCACTGGGTTTTTGTGGGATCTTGTTTTTGTGTTGAGGCCTGTGAGCTCTACAGAACGTCACGTTTCGTTGGTCTTCATTGTTTTTGTGAGTTTCATTTAATAAACATGTGGAACTCTACGTACGCTGAGCCTTGGTCCGTTAATTCATTAGACGATCGTGACATCCTTCGACCTCACGTCTTGGTTTTTGCTCTGTGGCACTGTAGCTAAATCCCTGTCCACCCCTTTAATCTTTAGGAACTGACTAACTCTGCATGCAGGCTGAGAAGCCCTCCAGGAACTGACTAGACCTCTGCATACAGTATCTCTGCTCTTCAGGAAAAGGACTGTGTTCCAGTATCTCTGCTCTTCAGGAAAAGCACGGTGTGTTCCAGTATCTCTGCCTGGCTTCTCCATGTGACAGCTGGCCAAACTCTGGAGATCAGAAAAAACTATGTTTCGTCAGCATTGCTACGACTAAAAACTTAACAGCTGGTGGAGAGGATAAGGAGATACACTGTAAAGAAAGGGTTCTCAGGGTCTCCAAGCTTCTGATCATTCTCCCTCTGCAATGCTTCTCCACTTATGGTTTGAGAAGCTGTCAAGAATAATACAACATGACTAATTAGAGAGAGGGTCAGTTCAACAACAATATCAAAGACACATTTAAGATATAGAATCAAATATGGGGCAAATGAAAAGTTTAAAATCACATATTGTACCTTTCTAGGAGAAATTGTGGCGTCAAATTGAGTTACTGATGAAGGTTTCATCTTCCAAATTCACTCGTTTTGTCTTCGATTTACAATATTCTGTGTCTGACGCTCTCTCCTCTCTAGTCTCTTCCAGACTACGAATCAAAAGTGTTATATGGGTTTGTCAGGGCAGTAGACTTGCTCAGACCATGACCTCTTCTCTGAAGGCTAATTTGTCGCTTGATCGAGAGAAGAAAAAAAAAACACAATATTTATTAAAAGACTGAAGGGGAAATCTGCCCCTGTTCAGTTAAAAAGCTTAGGGATGGGTGTTGAGAAATGCAACCTCTCAAATTCATAGACAGACGTATGGATGCAAGAACTGACCACCCATGATATCAAAATGATAGTTTGAACCATGTTTTGAGGCTGTATAGTGTTTGTTTAAATGTACTTTGTTAACAAACATTGGAGTTAAACAAGCTTACATTTTGGTTTCGACGGTTGAACTAAGCTCACGAGGCATTTATAAACGATGTTCTTCAAGAATCAAGTAAAATAAATGGATGTAGCGCCTGCAGATTGCCCCTCTAAAGACGGATTAAAACTCATTACATTTGGGCAACATTCTAACCTATTCCAAATGGTTTGATAAAGTCGGGTAGCCAAGAACTGTCTGTGCACAATGTTAAAAGATAAGGCTACAACATATTTCCATATAAAAATAAACGTTTTCATTTGTTTTGTTTAAAATAAATCAGAGTAGATATGGCCTGAATCAATTTGTCAATTTGCCCTGCTACATTTTATATAAGCCCATTGAATAACCTTGAATAGCCTATGTATTACAAACAATGCGAAATATTACCATATTCAATGTTTTAACAGTGAAAGTAGCCGATAGAGGTGAGTTTGCGTTTTGTTATTCATGTTCCATGATTAACCACAGGGGGTACGTGGAACGTCAAAATCCGTTTTCAGCGCACGAGCCTACTTTTTATGTAGGCTATTCCAAGAGCACTTTTTTGGGCTCGTGGGTGCATGCAAACGTTTTAACACCCCATGTGCTATAACACGTGGCAGAAATGATGGTGGCAAATCCTTTGTGCCAAGGTGTTAAATGCTAACTTTTCCTTTCCCTTCTGTCGAAGTGTTACTATTTTCTCAGGCATTTAGCCTAGTCAATTAAAATATATGTCTACTGGAATTCTCTATTCGTCTACCTTGGCAGCTCATATCAAAGTTCTCCTCTTCATTATGATTGTGATCAATTATCATGATAACTAAATCAGCAATAAGTCAATTAATCATCATTTATATTGCATTGATTGTGGACCATGCGTAATTCGAAATGAATGAAGCGCAAATTTCCAATTGTAGAATTTACAGTAATTTCGAATTAGTCTACTCAAGTTTTTTTTCGGGCCTCGTGCACCACACTACATTTTGGTAATTAAATAGGCTACTGTATGAACATGTGAAGAATGCTAAAAAGAAGGATCTCTATTTTCAGTCAACAATTTGGACATGAATTAATCGACAATTGTGAATTCGTTTGATAAAAAAAATATTTAAATAGAGTTAGGCCTAAAATGGACCAGATTACTCTCCTTTGCGTTGTTTGGGTGTGGGATTGGGTTCATGCATTGCACGAGACAACAGACAAATGGTTTGTTACCTGATTAAATTTACTCCCGTTGGCAAAAACAAAAAGGTGGCATTTACTTTGCAATTTTCTCTCCTTGTATACTTCACACGTGTATGCCTGTGGCCGTGGGAATGGCCTGTAAACATCGCTCACATCATGTATCTTTTCTAAACTCTACAGGGTGAATGGGTCAGCAAATTATGAAGTGTGAATGCTGGTTCTCATATGGCAATTAATTTGATACACTGGCATATTCAATAACAAATCTTACTAAAAGCCCATTAAGAACTTTCCTCCACATGTAGCCTACCCACACGTGAAATTAATAATTGTCTTTATGAAGCTGGAGTTGTTGCTAATTTAAAAAATACTTTCCATAATTTTGACCTTCGTAGAAAAGCAACTATTTACTACACCATCTGTGTAGCTTGAGGTAAAGACTAACTCAATTTGACAGCTGGATGGTGTGAAACATCTCAGGTAGGCTGCTGAACGCGTGGCTCTCGTGCCAACACGAGACGTGAACATGGGCGCTGAACAGATGACAATCTACTAATTTCTGTGGCAAAAAAATAAACATTATACAACGATGGGCTTTGATTTGACAATCTGGCTAAAAGTATCGGTCTCTAAACACTAATTTACTGACTCATATTCAAATCATACTTAGCCTACAAATAAGACCATGTAAATGTAACGTGAAGCTATAAAATCAAACTACTATATAAATAAAATGTTTCGTTTTTTATTTTTGTGTGGATAGACTAAATGCTCTCTGTTATTTAGTGCGCTTTGACCAACACATCCTCAGTGGGCAGTTCTAGGCTAGAAAAAAAGTCCTCTGCCTCATTTAATCCATTTACCACCGAGCTGGTAAATGCGTTTTAGTGAGGGATTCCGACAATAATAACAATTTAACACGGTATTCTAGTCAGTTTGGAGAAAGATTCCCTTCGAATGAATCCTTAATCAGATTTTCGCTTTTAACCCGTTTATTTATGGGCTTATCCAGGGGTGTTAAAGCAGTCCAAAGCTCCGTTCAATAGCAGGACGCGACCTAGCGGGACTAACTCCTCCTTTGATATAAGGTGTTACTATAGGCACAAGTGAGGCCTTGAAGAATGTAGGAGTTGTAATATGCAATTGTGGACACACTAATAATCCAATGAGGCGAAATTTTTGAACGTTACAAATAGCAAGTTTATGTTTAGCTATGACAATATTTTTATATTGTACTCTATTGAACACTATACAACATAGCTCGTGCTGGATTTGACATGTGCGAACATATATTCACTGATGACAACTTTCTATTAGGCCTTTGTGCTTTTACCACAAAGCTCCTTCAAATCAAATTGGAGACTAATAAATCATTCTACATACAGTGAGGTCAGAAAGTAATTGGACAGTGACACATTTGTGGTTGTTTTGGCTCTTAACTCCAGCACTTTGGATTTGAAGTGATATAATGGTTAAAGTGCAGACGTCAGCTTTAATTTGAGGACATTTTCATCCATATTTGGTGAACCGTTTAGAAATTACAGCTCTTTTTGTACATTTTAGGGAACTAAAAGTATTTGGGCAAATTCCATTTTATGTGTATTAAAGTAGTCACAAGTTTAGTATTTGGTCCCATATTCCTAGAACGCAATGACTACATCAAGTTCGGGAGCCTACAAACTTGTTGGATGCATTTGCAGTTTGTTTTGGTTGTGTTTAAAATTATTTTGTGCCAAATAGAAATTAATGTAAAATAATATATTGTGCCATTTTGGAGTCACTTTTATTGTAAATAAGAATATAATATGTTTCTAAACACTTCTACATTAATGTGGATGCTACAATGATAAAGGATAATCATTAATGAATCGTGAGTAATGATGAGTGAGATAGTTACAGAGGCATAAATACACTATGTATACAAAAGTATGTGGACACCACGTCAAATTAGTGGATTCAGCTACTTCAGCCACCACCTGTTGCTGAAAGGTGTATACAATCGAGCACACAGCCATACAATCTCCATAGACAAACACTGGCAGTAGAATGGCCTTACTGAAGAACACAGTGACTTTTAACATGTCACCATCATAGGAAGCCACCTTTCCAACAAGTCAGTGTGTCAATTTCTGCCCTGCTAGAGCTGCCATGGTCAACTGTAAGTGCTGTTGTTGTGAAGTGGAAACGTCTAGGAGCAACAAAGACTCAGCCGGAAGTGGTAGTTCACACAAGCTCACAGAACAGGACCACCTAGTGCTGAAGTGCGTAGAGCCTTTTTTTAAAATTGAACCTTTATGTAACTAGACAAGTCAGTTAAGAACAAATTCTTAATTACAATGACGGCCTAGCCCGGCTAGACCCTAACCCGGACGACACCGGGCCAATTGTGTACCGCCCTATGGGACTCCCAATCACAGCCAGTTGTGATACAGACTGGAATCAAACCAGAGTCTTTAGTGACAGCTCTAGCACTGAGATGCAGTGCCTTAGATCGCTGCGCCACTCGGGAGTTGAAATCATCTGTCCTCGGTTGCAACACTCACTACTGAGTTCCAAACTGCCTCTAGAAGCAACATCAGCATAAGAACTGTTCGTCGGGAGCTTCTTTAAAAGCAGCCGCACATAAACATAAGATTACCATTGCCAATGCCAAGCGTTGGATGGAGTGGTGTAAAGCTTGCTGCCATTGGACTCTACCTTCCCCAATGCATAGTGCCAACTGTAAAGTTTGGTGGAGAAGGAATAATTTCCTGGGGCTGTTTTTCGTGGTTCGGGCCAGGCCCCTTAGTTCCAGTGAAGGGAAATCTTAACGCTACAGCATACAATGACATTCTAGACAATTCTATGCTTCCAAGGTTGTGGCAACAGTTGGGGGAAAGCCCTTTCCTGTTTCCGCATGACAATGCCCCCGTGCACAAAGCGAGGTCCATACAGAAATGGATGGTCGAGATCGGTGTAGAAGAACTTACTGGCCTGCACAGAGCCCTGACCTCAACCCCATAGAAGACATTTGGAATGAATTGGAACGCCGACTGCGAGCCAGGCCTAATCGCCCAATATCAGTGCCTGACCTCACTAACGCTCTTGTGGCTGAAGGGAAGCAAGTCCCCACAGTAATGTTCCAACATCTAGTGGAAAGCCTTCCCATAAGAGTGGAGGCTATGATAGCAGCAAAGGGGGGACCAACTCCGTATTAATGCCCATGATTTTGGAATGAGATTTTTGATGAGCAAGTGTCCACATACTTTTGGCCATGTAGTGTATCCCCCCACCCCGGTTATTGGTAATGGTGCGAGGTTAGGATGTTTTATTTTATTTAACCTTTATTTATCAGGGTGAGTCAATTAAGAACAAATTCTCATTTGCAATGAGGACCTGATCCATAATCATGGTAACATCCATATTAATGTTGAAGTGGTCAGAAACATATTCTATTCTTATTTACAATAAAAGTGACACAATACATTATTTAACATTTATTTCTATTGGGCACAAAATAATATGAAACAACCAAAACAAACAGCAAATGTAGTCATAGCGTGCTAGGAATATGGGACCAAACACTTCACTTTTGACTACTTTAATACATGTGCAAGTGAATTTGTCCAAATACTTTGGATTCCCTAAAATGGGAGGACTATTTACAAAAAGTGCTGTAATTTCTAAACGGTACACTGAATATGGATTAAAATACCCTCAAATTAAAGCTGACAGTCCACACGTGAAACTCATAGTGATTGTATCATTTCAAAGGGATGCAGTACAGAGCCAGAACATAGCAAGTTTCACTGTCTACTGTGAAAATACTTTTGGACCTCACTGTATTTTAAATTAAGTTGTTAAGTCAATCTTCATCAGTTTCTACACAAAAATATGATGCAAATATTTTATAACATAACTTCATGGTACCTAGAACCTCTATAGGACTTGTCTAAATAAATAGATCTTAATGATTGATTTTTCAATTATTGGACTGTGTGGCTCATTTGGGGCTTGCAACACCAGGGTTCTGGGTTTGATACCCACACAGGACCAGTACGAAACGAAAAATGAATGCTGTTGCTCTGGATAAGTGTCTGCTAAATGACTAAAATGTAAATTCTAGTATGTGAGTCGGGTCTACTACCCCTTGAATATTTCCTATTCAATGAATATGGTCAAGCTGCGAATGACCCCTGATCTGCCTATCCACGCCTGAGACTTGAGATCAGAGCCGGTTGGATACTCCAGACTGTATTACGATGCTCAAGTCTCTGCATCTCAATGTCTGCTGATGGTTGCCCATGCCAGTGTAAAGTGCACCGTTTGTTTTAATGGTGATAGTTGGTCTTGTCCATTGACATATATGGTCTTGTCACCTAAAAAATGTGCAAATGTCAGGGCTGTTCTCAACCCAGGTCCAGGCCATTCACACTAACAATGTGGGACACTGTTTTCTGATGGCTCAGGAAGTAGAACATTTAGAGCAAACAGACATAGCAGCCAGACAAGAGTCCATTTTCACTCAATTTTAATATAAAAAAAAATACAGGACAACATTTTTTTGCCATGTTTAACATAAACAGGATGTCAGTGTTTCTCACTTGGACAAAACACTTTTTTAGTTTACAATGTAAACCAGCAAGACTAGCACAATGGGGCAGTAGGTAGCCTAGTGTTTAGAGCATTGGGCCAGTACCTGAAAGGTTGCCAGATCAAATCCTCGAGCTTACAAGGGAAAAATCGGTCGTTCTGCCCCCTGAACAAGGCAGTTAACCCACTGTTCCGAGGCCATCATTGTAAATAAGAATTTGTTCTTAACTGGCTTGCCTGGTTAAAAAAAAGTGTGAAACCACTCATCAAAAAATAAAGTTGAATGCAGTTTGTTATCTTATATGCCCTTAAAACAATAAGAAAACATGTATTTTAATCAAGGCTATATTGTCTAATAATATATCACCACACAAAGTCTCGTGCCATAGCAAGGCCACAGAGGTAAGGTTTATATTGAAAAAATATACGATTGAGAGTCAAACATCTTGTTTACCTTCAGTGTCTCAAAAAAATAGAAAGACTTGTGGTTTTTGAGCGTGATTTTCAAAAAAAAAATCAACATTAAACTTACAAATATAATCAGCAGACATGCCTGAGAAAAAGGCAGAACCCTGAACCCCAAAGAAGCGAAAAAAAATGGCATAATGGGTTACATGACTGGTTATCTGATTCCCTTTTGTATTTTTAAATACACACAATAAAATGTTCCAAAGGAAATTCAGTTTGCCATATTTCCCTTGTAGATATATAGTAGACGTATGGAAACAATTGACATATATTGGCATTTCCACGACAGTATCTGTTCATATCGTGAACAAATAAAGTAATCCATATATACAAGATGTACATTTAAACAAATGACAGTCAGTCTACCGAGAGTCACACAGCTAACCCAGTCAGCCCCCACCGTTTTCACCTTGAACTGTCTACTCCACTTCCCATCACTGTCCACTCTACTCCCAATCACTACCTATTGCCAATCAACCTTCTCCATCCCATCCCTGCTGGGCAGTTGATGAGCGGGCAGCTGTTAGAAGTTCTACAGCCCTATCTCTGGTGCCGAACTGGGACCCCAACTGTGCAGATCGTTGGAGGCTGTCAATCACTGCTGTGGCCATGGCCTCCACACAGAGTCACTGTGTTCCATGCACGGCTTGGAGGGGGAAAGACGCTCTATGTTACCGAGGCCAGTTCTCAGACCTGGGCCTGGGTGAGGCTGTGGCAGCTGCTGTCTAGCCAGGGGAGTTTGGTCGGGGGTGGAAGGTGATGTACCATGGAGCTGGGCAGATGATGGAGGATGGGTGAGCCCCATGCGGGACCTCTGAGGTGGGGCATCAGCATCGTGGCTGGGCTCATCCAACTCCTGGCTCTTGGTTGCTATAAAGTGGCTGACTCTTAGTAGGCATGACCTCATACCCTCACGGTAGTTATGCTGCTTCCTCTTGCAGGGGGACCTCTGCTCTCCCCCACCCTCTTTGGAGTGGCCTCTTTTCGTTTGCTGATGCTGTTGTTCTCCTTCCTGCTCTGTCCTCAGGAAGTTGACCACACTCTCCAAAATCTCTGCCTTTTCCACCTTGGGATTCTTCAGTTTCTAAATAAACAAAAGTACAAAATAAATACATCTGAAAATACTCAGAAAAAAAGACACAGATGTGACATAAAATGCTAAATGACCATAGATAACACATTCATGGTTAAAACTAAATGAATCATCTATATTAGAGAAAATAGACCATCTTTATGTAACTCACCTCATTACTTGTGTTCTCCAACAACAAAAGTCGTAAGGTTTCCAGACTGTGGTTGATACGATCTCTCCTCCGTTTCTCCATGAGGGGTTTGGGGACCTGAATGTATAAATTCCTGAGTTAGGCCTATTCGTTTAATGATGTATAAAATTGAATGACAAAAACAGGATATCCCAGGAGATTATGTGCGTGAAGTGAAAAGAAAAAGACCAACATAAAGTAGCCTAAAACCATCGGATTCAATTATATCATAATTTCCCAACCCAAGCAGCTAAAAGAATAAGTAAAATCACTAAGCTTTACTTTAAAATTACAACAACACGTTTAGGCTTGATGAAAATCAGACGGAGTTTTGTGGCAATAAACAGCCTATCATCCATGCACCTAACTTGTACGAAACAGAAATGACAAATAATGAACTCTAATGAAAATGAAAAAGTTTTACTTACCCGTTTTACGTCCTTTTGATCTGGGAGCACAGTCTCCATCGTTTTCCTGACTAAATAATGTCGAGATGTTGTCTAAAATCAGAGAGGTAAATGGCGCTTCACATCTATAAATGCCGTAGAATTACAACCACGCCCATTCGCGCCCTCGGTTCTACTTCATTTGGATTACAGTTATTGGATTACAGTTACCATGCCATATACAGTCAATACATCCAGGCATAGCTATTGGTTTATTCAAGAAAGGGCACCACCCCTGATCCCAGATGCGCACGCCCTTGGCATCGAATAACACTATTGATAGTGTTATTAGGCCTAGGCCTAATCCTGTACCCTAATTTCGTTTGAGAAATATCCCACTGGGCACCAACCATGTTGGTTCAACGTAATTTCGTTTAAATGACGTGGAAACAACGTTGATTCAAACAGTGTGTGCCCAGTGGGAAGGTTTATCATGTAATTCGAGAAATGAATACTTCATCATGATATCTTTATCGTCAGAGTAGGCTAATAGGTGGAAAGGTGGAAACTGCAAGTCCATGAGGTTCAACGTTTTCATAAAACAATACATTCCGACCAAAGTGAATGTCTGAATCCATAATATATGGCCTTTGTTTTAAAAACATGTTATGTCTGTCAGCAAAGAGGACAGTTAAACATTGTTAGGGGGCTGTGACATTGGATCATATAGCATAGGCTATAATCATATAAAAAACAAGAGTTATCTTTATTCTAATGTGCCATTTGTAATGTATGCTTGTTGCTGGCCTTATACACCCACATGCCATCAATTGGGGCGGCAGGGTAGCCTAGTGGTTAGAGCGTTGGACTAATAACCAGAAGGTTGCAACTTCAAGACCCCTGAGCTGACAAGGTACAAATCTGTCATTCTGCCCCTGAACAGGCAGTTAACCCACTAGGCCGTCATTGAAAATAAGAATTTGTTCTTAATTAACTGACTTGCCTAGTTAAATGAAAGTAAAAATAATAATAATTACACAGCCATCTCACAACATTATAACCAGTGGCTACAAGTCATTGGTTGTCTTAAAATGTCTGATGTGTTTTAAATGGCTTCATCCCCCACAATCTAGCGACATCCAAGCTGATGTGATGGTCTGGAGTCTGGGATGGTGATAGGCCACTTCTTAGATTTGCATTTGGATGGAACTCAAATGTCCCATTCAGGTGTCCCACAGAGGCTAAAACGTCGTCTTACAACAATAGGGTCGACAATTCAGTTTAAGGACATGTTCAATTTATAAACATGAATACATTGATAGTCGGATAAGGACCATTAGAAGGTGATGGACGACATTAACCACAAAGATGTGTTCACCTATCTCAATTCAAGACACGACTGGATTACACGTATTGGACCATTCAAAATCTTATAATTTGAATAGTAACGTTATAAACTACTATGATATTAAATTCGGTTCTGTCATGTATGTAGCTTATGTGATCTTGCAGAAATTAATTGAGCTTTGATCTAACTTTATTAAATGAGCACCATTCTCCATTCGTCAGTGAAATTTTTCAGAGTAGACTGTTCTCTGGGCAGCCGAATGAGTAGAGCAGAGAATATTCCGCACATGCACACACGCTTCGGATTTCGGAGCCGCAGCCACGCCGCAATACACACATTTAACTCCTCATTTGGACCCATGTTTAGTCAGACATTTTACTTAATAAACGCATTGAAAGTATGGGAAAATTAGAACCACTAGCCTAACTGCCTATCAAGGTCTAGGCTTTCTTGTTGATGTTTTATACTGACATTTAAAGCTATCATTGAAACACTACCCACGGCATTAACCCGTGGTGATGTAAACTCTGCAAAACTCTGGTAGCACAACAAATCTCAACCTATGCACAAGTCAAGTTGCGCACGGCACCTGGCCGCCTTGAGCCTTCGTACCTTTGGTGATTTCACTTAGAGGTAATACCTTTATGGGAGGACACCTCCATTAAACGATATCTGGCGTTGTGGTGAATCCGCAGAGAAAAGTTGATTATGTTAAACCCAATTAAATTGATCATATAAGGTCTAGGCCGTTAGTATTTGTCCTACAGACAATAATGAAAAATAGTAGTACTTAGTCAAACCGTCTTTCACAGAGAGTTCCCTAAACATTTGTGGCCCTGGCCGTGATCCCACCATTATAATGGGGATATGTGGAGATAACAACGGAATGATCGGATCAGGGACATCCCGTAGAGATTAACTGGATTTGAAGAGGCACTGATAGTTCCGTTTAACAAAAAAGAGAGAGCTTCTTTCTTACGGCTTAGTCACTGGTGAGTGCTCTGAAGAATCATGACTTCTGTTTAATCCTGTGTGTGCGAGCGCGCGTGCGCGAGATAGGTCTAGGCTGTAGCTACGCGTTTAGAAAGGAATAGCCTAATTGTGTGCAATAAAAATGTCTTCCAAAATGTCAACAATATAGACAATCTATGAAATATAAATTAATTTAAAATGGCAGGTGATTTGAACAAATGCTTTGTCATTATCAAACACCATCAGCTTGTTTGGCTATAGTCTGCCATCATGTCCTTGAAGATAATCCTTTTCTTATAATCGGCTAAAAGAGCATCTTTCTGTTCAGTGTGCACCTGCACTACAAAGGACAAGACAACAAAAGTGGTATCAATAATTTCAAGGCACGTGGACCCGCCCCATAAATGAGCCGGAGTGATGGACACAGCGCGCTTGCTTGCCCCACTGAAGGAATGCAATTAGCGACATCTGGCCTTTATTAATAAGGTCTCGAGACCCCTGGCCGCTTTGAGAAAGTCCCAACCAATATAGAAACTCGTCATGCGCGTCAGCTCTGCAGACAAAGGGGTCAAAACGGCTCGGACTCAAAGATAGAGCTAAAATATCAACACAATTTCATACTAAATTCGTGCAAATATGTACAAAAAGAATTTCAGCAGATTTCGTGATTTTTTTGTTCAGCATAATATACCATTTTTTTGTACAACTTAATTAATAAGAAAATACACACATTTTTGTTTGACTTAATTCATGGGAAAATACATTTTGGGGGGCAAACTTTGGAACTATCTTATTAGAGCAATGCATGATGGGTAATGATGTTCTACACTGCTGTGTCCCACATTTATTTATATAAAAATACAAACGTGTACTTTCACCGAAGTAATTAAAATATAATAGTAGCCTTATATTGTTTTTATCTATTAATGCCAACACTGTTTTCTATATTTGTTTTTGCTTAATGATTCTGATGCACTTGTAGTCAGAAACACACTTTTTTTCCCCTGTAAGCAACTATAGGCCTACACGAGTTTCTTCATAGTGCATTTCATATTTCATGGAGCCTACATTACTCAATGTTCTTCATAATGCATTTTATACAAGACTAATTGTATGAGGGTTGCCAGACCGGAGAAAAAAATGCAGATTTTTCTGTTTTGTTTTTTTGTGGTATGATGAAGGTATTTGATTCGGGAATGGGGATACATATTCTATTATGAGACATTTTAATACACATCAGAATACACACACACACTGACTTTGTTTGTACTCATGTTATAGCCAACTCTTGACTTTTGTATGAGTTCTTTTTCATTGAATATTTCTATCATGTTGTCGTGTATTCATTATCTTTAATTTGTTAAATGTTTGTAGTTTGCATGTTTCAGTAATGATTAACATGTTTAAATAGTCGTAAATCTCTGCTTGATTTAGCTTTTGGTATATTTGGCATTTTTATACATATTCTGTATTTCTATTGAAGAAAGCAATAATTAATCAACACTCTACTGTAAATAAATGGACACTACCGGTTACAAAATGATGAGAAATGCTCAGTCCGAAGCCATTTGGCTATGGGTTTCACAGCCCTATAATAATGACACAAGCTATATCAGCTTTAAAAGGTTTTTTTTACAACCTATGGGGTATGAGATATTGTGAATAGTGGCATAGGATAGTCTGAAATTAATTAATATACCCTAACCCTAAGCTATGTTCAGCAGCAATTTTCAGTGAGAAATGTTCAGTCTGAAGCCATTCGGCTATGAGTTTCACAGCCTATAATGATACAAGTTATACTACCTTAAAAAGGGTATATTTCCAAACTCTTGGGTATAACATATTGGGCAAAATGGTGTAGCAGAGTCAGTCTTTGCCAATGAGAACCAAGAGGGGCCTAACTTTGTCCTTCATGACTGGGAAAGGCCTCAATTCTAGGCTGTAGGAAATCCTACATCCATCTCATTAGATCAGAACAGGATGGATCAACAGTGATTCATATTACTGGTTGGTATCCTAAAAAAAGGACAGTTGTGTTTTGCAGCATAACACACTTACATTATTTGTCTACTCATATGATGTGGATCATTGTCAGGTTATTAGACGTATAAGCTTAAGTAACAAAAGACCACCATGATTGTAATAATACTTTGAACAGGTGGGCCAAATGCTGGGCCAATTGTGCGCCACCTCATGGGGTCTCCCGGTCGAGGCCGGCTGCGACACAGCCCTGGATCGAACCTGGACCTGTAGTGACTTAGACCGAGCTTCAGGCAACTTTGATGTAAGGCTTGATCACACCTGTAGTGACTACTTCTATCTGTCACACCCGTTGTTGATTATCCATTGTTCACTAGATATATCAATGTAATTACACTCAACACAATGTTGAAAAACAGAATGCTTCCCACCACTAGATCACATAACCAGGCGTGAGCTGGACGGGATCCCAACGCTGCCACCAATGTAGCATAAGAAAGTGAAAGCTACAACAGGGACTCTAACCAGGGCTCATAGATTGAAATGTGAGCTCTAATAGCTGTTGTCATGAAAGCCTAGTAGGCCTCTGGGCAAAGGCAGTAGGCCTACAATGCTGGAATATACCTTGTTACAATATTATATAACATGATTGACAGGACCGTAATAATCATCATGAAATGGCCTTGGAAGTGCCATAAGTGTAAGCCAACATAATTCATTATTTTACATGAACCTGTTTAACTGCATTTTTATGGCCTAATTGATCATAGCCCAGACTCTTATAGTTGCAAATACCACGCAGTTGCACCAGGGGAATTTAAATCAAACCGATTTTTTTTGCAGGTCTTCTGTTTCCCCCACATTTATTGATTAACTAATTTCCCATCATGAAAATGTATCCCCATTCCCCAATTGAAAACCTTCATCGATTCCACAAAAAAAATACAAATAAAGCTTTTTACTCCAATCTGGCAACCCTCATAAAATCTGACATAGCAAATCAAATCAAATTTATTTATATAGCCCTTCGTACATCAGCTGATATCTCAAAGTGCTGTACAGAAACCTAGCCTAAAACCCCAAACAGCATGCAATGCAGGTGTAGAAGCACGGTGGCTAGGAAAAACTCCCTAGAAAGGCCAAAACCTAGGAAGAAACCTAGAGAGGAACCAGGCTATGTGGGGTGGTGGCCAGTCCTCTTCTGGCTGTGCCGGGTGGAGATTATAACAGAACATGTCCAAGATGTTCAAATGTTCATAAATGACCAGCATGGTCAAATAATAATAATCACATGCAGAACAGTTGAAACTGGAGCAGCAGCACGGCCAGGTGGACTGGGGACAGCAAGGAGTCATCATGTCAGGTAGTCCTGAGGCATGGTCCTAGGGCTCAGGTCCTCTGAGAGAGAGAAATAAATAATTAGAGAGAGCATACTTAAATTCACACAGGACACCGGATAGGACAGGAGAAGTACTCCAGATATAACAAACTGACCCTAGCCCCCCGACACATTGCAGCATAAATACTGGAGGCTGAGACAGGAGGGGTCAGGAGACACTGTGGCCCCATCCGATGATACCCCCGGACAGGGCCAAACAGGAAGGCTATAACCCCACCCACTTTGCCAAAGCACAGCCCCCACACCACTAGAGGGATATCTTCAACTACCAACTTACCATCCTGAGACAAGGTCGAGTATAGCCCACAAAGATCTCCGCCACGGCACAACCCAACCCAGACAGGAAGATCACATCAGTGACTCAACCCACTCAAGTGAGGCACCCCTCATAGGGACGACAAAAAAGAGCACCAGTAAGCCAGTGACTCAGCCCCTGTCATAGGGTTAGAGGCAGAGAATCCCAGGCAGAGACAGCAAGGGCGGTTCGTTGCTCCAGAGCCTTTCCGTTCACCTTCACACTCCTGGGCCAGACTACACTCAATCATATGACCCACTGAAGAGTCTTCAGCAAAGACTTAAAGGTTGAGACCGAGTTTGTGTCTCTCACATGGGTAGGCAGACCATTCCATAAAAATGGAGCTCTATAGGAGAAAGCCCTGCCTCTAGCTGTTTGCTTAGAAATTCTAGGGACAATTAGGGGGCCTGGCCTTGTGACCGTAGCGTATGTGTAGGTATGTACGGCAGGACCAAATCAGAGAGATAGGTAGGAGCAAGCCCATGTAATGCTTTGTAGGTTAGCAGTAAAACCTTGAAATCAGCCCTTGCCTTGACAAGAAGCCAGATCAATTTTTGTGGTTCTAGTCAGGATTCTAGCAGCTGTATTTAGCACTAACTGAAGTTTATTTAGTGCTTTGTGCTGGTAGCCGGAAAGTAGAGCATTGCAGTAGTCTAACCTAGAAGTGACAAAAGCATGGATTAATTTTTCTGCATCATTTTTGGACAGAAAGTTTCTGATTAGCACCAGTATCTCAAAGTATTAAGCGAAAATAAGCATTAAAAAACGCATTGGCATTAATTAAAAATAAACGCAAGGCTACTAATATAAAATAATTATTTAGGTGACAACCTGGTTGATTAACAATATTGGGTTGTTAACGCATTTGTTTTCTATATAAATAAATGTGGGACACAAAAAAGGCAGTGTAAACGCTGTTGCCCAAAATGCATTGCTCCAATAATTTTTAAAAGATTGTTCTGAAGTTTTCCCCCCCAAAATGTATTTTCCTATGAATGAAGTCACACCATTTTCCCTTATTTTCCTACGAATTAAGTTGCACAAAAATGTGTATATTTTCACATGAATTAAGACACACAAAAATGCACGAAATCTGCTGAAATCCATTTAAAAAAAAACATTTTCACGAATTGAGTGTGAAATTGTGATTTGTAATTAAGGAAGATGGAGATTCTCGAGGTCTTCAATGTTCACATACTCACATATTCAACTTCTTATAGCCTACAATTGATCGACATCATTGTAGTCCGACCTCTATGCACACCTGAAACCAAAAGGACTCTTAACCGCTTCTACCTGCAAGCCATAAGACTGCAAAATAGTTACATAGTTAACCAAATAGCTACCCGGACTATCAGCATTTACCCTTTTTACACTGACTTTTCTGACTCATCACATACGCTGCTGCTACTGTTTACTAGCCTATCTGTCACTTTATTGCTAGTTAGGTCTATGTGTACATATATAACTCAATTACCTCGTACCGCCGGACATCGACTCAGTACTGGTACCCCGTGTATATAACCAAGTTATCGTTACTCATTGGGTATCTATTATTACTTTTACGTGTTTAACTTTTCTATTATTTCTCTATTTTATGTCTCTCTTCCTTGTTGAGAAGGGCCCCAAGTTAGCATTTCACTGTTAGTCCACATGTGACGAAAACAATTGGATTTGACCTTCTCATTGTTTAGACTGTGCATAAAAGCGGCACACTTGGCTCAAAAGATGGCTCATGGCACTCACACACCCGCCCACTCCTGCAAATACACACGTGCACGCTTAACACCTAGGTGCAATCTTACCTTGACACCCCATTAGCTATTAATCAAACCCGACCCCCGCCCACCCTACCAGACATACACAATCACACCTGATCCCTTTTTACGTACATCCTTTCGCTTTTGTTAAAACTACACTTTAAATCATTTTGTTAGCCTACACTTGAAATAGTATAAATAGCACATTACCTACTGGACTCAGGTCAACGTCCAGTTTTGATTTACATTTAATAACTAACATGAATTCAACGAGAAATCAACACAAATGGGAAACGTGTCATTGGATAGGCTACAAGTTGGGTGGAAATAGACAAAAATGAATTCCCGAAATTGCAAATAAAATTGCTATCAATTTTCCACGTTGATTCAACATTGCATGTTTTGTTTGTTTAAATGACACGGGAAACAACGTTTATTCAACCAGTTTGTGCCCAGTGGGTATTGTAGTGACTTGAATAAATATGTTTGTGATAGTATGCCTATGGTTAATTGGGGTATGCTGGGGTGTGTATTGAATTCGCCACCCTCTCTCCTGGAACAGTCCTGTTCTCACGTGACCTGTAAGTATATCGACACTTTACGGAGTGTGCGGATATATCACACATCATAAAAAAAAAAAACTATTAACCTGTTTGTCACTTCTTCACTGTTCCCATGAGTAAATTATCTTTCCCATAGGCACACTTCCATGGTGCCAAATGCACACATAACGAAATGGTACTTGGAGACAGAAGAAAATACAATTTACAATTGTGACCCTTTAACCCTTTAAACAAAAAAAACTGGGTCGCCATAATAGACTAGTGTCTATTAACATAATAGCATTTTATTTTCTTCATTGCTGCATCTACTGCTTAGCATTATTATAACCCTCTAGCTTATAGGCTAATAATAATTCGTTATTCGACAACGTGATCAGTAGAAAACAGAGCCAAATGTGATTTCATAGGTGTTAAACATTTGCTATGGTCTTCGCGAGTCACCAAATTGTGAAGCACAGACAGTATGTATCCAAGAGGTGTCAACTCATTGCCATGCTGTCTCCATCGCTCTCGGATTTCTGACTATTTTAGATTTTTTTTTGTTGCTTTCGATAAAATCTAACTCTAAAAACTAATCCTACTGCTGACAAGTATTTCGTATGATGACGGTTGTTTATCAGATTAGCCTACTTTTCGTTTCAAATATTTTTTATTAAACACACACAAGAATGGTGTATAAGGTATACAAGACAGGTATACAATTCTTATCTAAACATAAAAGAGCATAAAGGAACAACAAGACCCATAGTCCTGGGTGCAGAACAAATCATACAAAACACGACATACAAAACAAGGACACGTAGAAAGAAAGAGGGAAGATGTGCCCCCTATCCCCCCCCTTATTCCCCCCCCCCCTCCCAACTGCTCGGGTGGCAGGGCCAGCACACGCTGCCCAAAGGTAGATTAAAATATTACAATTGAGAGTGCGTTAATAAGTACAAATTCACAGCGCCGACTCGTCCAAGTAGGAGAGGAAAGGCTGCCAGATTTGATCAAATGTTGATAATTTATTGTTCAGAATATATCTAATTCTTTCTAAGTGTACAGTGTTTGCCAATTCACTGAGCCATAATTTGGTAGAGGGCGCTTCCCTCCTCTTCCAAAACAACAAGATTCGTTTTTTTGCCGAGATGAGACCGTACGAGATTAGTTGTTTTTGGGGGTTGGTTAATCCGTTTAGGGACTCAGATACTCCCAGGATTATCAGAAGCGGGTCTGGATCTATTGAAGTCTCCAAAACTTCAGAGAGGATCCCAAAAATTCCACTCCAATAACCATGCAAGCTAGAGCATAGGGCAAAGCAGTGGAGTAGTGTACCCTGCGTAGCCTGACATTTATCACATGTAGGGGATGTCTCAGGAAATATCCTATGCAGTTTAGTTTTGGAATAGTGTAATCTGTGTAATACCTTGAATTGTATGAGACGATGTCTGGAATTAATGGAGCATGTGTGGATATACTCCAAGCTCTCTTCCCAGTCTGCCACCGAGATGTCAGTCCCTAGTTCTTCCTCCCATTTTGCCTTTAATGGCATCAGTGGAAGGTGTGCTAACAGATTGAAAAGCATCATATAGACGCGAAATCAGTTTATCGGAGGTGGGGCATATTTTTATGCATCCGTCAAACATGGAAGGAGATTAGCCTACTTTTAAGAAGAATTTGAATTAGAAATACACAATTAAAATCGAAATTGTACTGGAAATTAATGACAAATATGGCCTCATATATTTTTTTTAGCAAGAGAGCGTTGAAATAGAGGATTTGCCCATTAGTTTACCATTTCGTATTTTACTAGGATCTCCATTAGCTGTTGCCAAGGCAGCAGCTACTCTTCCTGGGATACTGACAGAGATAAAAACATTTCATCAAACAAAATATTGTGCATTATACAAATGTACATCGCTCCATTCTCACATTACATTATTACAATACTACATGACATTAAAACTTCCCACCCATAAACCCTATCTTAATTTATCTCATTTTATTTCAATTACAATGAAGTTGCAGGAGTTAATTTACAGAGTTTTCAGTTACGTCACTGTCACCTCTACACCAATCTGTGTGGTCTCTGTGATATAAACGGGTGTAGCACTGCGCACCCCATTCATTCAACACCCGTGATCCGAACTGCAAGGATATCACCAGTACGTGCCATTTTTCATCTGGACATTTCTTCAAAAATAATGGGCACAATGAGGAAGAAGAAAATTGGAAATTCAAGCCCGAAAAATACCAAAAGTATGAAAAGGGTGAGTAGGAACTTGTATTTTTTTACTCTGATTTTGTTATGTTTTCAGATGTGTCATGTGTAGGCTATGGAAAAGGCATGGTAAAATGTAATAATAATAGCCTCATGCTTTGCAGTGATAGCTAACATGTACAGTAGCTAACATACTGTGTACATAAGTATGCTATTATCCTTAAATTAAGGTAAATTAGGCCTATACAAAAATAAATCAGTTTGATTACAATTGGCACCTCTCTCCCCCCTCTTGTCTCGATGCAGATGTTAAAGCCAGTTATAGAGAAGAAAAGACGAGACCGAATAAATCAGAGTCTTAGCGAGCTAAGGATTTTGTTACTGAACTACAAATTAGATTCGGTGAGTTTTTCAATCCATCCAATCCTATCTAGCCTTAATTGTTGTAGTCTGTGAGTCTATAGCGCCATCCATAGGCTTTTACGTGGCTGTCTATTTTTGACCTGTTTCCTTATTAGTCTATTCACTCTATTCATCTTGACCACTCACAGCGTTTACAGAACCCCAAACTGGAGAAAGCAGAGATTCTAGACCTGGCTGTGGAATATCTTCAAAAAAGGACAGACAAACGAAGCATAAGCAATGGTAAGTCTATCTAATTAGCTCTAGGCCTGCAAGTGTGTTTGCGAAGGATTATCTACAATGCATGAAATTGTCCACAAAGATTAAAAATAAAAAATGTTTCCCTCTCCCACCCTTTAACTTTTTTTAGATTGTTCCAGCCAGGCTGTGTGTGGGCCGAAGGAGGAGCAGCAGGTTATTCACAGTGAGGCCTCCATGGCAGGCGCCCCCAGTCCCCCAACAGAAGCATTCCCCAGGTCTGCTCTCCCTGCCATCTACACGGCAGGCTTCCAGCAGTGTGTCTCTCACCTGGCTGGCTTCATGGGCAGCAGCAGCCCCTTGGAGAAAAAGGGCTTCATCCTCCTCCAAGGGCTGAAGAGCTACATAGACAGTCAGTGCCCAACCACAAACACCAGTACAGCCATGTACCCATCCAGTCAGTACCCAACCACAAACACCAGTACAGAGCAGCTGCAGTGCCCATCCTCCTCGTCATTAACAGACATCCATCTGAGGTCAGGTGGTAAGGAGATGGCTCATTGGGCGGACATGGTGCCTGTGAGAGAGGGATGCCGTCCCTCTAAACAGGGGGCAGTTCTCTGCCTCCGCAAATCCACTTTGTCGACTACCCACCATTCTTTCTGCCAACCTAATGGCCACTCGTACCCCTTGACACCTGACTATCTCTCCCCACTGTCTCCTTGCCTTTCTTGTTCTTCTTCGGTTTTCACCACCCCTCCTCCATACTCCTCGTTTCCCAGTCACTTTAGTTTCCCTCCCAGCCTGTCACGTATTTCCTCCAACCCCTCATCCTGCTCCGGATCCCCGTCGCTACATAACATCCCTTCTCCAACACTTGGTTTTTCACCCACCCTCCCTCTCTCAAGTCCTCCCACCCTCCCTCTCTCAAGTCCTCCCGGCCTCCCTCTCCCGAGCCCCCCTCTCGACCCCTTTCCCTCCCATACGTCTCTGTGGTCCCCTGTGCCTGCACAAAGGCAAGAATTATTTATTAGCTCCACACACTGGAGACCCTGGTAGAAAGCCAGGTGTGTGCCAACTGACAGAGGGACTATGAAACAGTTCAACTGGACCAACGTTAGAGAAACGGACAAGAGGAGAGAGCCACCTGGTGGAGATCATGGAGGTAACCTGAACATGACCCTGCTGCTGCTGACACTAATATGGTGCTCTTCTCGTTTGATCAACTTTCCTCGTCATCTCTGAAATGTTCCCCATATTTGTAACATGTCAGTATTCAATAATCTCTCTCATTCATTATTTAGATAGTCCTTGTAAATATGAATTGCATAAACTGTGTATAAATGTGTATATATATATATATTGTCCTGTAAATATATTGTTAGAGAATAAACTGAACTGTACAACGGAACCATAACTCAATCGTTATTTTTCTGATGGTTAGGATGATTCTCGGTCTGTGCCTGAATGCTCTGTAAATTGAAATTCCCATGTAGGCCTGGGTATGCACAGGTGAGGTGACTTGTTGCACACTCCCACCTAGCGTTTTGATTGGGTACTGCAGTCATTCCATGTGGTTTGAGCGTCTATTCAATACCTTGCCAGCAGAAGGCGCCATCAGCTCAAAGAACCAGAGTAGTGTGGTAGAAGTCTCTCCATCTCGTTGACCCTGTCACAATGAAAGCAATAAGATACGCTGTCAGTTCAATAGAGCACTTCATTGTTTCTGGCTCTTTTATCAGTCCCGTGATAAGCCTAAGATGCTTCATACAAGCATCATTATTTTCTCTCTGTCTCTCCCAGGCTCAGATAAATGCTCACCCTTCTCCTAATCTGCTGTTCTAATCTCTATTACAAGACCTGAATATTTTCTGTACAAGGTACTGAGGGATTTGGCTAGAGAAAATAGACTTTCTGACATGATAGAACATGTCTTTGGATAATGGTTATTTATCCCTCCCTATTCCCTCCCTCATTCCCTCCCTCCCTATTCCCTCCCTCCCTCTGTCCCTCCTTCCCTCCCTTTCTCCCTTTCTCCCTCTGTCCCTCCTTCCCTCCTTTCCTCATTCTCTCTTCATTGAAGAGGCTTTCTCTGTACCAGTGCCATTAGTTATGAGGTGGCCATTGTTCATTGTCAGAGATATAAGAAGGCAGACAGACACATCAGGTTGATTATCCACACTGTCTTTCTGCAGGTTTTGATCATTCCTGAATCAAAGAACCATGTGACAGTTAGTAGAAAGGGCCGGCCACCAAGCTAAAGAGGATATTCTACCTCTGCATTACTCATAATTAAAAGGGAAAGTGATGACCTGACAATGGTTGAAATCCCTCTGGCATTTTCTCAGGGTATGCTGATTAGTACTGATCCTGTTACCCTCTGTAATCATCGTTTTGTTAGCCATGAATGCACCCCATGCATTCCTGATTAGTCCCAAACAGCCAGGGAGGGAGAAACTTATAGGAAACCCACAGGAGGAGGGTGTGTGGAGATGTCATGGTTTGGTCATGGTTTATTGGGTGCATAGGTAAATACATTGGTGTTGGCACATTTCTAAAGCAAAATGTTGGAAGCAGGGTTGGTGTCGAAGGCTTTCATCATTCATGTGCGCACACACACACACACACACACACACACACCACCCCTGGGTTTTATTTATCTGAAAAGCCCTGTGGTAACTCTGTGGAAGCCCTGTGGTAAATCTGTGGTAATTTGTCTCACATTATAAAATATATGCATTTGATTTATTGCCTTTCAGGTGGTGTGTGGTCCAGCAAGAGTGTTCCATTTCCGGTGGTGTGTGGTCCAGCAACAGTGTTCCAATTTCCGGTGGTGTGTGGTCCAGCAACAGTGTTCCAATTTCCGGTGGTGTGTGGTCCAGCAACAGTGTTCCATTTCTGGTGGTTTGTGGTCCAGCAGCAATGTTCCATTTCAGGTGGTGTGTCGTCCAGCAAAAGTGTTCCATCTCAGGTGGCGTGTTGTCCAGCAACAGTGTTCCATTTCAGGTGATGTGTCGTCCAGCAACAGCTTTCCCTTTCAAGTGGTGTGTTGTCCAGCAACAGTGTTCCATTTCAGGTGATGTGTCGTCCAGCAACAGCTTTCCCTTTCAAGTGGTGTGTTGTCCAGCAACAGTGTTCCATCTCAGGTGGTGTGTTGTCCAGCAACAGTGTTCCATCTCAGGTGGTGTGTTGTCCAGCAACAGTGTTCCATCTCAGGTGGCGTGTTGTCCAGCAACAGTGTTCCATCTCAGGTGATGTGTCGTCCAGCAACAGCTTTCCCTTTCAGGTGGTGTGTTGTCCAGCAACAGCTTTCCCTTTCAAGTGGTGTGTTGTCCAGCAACAGTGTTCCATCTCAGGTGATGTGTCGTCCAGCAACAGCTTTCCCTTTCAGGTGGTGTGTTGTCCAGCAACAGCTTTCCCTTTCAAGTGGTGTGTGGTCCAGCAACAGTGTTCCAATTGTGCGAAGGTTTTGAGGGCTGGGTATGAGATATACGTCATGTCCAGGAGGATTCACGTAACTGAATACCACTGGTTTAGTCACATTCAATAGAACGTATGATGTAAACCAGGTGTGCATCCCAAATGGCAACATATTCCCTATATATAGTACACTATGTTTAAACAGAGCCCTATGTGGCTATATAGGGAAAAGGGTGCCATTTGGGACGCAGGCCAGTTCTTTATAGATCTACATTACTCATTGAAGGTTCCTCATTAGGCTGCCAAGAATGGAATTAATTGAACTGACATTTCTGTTTTCGTTTCCTCATTCCAGAGGTACGAATCAGTTTAAGTGCAACACCAATGGACATAAAATAACTAACATCCTGTTCCAGCATTACAATAAAGGGGCTGACTGGATAGAGAGAAATAGAGAGAGACATAGAAAGAGAAATATATATATATATATAGAGAGAGAGAGATAGAAAGATAAATATATATATATATAGAGAGAGAGAGAGATAGAGAGAGAAATACATATATATATAGAGAGAGAGATAGAGAGAGAAATACATATATACATATATAGAGAGAGAGAGAGAGAGACATAGAAAGATAAATATATATATATATAGAGAGAGAGAGAGATAGAGAGAGAAATACATATATATATATAGAGAGAGAGATAGAGAGAGAAATACATATATACATATAGAGAGAGAGAGAGAGAGAGAGAGACATAGAAAGATAAATATATATATATATAGAGAGAGAGAGATAGAGAGACATAGGAAGAGAAATATATATATATATATAGAGAGAGAGAGAGAGATAGAGAGAGACATAGAAAGAGAAATATATATATATATAGAGAGAGAGAGAGATAGAGAGAGAAATACATATATATATATAGAGAGAGAGAGATAGAAAGATAAATAAATATATATACAGTGCCTCGGCCCCCTTGAACTTTGCGACCTTTTGCCACATTTCAGGCTTCAAACATAAAGATATAAAACTGTATTTTTTGTGAAGAATCAACAAAAAGTGGGACACAATCATGAAGTGGAACGACATTTATTGGATATTTCAAACTTTTTTAACAAATCAAAAACTGAAAAATTGGGCGTGCAAAATTATTCAGCCCCTTTACTTTCAGTGCAGCAAACTCTCTCCAGAAGTTCAGTGAGGATCTCTGAATGATCCAATGTTGACCTAAATGACTAATGATGATAAATACAATCATTTCTTCTTGCCACTCTTCCATAAAGGCCAGATTTGTGCAATATACGACTGATTGTTGTCCTATGGACAGAGTCTCCCACCTCAGCTGTAGATCTCTGCAGTTCATCCAGAGTGATCATGGGCCTCTTGGCTGCATCTCTGATCAGTCTTCTCCTTGTATGAGCTGAAAGTTTAGAGGGACGGCCAGGTCTTGGTAGATTTGCAGTGGTCTGATACTCCTTCCATTTCAATATTATCGCTTGCACAGTGCTCCTTGGGATGTTTAAAGCTTGGGAAATCTTTTTGTATCCAAATCCGGCTTTAAACTTCTTCACAACAGTATCTCGGACCTGCCTGGTGTGTTCCTTGTTCTTCATGATGCTCTCTGCGCTTTTTTACGGACCTCTGAGACTATCACAGTGCAGGTGGATTTATACGGACACTTGATTACACACAGGTGGATTGTATTTATCATCATTAGTCATTTAGGTCAACATTGGATCATTCAGAGATCCTCACTGAACTTCTGGAGAGAGTTTGCTGCACTGAAAGTAAAGGGGCTGAATAATTTTGCACGCCCAATTTTTCAGTTTTTGATTTGTTAAAAAAGTTTGAAATATCCAATAAATGTCGTTCCACTTCATGATTGTGTCCCACTTTTTGTTGATTCTTCACAAAAAAAATACAGTTTTATATCTTTATGTTTGAAGCCTGAAATGTGGCAAAAGGTTGCAAAGTTCAAGGGGGCCGAATACTTTCGCAAGGCACTGTATATATAGAGAGAGAGAGACGTTGTTTAACTAGCTTCAGATAAAGGGTGACGGTAACAAATTAGACTGAAGGAAATAATAGATTCTTCTTCTTACAGATAAAAAGGGAAAACACAACACTTGGCTCCTGTCACTGACTGTGTCCCTGTACCTGTCTGGGCTGTGGCCCTGCCCCCGTCTGGGCTGTGTGACCTTACCCCTGTTTGGGCTGTTTTCCTTTTCCTATCTGGGCTGCGTTGCCTTACCTCTGTCTGGGTTGTGCCCCTACTACTGTCTGGGCTGTGTCCCTGCATCTGTCTGGACTGTGTGTCCCTACTACTGTCTGGGCTGTGTGTCCCTGCATCTGTCTGGACTGTGTGTCCCTGCATCTGTCTGGACTGTGTGGCCATGCCCCTGTCTGGGCTGTCTGTCCCTACTACTGTCTGGGCTGTGTTGCCTTACCACTGTCTGGGCTGTGTGTCCCTGCTCCTGTCTGGGCTGTGTCCCTGCTCCTGTCTGGGCTGTGTCTCTTCTCCTGTCTGGGCTGTGTCCCTGCTCCTGTCTGGGCTGTGTCCCTGCTCCTGTCTGGGCTGTGTCCCTTCTCCTGTCTGGGCTGTGTCCCTGCTCCTGTCTGGGCTGTGTCCCTTCTCCTGTCTGGGCTGTGACCCTGCTCCTGTCTGGGCTGTGTCCATTCTCCTGTCTGGGCTGTGTTCCTGCTCTTGTCTGGGCTGTGTTCCTGCTCCTCTCTGGGCTGTGTTCCTGCTCCTCTCTGGGCTGTGTTCCTGTTCCTCTCTGGGCTGTGTGGTCCTGCTCCTGTCTGGGCTGTGTGGTCCTGCTCCTGTCTGGGCTGTGTGGTCCTGCTCCTGTCTGGGCTGTGTGGTCCTGCTCCTGTCTGGGCTGTGTGGTCCTGCTCCTGTCTGGGCTGTGTGGTCCTGCTCCTCTCTAGGCTGTGTGGTCCTGCTCCTGCCTGGGCTGTGTGGTCCTGCTCCTGTCTGGGCTGTGTGGCCCTGCTCCTGTCTGTGGCCCTGCTCCTGTCCTGTCTGTGTCTGCAGTTGCCGTGGTCCGGTCTCTGACTGTGTCCATCACTGCTGCCCTGGAAGCGTGTCCAGCTGTCCCGTCACTCTGTCAGCGCCGCTGTCTTCCACAGCCCCAGATTAAATGCGCCCAAAGGGACCGCCAGGAAAAGTGGCTCGCCCCATCTCTCAGGACTTATGTCAAAAATGTTTCAGTCCTCAGGTAATTTGCTACAGTCCGGGTTCCTTTCACTATTTACTTCAAAGATCCTTGCGATGAGAGGGAGAGAGAGAGAGAGAGAGAGAGAGAGAGAGAGAGAGAGAGAGGAAAAAAGCAAAGTGACAGAGAGGAAAAATGGTATTTAGTTGTGGGTAGCGAAAGATCTACATTCTTGAGGATTGACATGTTCTCTGAGAGAGAGGTCTTCCTCCCAGACCAGAGAGGCTGACTATCTGTTCTCTGAGAGAGATGTCTTCCTCCCAGACCAGAGAGGCTGACTATCTGTTCTCTGAGAGAGACGTCTTCCTCACAGACCAGCGAGGCTGACTATCTGTTCTCTGAGAGAGATGTCTTCCTCCCAGACCAGCAAGGCTGACTACCTGTCTCTGAGAGAGATGTCTTCCTCCATGACCAGCAATGCTGACTATCTATCACTGAGAGAGAATTCTTCCTCCCAGACTAGCAAGGCTGACTATCTGTCTCTGAGAGAGATGTCTTCCTCCCAGACCAGCGAGGCTGACTATCTGTCTCTGAGAGAGATGTCTTCCTCCTAGACCAGCAAGGCTGACTATCTGAAAAACATGTCTGGAGGTGATTGGTCAGATAGCACACTCAGTCAGAATAAACTGTGATTGCTTCCCAAATGGCACCCTATTCCCTATGTCGTGCTCTACTTTTGACCAAGGCCCATTGGGCCATTTGGGAAGCATTCACATACAAGGTCGGGCTGTGTGACAGGTGTCCACTTTAGACATCCTTTGGACTGTGACATACATGACTCTTTGTAATTCTGAATCACAAACAGGTCACTAATGTCAGTGGTTTGATATGGTTGTACCATATTATGGTGGATTGTGAATCATTTGCTTCTGTAGTGCTTTTTGTTACAGCATTTTGTTGTAAAGTATTTTTTTGCATTGTTTGTTGGCTGTGAAACGAAGCAGAGAAAACAAAAGGCAGGAAAATGATGGGTCATTAAATCCTAGTCTTGGGTGGACTGGGTGGGGGCTTTAAAGCATCCCAAGACCTACCCAGAAGATCATTGTCAAGGCAACATCTCAGAAGCTAGACAGGAAGTAATTTGAGCCAAACAGGAGGGAATCAAATCAGACATCGCTGGCTTGTTTTTCAGGCCAGGACAATTACGTTTGACATAAGGCGCTTTTCACTCATGCATCAGTGGTCTCCTCTTTCAGGGCCCTGCTATCACATGGGTCCAGTGGTTAGCCTTTCTTCCTCTTAATAGTACAAAGCCAGGAGATGATGAACAATGACTGTCTTTTCAGAGATCCCATAACCTTCATTCACGGGAACATCAGTCAGTACAAATGAAGTATACTCGATCATCCTGCAGCTAGAAATTCTGCTGATGCTGCTCAAAACGGACTTCCCTGTGGACTTGTAAGATATTATTTTTAAATTATGTGTACTCATGAACTTAATGGTTTAACAGGGAAATGTGTCAGTCTGCCCTCACTGTGCTGTGGTTGCCAAGGCATCATCCAGAGAATGTTGATCATTGTAGTTCTGCAGAGCCCATGTGAAGAGAACTATAATATGAGCTATTGCGAAATACGTTTTAACATAAATATTACTAGTATTAGAAGGACCTTTTCTGTGTAGCTTTATGGTTAGTGTAGGGTTCGTAATCTTCTCCAGGCCCCTTGCGACCCTGTCTAGGCCGTGACCAGGCTAGCTTGTCAGTTGCGTCTCCTGCTCCGGAACACTTGTAATCCTGGTGATGTACTTTAACACATTGCTCTCTGTACTCATTTTTTTAAATATCAGGAAAAACTTAGCAGGTTAGAGGTCATTCAAAAAAATTGTGAATGAATCATAGGTCTTCTAAAAATACTGGTTGTTGCCCATTCTAATTCAGTTAACGCTGCCCTTTTTGGTGGACTTTTGACATCAGTGCTGATTGGGGCCAGACACCAGAGTAAAGACGCTTGTTTGTCCTCAAAGCAACAAAAAGCAGGTAGGCGATGCAGAAGTCTCTTTTTCAGTATGTAACCTCATACTGCTGAGAAAATGTCAGTGCGGGTGTAAGTATGTGTGGACACAGATGCATGGGATCTTAAAGGGCCCCTTTCTCTGACTAACAGAATAGTTTGTCCTTATCGCTTTCTCCAGTAAGAATTCCACAAATGCGGTGGACTTCAGCATCTGAAGCCAAGATTTGAAATAAAAGCATAGAACAGACCTTTTGGTATTGTGTCATATTTTAGTCCACATTTTTTCAGTTAATTGGTCTTTTGACCAATCAGATCAGCCCTAAAATAGATCTGATGTGAAAAGATCTGATGTGATTGGTCAAAAGACCAATTAGTGGAAAAAATATCAGAATTGGGCTGCTTGTGATGATGCAGCCATAAAAGCATTTGATCATATTTCTCTAATATAGACAGACCATTGTTAAATCATGTATTGATTTTATTTCAACTACACTCAATATGATGATTAATTCGCCTTGTGGGGAATACATAGCAGAGATGAACCATGAGTAGATAGATGACAAACCTAATCACGCCTTCATTCATGCTACATTTTTATTGAGCTTACTGACATTGCCATTACCAGCATGGAAAAAATGCATTATTTTACTGTGGAGTCACAAGCTGACACCTGGCAGGTAGGGAAGTTTGGATCTGAGCAGTATTATATACTTTGTCTGCCTACCAAATTGACACCTATTCCCCTGGTGCACTACCCTATGGGCCCTGGTTAAAAGTAGTTTACTATTATTGGAAATAGGGTGTCATTTGGGATACAGCCATACACTTTGATACAGCAGCAGTGAGTCTGTCTCTGGCTGGGATCTGGGGTTTCCCAGCACTGCACAAGCACCTCCACGTAGGAACAGGAACAGACACTGAACTAGAATCAAGCGGATATTACAGGCTGGCACAAGGCCAAATATCTGCACCTTACTTTCTTTCATCATGTTGTTTTAGTCAGCACAGATTATTAGGAGCAGTATTGTACTGTGTATGAGGGGCTTATGGGTCCTGTGTTGGTGAATGACTAGCCATCCAGGGCCAGCAGTCATTTTGGCACAAATGCTTTGTAACGACAGTTTTGCTGACATCACATATTTTCTCCAATTGTACAGCCGATTTCGTGGCGTCTCACACAAAATTACTGTAATTTCTCAATTTATTCTTATTGATTTAAGATAAGGGTAATCATCTTAGAAGTTACAGAACTTCTTATAGTAATATAATTTTAATGTTATTGGCATACGGTCTGTTGCTCTACAGTGCATTTGGAAAGTATTCAGAACCTTTTCCCCTTTCTACATTTTGTTACATTACAGCCTTATTCTTAATTGGTTTAAATACATTTGTTTCCTCACCAATCTACACACAATACACCATAATGACCAAGCGAAAACAGGTTTTTAGAAAATGTTGCTAATTTATAAAAAAACAAAACAGAAATACCTTATTTACATAAGCATTCAGACCCTTTGCTATGAGACTTGAAATTGAGCTCAGGTGCATCCTGTTTCCATTGATCATCCTTGAGATGGTTCAACAACTTGATTGGAGTCCACCTGTCGAAAATTCAATTGATTGGACATGATTTGGAAAGCCACACACCTGTCTATATAAGGTCCCACAGTTGACAGTGCATGTCCGAGCAAAAACCAAGCTATGAGGTCGAAAGAATTGTCCGTAGAGCTCTGAGACAGGATTGTGTCGAGGCACACATTTGGGGAAGAGTACCAAAACATTTATGGTCCCCAAGAACACAGTGGCCTCCATTATTCTTAAATGGAAGAAGTATGGAACCCCCAATACTCTTCCTAGAGCTGGCCGCCCGGCCAAACAGAGCAATCGGGGAGAAGGGCCTTGGTCAGGGAGGTGACCAACAACCCATTGGTCACTCTGACAGAGCTCCAGAGTTCCTCTGTGGAAATGGGAGACCCTTGATGAAAACCTGCTCCAGAGTGCTCAGGACCTCAGACTGGGGTGAAGGTTCACCTTCCAACAGGACAACGACCCGAAGCACACAGCCAAGACAACGCAGGAGTAGATCTGGGATAAGTCTCTGAATGTCCTTGAGTGGCCCAGCCAGAGCCCGGACTTGAACCCTGAACCCCTGAAAATAGCTGTGCAGCGATGCTCCCCATCCAAACTGACAGAGCTTGAGAGGATCTGCAGAGAATAATTGGGGGAAACTCCCCAAATACAGGTGTGCCAAGATTGCAGCGTCATACCCAAGAAGACTCAAGGCTGTAATCGCTGCCAAAGGTGCTTCAACAAAGTGCTGAGTAAAGGGTCTGAATACTTATGCAAATGTGATATTTTAGTTTGGTTTTTCAGAATACTTTCCGAATGCACTGTATGTCAACTAAGCATTGACTGTTGGCATAGAAAGAATAGTCCTAAGAGGTCTCAGCAGCACTAAAAGGCATAGAGGACATCACCCTAACCCATGTCTCCCTAACCCATAACTCCCTAATTTGCTAGTAACAGATTACATTCATATTCTCAGAAACTCACATACATAATATCTTTGATGATATACAGTGCCTTGCGAAAGTATTCGCCCCCCTTGAACTTTGCGACCTTTTGCCACATTTCAGGCTTCAAACATAAAGATATAAAACTGTATTTTTTGTGAGGAATCAACAACAAGTGGGACACAATCATGAAGTGGAACGACATTTATTGGATATTTCAAACTTTTTTAACAAATCAAAAACTGAAAAATTGGGCGTGCAAAATTATTCAGCCCCCTCAAGTTAATACTTTGTAGCGCCACCTTTTGCTGCGATTACAGCTGTAAGTCGCTTGGGGTATGTCTCTATCAGTTTTGCACATCGAGAGACTGACATTTTTTCCCATTCCTCCTTGCAAAACAGCTCGAGCTCAGTGAGGTTGGATGGAGAGCATTTGTGAACAGCAGTTTTCAGTTCTTTCCACAGATTCTCGATTGGATTCAGGTCTGGACTTTGACTTGGCCATTCTAACACCTGGATATGTTTATTTTTGAACCATTCCATTGTAGATTTTGCTTTATGTTTTGGATCATTGTCTTGTTGGAAGACAAATCTCCGTCCCAGTCTCAGGTCTTTTGCAGACTCCATCAGGTTTTCTTCCAGAATGGTCCTGTATTTGGCTCCATCCATCTTCCCATCAATTTTAACCATCTTCCCTGTCCCTGCTGAAGAAAAGCAGGCCCAAACCATGATGCTGCCACCACCATGTTTGACAGTGGGGATGGTGTGTTCAGCTGTGTTGCTTTTACGCCAAACATAACGTTTTGCATTGTTGCCAAAAAGTTCAATTTTGGTTTCATCTGACCAGAGCACCTTCTTCCACATGTTTGGTGTGTCTCCCAGGTGGCTTGTGGCAAACTTTAAACGACACTTTTTATGGATATCTTTAAGAAATGTCTTTCTTCTTGCCACTCTTCCATAAAGGCCAGATTTGTGCAATATACGACTGATTGGCTGCATCTCTGATCAGTCTTCTCCTTGTATGAGCTGAAAGTTTAGAGGGACGGCCAGGTCTTGGTAGATTTGCAGTGGTCTGATACTCCTTCCATTTCAATATTATCGCTTGCACAGTGCTCCTTGGGATGTTTACAGCTTGGGAAATATTTTTGTATCCAAATCCGGCTTTAAACTTCTTCACAACAGTATCTCGGACCTGCCTGGTGTGTTCCTTGTTCTTCATGATGCTCTCTGCGCTTTTAACGGACTTCTGAGACTATCACAGTGCAGGTGCATTTATACGGAGATCTGATTACACACAGGTGGATTGTATTTATCATCATTAGTCATTTAGGTCAACATTGGATCATTCAGAGATCCTCACTGAACTTCTGGAGAGAGTTTGCTGCACTGAAAGTAAAGGGGCTAAATAATTTTGCACGCCCAATTTTTCAGTTTTTGATTTGTTAAAAAAGTTTGAAATATCCAATAAATGTCGTTCCACTTCATGATTGTGTCCCACTTGTTGTTGATTCTTCACAAAAAAATACAGTTTTATATCTTTATGTTTGAAGCCTGAAATGTGGCAAAAGGTCGCAAAGTTCAAGGGGGCCGAATACTTTCGCAAGGCACTGTATGAAATAGCTTATTCCAGTTACTAATAAGCATGCACACATTAAGAACATTACTGTAAAAACTGTTAAATCTCTGTGGATTGATGAGGAATTATAAAATTGTATGGTTGAAAAGGAATGACAAATAAGTCTGGCTGCATAACCAATGGGCAAACATACTGCAAATTGAGAAATCATGTGACAAAACTGAATAAAAACAAGAAACTACACTATGAAACAATTATGAATGATAGTAAAAAGCTTTGGAGCACTATAAATTACATTTTGGCAAAAACCCAAGAATAGTAAAGCCCCCTTTACTGGCTCAAATAGCTAACTAATCAGTCTGTTACCAAAACTTAGTAAACTATTGGAGAAAGAAATTGTTTTTGAATCAAATACAATGCTATATTACTGTAAACAAATTGACAACAGAATTTCAGCACGCTTATAGGGAAGGACATTCAACAAGCATGGCACTGACAATGATGATGATTGGCTGAGAGAAATTTATGATACAAACATTGTTGGAACTGTTTTGTTAGACTTCAGTGTAGCTTTTGACAAGCGTATGTTTTAAGCTTTACACCCCTGTTATATTGTGGATAAAAAGTTACCGGTTTAACAGAACACAGAGGGTGTTCTTTAATGGAAGCCTCTCCAACATAATCCAGGTAGAATCAGGAATTCCCCAGGGCTGCTGTCTAGGCCCCTTACGTTTTCAATCTTTACTAAGGACATGCCACTGGCCTTGAGTAAAGCCAGTGTTTCTATGTATGCAGATGACTCAACACCATACACGTCAGCTACTAAAGCAATTGAAATCACTGCAACACTTAATGAAAAGCTGCAGTTAGTTTCAGAATGAGTGGCAAGAAATAAGTTAGTCCTAAATATTTCAAAAACTAAAGCATTGTATTTGGAACAAATCGTTCACTAAACCCTAAACCTTAACTAAATTGTATAATAAATAATGTGGAAATTGAACAAATTTAAGTGACTAAACTGCTTGGAGTTACTGTGGATTGTACCAACTATCATGGTCAAAACATGTTGATACAAGAGTAGCTAAGATGGGGAGAAGTATGTCCATAATAAAGCACTGCTCTGCCTTTTTAACTTCTTGGTGACAGGGGGCAGTATTTTCACGTCCGGATGAAATGCATGCCCAATATCACCTGCCTGCTACTCCTCCCCAGAAGATAAGATATGCATGGGAAACACTTTGAAGTTTCTAAAACTGTTTGAATCATGTCTGTGAGTATAACAGAACTTATTTAGCAGGCGGAACCCAGAGGACAAACCATTTAGATTTTGTTTTTGAGCTATTTGAAGGAGAGTGATGGAATGCTGCATCAGATGACCTGGCCTCTAGAATCACTCGACCTCAACCCAATTGAGATGGTTTGGGATGAGTTGAACCGCAGATTGAAGGAAAAGCTGCCAACAAGTGCTCAGCATATGTGGGAACTCCTTCAAGACTGTTGGAAAAGCATTCCATGTGAAGCTGGTTGAGAGAATGCCAAGAGTGTACAAAGCTGTCATCAAGGCAAAGGGTGGCTACTTTGAAGAATCTAAAATCTAAAATATATTTTGATTTGTTTGCTACTTACTACTTGATTCCATATATGTTATTTCACAGTTTTTCACAGATGTCTTCCTCATTATTCTACAATGTAGTAAAAATAAAGAAAAACCCTTGAATGAGTAGGTGTGTCCAAACTTTTGACTGGTACTGTATGTTCCAAGAGCCCTTTTTAAGAGTAACATATGAATTAATAGTTGTTTTTATGTTTTAATCCCAATATCGTGACAGCAACAATGGACAACAAATTATCTCTATGTTTTCTATAATCTGTGCATCATTCAGGTCCTTTTTGAGGACATTTGTGGCTCAGGGGAGAAATGCTGTTTTATCACGTCAATATCACGCTGTCTGTACTTTGACTGGCAGGTCACTCTATTTAGTTCCCTCTTGTTCTCTCAAAGGAGGCTTTGACGGTTATGGAGTCTGCATTACTATAATACGTTCAAAGACGGCTTCTTCCATAGGAAACACACACACACACAGTCTCAGGTGATGTATTGCGCAAGACATCGTGTGTGGTTATGAGGTTCTTTCTCCCTGATCTTTTATCCCTCCATAGTTGTGAACCAATCTGCAAACAAAGACCTCAAAGGCAAAACTCATCATATGTTATTCAGTCTCTCCTTTTCTCTCTGGGGACGACCTGACGGAAGGACTACCAAGCTCTGATCTCTCCACAACAGTCAAGCCTGGGCCATGTGGGCTCATCTCTCTGGTTACGTACCAAATGGCACCCTATTCTGTATATAGTGCACTACTTTTGACCAGGACCCATAGTGAATTGGGTGCCATTTGGTTGAACTAGATAAAACTGTGCTGTAAGGAAGGGGGCCTGGTGTCATCTTGCCTGGCCCATCTATGGATCTGGTTGATCGTGTCTCATGAACAGTAACATGAAAGAGTCCTGTCATCAACCTTTGTGCTGTATTGTTTACCCTTTTATTCTTCTTCTTCTTCTTCTTCTTCTTCTTCTTCTTCTCTGCTGCACCACGATATTACAGCAGGGAAAGCCTGACAGGACTGGAGAGTTGGTAGCAACAACAGCTCTCTATATCTAGTCAGAGATCTACAGGTCTACATTAAGGATGTTTCTGTTTTTTCAGACAAGAGAGAAACACATTTTCTTTCTTGCTGTTGAAAGCAGAATGACCCTGCTGAATGAATGCAGCCTTAGGCTACACCTAAACCATAGCCTATCAAAATGAATTTCCCATTAGAAGTGATCACTTATATTTTTTAAAGTTTAACCCTGCTGTAAAATTATTTTACTCCTGCAACAAAGCTGGTCAAATTAAGATCCCACAACTGTATGTGGTGTGTGTACTTTGTACGAAACAAATGCTTAAGAAAAATCTATCTGAGCTCCAAGCTATTTCTAGATTTGTTTCCCCATTAATCTGATCCAGTTGATGGACCCTGGTCAAAAGTAGTGCACTATAAAGGGAATAGGGTGCCATTTGGTATGAAGTCTTGGAACCTATCCTGATTAATCCCTTCTACAGACTGCAATGGTGAGCCCAGTATTAATACCCTCTAACCTTTATAGCATTTCTCCAAAGTAGGCTAATCTTACGTTATCTGTCCAAAATAACAGTGGACATCACTGTCAGAATGAAAGGGCTATTTCCTCTAACCTAGTATGTTAGCTATCCCCGTACATAGAGGCCAGTATTGCAGCTGTCATCTCCCTCAGAGATGCCCTTCAATGAAGGCATCTTTTGTTTGGACCGATAAGTCTGACATTGTTCCGCTCTCAGGTGCACGAACCATGGCGGATAATGGAACACAATATGTCCTCTTTTAGCACGGCTAGTCGGCTACCACTACCTTTCCCCATGAGCAAGGCACAACCGTTTCCTGTTACAGAGCTTCTTCCATTTTTTTATTTAAGTTTTTTACTTCTACAGCTTTCATTTTCTATGTGGTTTTATTTCTTACCCAACCTTTGACAGTTTTATATGCATAGTAAGCTGTGAGTAGGAGTGAACCCTCACTCTAAATATGATAACTTTATTAAATATGAAAAATCACATTGTGCAGTAGTATATGGGAGTTTTTGGGTATGTGTGTGTCAGTCAATGAAGAGACAGGAGAGAACATTCCTGTTCATAGGATAACAACAAACATGATAACACACTGACAACAGATACCTCTAAATAACAATGTATAGCAAGGCCTGCCATTCCACCATACTATACATTACATACACCTGTGTTTGTTTGTGTGAGTTATGATTCCACACAGCACCTTTATATGTCAACCTAAAGGAATGAGGTTGTGGTGCCTGTGAAAATAAACATTAGCTGTGAGATGTACAACAGGAGATTGTAAAGCCTCCAGCAGTGACAACATAAACCCTTCTCTCGCCCCCTCAGGGCTTGGGATTGTGTCTACTATTGTGATTGGTCACCACAGGTGAGGCATGTTATAGAAAAGCCTCTCTCCTCCCAGAGAGAAATGTCTTTGTTTGCTTCTGACAGGGGGAATGCATAGCTAAGCATCTCTGCGGCACTTTGAGCACTCAAAATGAGTCCCTGTATTTTCCTAATGTGCACTGAGATCTACTTTGATCTGCCCAAGCAGGTAAGGAGCATCTCTATCTGAGGGTGGGGGGGGGTGGGTGGGGGGGGGGGGGCTGAACCCATTCTGCTGCATTGCATACCAGTATAAAGATAACCTCAGTTTGTGAATCCCTCAGCCACAGCAATAGTCGTAACTCACAGTGCTTTCAAATAAGAACAAGAAGACTCCAAGTAAACTTTTACGAATGTTCATTGCTCCTTCAAGTATTTTGCAACAATTTCAATGATTTGTAAGGAAATCAGTCAAATTAAATACATTTATTAGGCCCTAATCTATGGATTTCACATGACTGGAAATAGAGATATACATCTGTTGGTCACAGATTGCTTCAAAAAAGATAGGGGCATGACCACCATTTGCCTCATGCAGTGCAACACATCTCTTTCCCATTGAGTTGATCAGGCTGTTGATTGTGGCCAGTGTAATGTTGTCCCACTGGCAACTGGCTGTGTGAAGTTGCTGGATATTGGCGGGATCTGAAACAAGCTGTCATACACGTCGATCCAGAGCTTCCCAAACGTGCTCAATGGGTGACATGTCTGGTGACTATGCAAGCCATGGAAGAACTGGGACATTTTCAGCTTCCAGGAATTGTGTACAGATCCTTGTTACAAGGGGCCGTGTAATATCATGATGAAACATGAGGTGATAGCAGCGGATGAAGGACACGACAATGGGCCTCAGGATCTCGTCACGGTATCTCTGTGCATTCAAATTGCCATCGATAAAATGCAATTGTGTTCGTTGTCCGTAGCTTATGCCTGCCCATACCATAACCCCACCTCCGTCATGTGGCACTCTGTTCACAACGTTGACATCAGCAAACCGCTTGCCACATGACACAGTACATGTGGTCTGTGGTTGTCAGGCCGGTTGGACGTACTACCAAATTCTCTAAAACGATGTTGGAGGCGGCTTATGGTAGAGAAATTAACATTCAATTATCTGCAACAGCTCTGGTGGACATTCTTATTGTTAGCATGCCAATTGCATGCTCCCTCAAAACTTGATACATCTGTGGCATTGTGTTGTGTGACAAAACTGTTCATTTTAAAGTGGCCTTTTATTGTCCCCAGCACAAGGTGCACCTGTGTAAGTATCATGCCGTTTAATCAGCTTCTTGATATGCCACACCTGTCAGGTGGATGGATTATCTTGGCAAAGGAGAAATCCTCACTAACAGGTATGTAAACAAATTTGTGCACAAAACTTGAGAGAAATAAGCTTTTTGTGCTTATGGAACATTTCTGGGATCTTTTATTTCAGGTCATGAAATATGGGACCAACACATATTGCGTTTGCATTTTTGTTCAGTGTATATCATAAATGACAATATATTATGTTGGGGCCTCCCAAGTGGTGCAGCGGTCTAAGACACTGCATTACAGTGCTAGAGGCGTTACTTCAGACCTGGGTTCATTCCATAGGACGGTGCACAATTGGCCCAGCGTCGTCCGGGTTAGGGGAGGGTTTGACCGGTGGGGCTTTACTTGGCTCATCGCACTCTAGCGACTCCTTGTGGCGGGCTGGGTGCCTGCAGGCTGACCCTGGTCGCCAGTTGAATGGTGTTTCCTCCAACACATTGGTGCGGCTGGCTTCTGGGTTATGCTGGCGGGTGTTAAGGAGCGTGGTTAGGCGGGTCATGTTTCGGAGGACGCATGACTCCACCTTCACCCTAAAATACAAAAAAATAACAATAATAATGTATTCTGTCATTTTTCATTCACATCAGTGTAATCCATGAGACAATGACACAGTGAAAGGTACATTCTGTCTCCAGTCCCACTGTTGGATCTCTCTGAAATTGCAACAAAGACAAAACAAAAGCTCTAGCTAAAGAAGCAAGTGATGTCTGCCAAACCTGGGGCCTCCCTTTGGTGCTAAGGGCCTTTGGTGTGATATTTGATGCTAATCTCACTTTTGAGTCCAATTTTAGAGAATATGAATACATTTCTTTCTTCTGTCCCCAATCGAGCACTGCTCTGTCCATCTAGTTTATGAGAAATGTGGTTCCAATTTCATAATAGTGGGAAGATGACCTTGCTTGCTGGCACTCATTTGCGATTCCCTCACAGATTAGAATGTAGGCAATAAAACAGGCACCTGCTAGGAGTTGGTATAATAACTGAGTCAAATACAGAGAATGACGTGGATAGAGAGAACAAACCCTGAGAAGAAAGAGCTTCTCCTTTTACATTACAATGGTTGACCAGGATGCCCTCTGAAACCCAGCACTATTTTTGAACGCTGTAGCTTAACAAGGTTCCGGCATTGATTTAGGCTAAACTTGTGGAGTCTCGCTACTGTTATTAGGCCTACACTAATAAAACCCAAATAATTACCATGAATTAAATTGAAAAAAATGTGTGCAATGTGATATGGAGACATGCATACATTGCTCAGAGTTTGTATTCCAATCTCTATATAATGCACTACTTTTAACCAGAGCTAAGGGATGCCATTTGGAAACAGACAGAGATAGTTCAAACCTGAGCCAGATGATCACATTAAACCCCCAGAAAGTTTCCATCAGGAGGATCATATCAAACCCCAAGCTAGAATCCATCAGGAGGATCATACTAAACCCCCAGCTAGTCTCCATCAGGATTACCATGTTAACCCCCAGCTAGTCTGCAACAGGACGATCATATCAAACCCTCAACTAGTCTCCATCAGGAGGATCATATTAACCCCCCAGCTAGACTCCATCAGGAGGTTCAATTTAACCCCCCAGCCTGAGTCCATCAGGAGGTTCATATTAACCCCCCCATTTAGACTCCACCAGGAGGATCATATTAACCCCCTGCTAGATTCCATCAGGAGTATCATATTAACCCCCCAGCTAGTCTCCATCAGGAGGATCATATTAACCTCTCAGCTAGACACCATCATGTGGATCATATTAACCCCCCAGCTAGATTCCTTCAGGAGTATCATATTAACCCCACAGCTAGTCTCCATCAGGAGGATAACATTAACCACCCAGCTATTCTCCATCAGGAGGATCATGTTAACGCCCCAGCTAGACTTCATCAGGAGGATCATATTATCCCCCCAGCTAGTCTCAATCAGGAGGATCTCCTAAACCCCCCAGCTAGACTCAATCAGGAGGATCATATTAACCCCCTGCTAGATTCCATCAGGAGTATCATATTAACCCCCCAGCTAGTCTCCATCAGGAGGATCATATTAAACCCCCAGCTAGACTCCATCAGGAGGATCATGTTAACGCCTCAGCTAGACTCCATCAGGAGGATCATATCAAACCCCCAGCTAGTCTCCATCAGGAGGACTAAATTACCCCCCCCCAGACAGACTCCATCAGGGGGATCATGTTAACCCCACAAATAGACTCCATCAGGAGGATCATATTCAACCCTCAGATAGACTTCATCAGGAGGATCATATTAACCCCCCAGTGAGTCTCAATAAGGAGGATAATATTAACCACCCAGCTTGCTCCATCAGAAGGATTATTTTACACCTCAAGCTCGACTCCTTCAGGAGGATCATATTAACACCCCAGCTAGATTCCAATAGGATGATCATATTAAATCCCAAGCTAGACTCCATCAAGAGGATCATATTAAACCCCAAGCTAGGCTCCATCAGGATTATCATATTAACCCCTCAGGTAGACACCATCATGTGGATCATATTAACCCCCCAGCTGGACTCCAAAAGGAGGATCATATGAGACCCCAAGCTAGAGTCCATCAGGAGGATCATATCAAACCCCCAGCTAGGATCCATCTGGAGGATCATATGAGACCCCAAGCTAGACTCCATCAGGATGATCATATTAACCCCCCTGCCAAACTCCATCAGGAGGATCATATTAACCCCCCAGCTAGACTCCACCAGGAGGATCACATTATCCCCCAGCTAGACTCCACCTGGAGGATCATATTAACCCCCAGCCAGGCTCCATCAGGAAGATACAATTAACCCGCCAGCTAGTCCCCATCAGGAGGATCATATTAAACACCCATCTAGTCTCCGTCAGGAGGATCACATTAACGACCCAGCTAGTCTCCATCAGGAGGATCATATTAACCCCTCAGCTAGGCTCCATCAGGAGGATCATATTAACCCCTCAGCTAGACTCCATCAGGAGGATCATATTAACCCCCTGCTAGACTCCATCAGGATGATCATATTAACCCCCCAGCGAGTCTCCATCAAGAGGATATTTTTAACACTCAGCTAGTCTCCATCAGGTTGATCATATTAACCCCCCAGCTAGTTACCACCAGGATACTCAAATGAAACCCCCGACTAGTCTCAATCAGGAGGATAATATTAACCCCCCCGCTAAACTCCAATCAGGAGTATCATATTAACCCCCAGCTAGTCTCCTCCAGGATGATCAAATTAAACCCCTAGCTAGTCTCAATCAGGAGGATCATTTTAAACCCCCAGCTAGACTCCATTATGGAGGATCATATCAAACCCACAGCTTATATCCACCAGGAGGATCAAAGTACCCCCCCCCCCGCCAGCTAGCTCCATCAGGAGGATCACATTAACCCGCCAGCTAGACTCCATCAGGAGGATCATATTAACCCCCCTGCCAAACTTCATCAGGAAGATCATATTAACTCCCCATCCAGACTCCATCAGGAGGATCGTATCAACCCCCCGGCTAGTCTCCATCAGGAGGATCATATTAACCCCCCAGCTAGACTCCATCAGGAGGTTCAATTTAACCCCCCAGCCTGACTCCATCAGGAGGTTCATATTAACCCCCCCATTTAGACTCCACCAGGAGGATCATATTAACCCCCTGCTAGATTCCATCAGGAGTATCATATTAACCCCCCAGCTAGTCTCCATCAGGAGGATCATATTAAACCCCCAGCTAGTGTCCATCAGGAGGATCATATTAACACCCCAGTATTGTCTCCATCAGGAGGATCATATTAACCCCCCAGCTAGACTCCATCAGGAGGATCATATTAACCCCTCAGGTAATTTCCAACAGAATGATCAAATTTAACCCCCAGCTAGTCTCCACCAGGAGGATCATATTAACCTCTCAGCTAGACACCAACATGTGGATCATATTAACCCCCCAGCTAGATTCCATCAGGAGGATCATATTAACCCACCTGCTAGACTCCATCAGGAGTATCATATTAAACCCCACAGCTAGTCTCCGTCAGGAGGATAACATTAACCACCCAGCTATTCTCCATCAGGAGGATCATATTAAACCCCCAGCTAGTCTCCATCAGGAGGATCATATTAACCCCCCAGCTAGACTGCATCAGGAGGATCATGTTAACGCCCCAGCTAGACTTCATCAGGAGGATCATATTATCCCCAGAGGTAGTCTCAAACAGGAGGATCATATTAACCCCCCAGCTAGACGCCATCAGGAGGATCATATTAACCCCCAGCTTGTCTCCACCAGGATACTCAAATGAAACCCCTGACTAGTGTCAATCAGGAGGATAATATTAACCCCCCCCCCGCTAAACTCCAATCAGGAGGATCATGTTAACCCCCAGCTAGTCTCCTCCAGGAGGATCAAAGTAATCAGGAGGATCACATTAACTCCCCATCTAGACTCCATCAGGAGGATCGTATCAACCCCCCAGCTAGTATCCATCTGGAGGATCATATTATCCCCCCAGCTAGACTCCATCAGGAGGATCATATTAACCCTCCAGCAAGACTCCACCAGGAGGATCTTACTAACCCCCAGCTAGACTCCACCAGGAGGATCATATTAACCCCCAGATATATTCCATCAGGAGGATAAAATTAACCCCCCAGCTAGTCTCCATCAGGAAGATCATATTAAACCCCCAGCTAGACTCCATCAGGAGGATCACATTAATGCCCCTTTTGAGTCTCAATCAGGAGGATCATATTAACCGCTCAGCTAGGCTCCATCAGGAGGACCATATTAACCCCCCCCCCCACTAGACTACATCAGGAGGATCATATTTACCCCCTAGCTAGTATCCACCTGGAGGATCATATTATCCCCCAGCTAGACTCCACCAGGAGGATAAAATTAACCCCCCAGCTATTCTCCATCAGGAAGATCATATTAACCCCCCAACTTGCTCCATCAGAAGGATCATTTTACACCTCAAGCTCGACTCCTTCAGGAGGATCATAATAACCCCTCAGCTAGACACCATTATGTTGATCATATTAACCCCCAGCTAGATTCCAATAGGAGGATCATATTAAACCCAAAGCTAGACTCCATCAAGAGGATCATATTAAACCCCAAGCTAGATTCCATCAGGAGGATCATATATACCCCCCAGCTAGACTCCATCAGGAGGATCATTTTAAACCCCAAGCTAGACTCCATCGTAATTATCATATTAATCCCTCAGGTAGACACCATCATGTGGATCATATTAACCCCCCAGCTGGACTCCAAAAGCAGGATCATATTTACCCCTTAGCTAGTCTCCATCAGGAGGATCATATTAACCCCCCTGCCAAACTCCATCAGGAGGATCATATCAAACCCCCAGCTAGACTCCATCAGGAGGATCATATTAACCCCCCAGCTTGCTGGAGGATCACAGGATCACAACCCCCCAGCTAGTCTCTGTCAGGAGGATCACATTAACGCCCCAGCTAGGCTCCATCAGGAGGATCATATTAACCCCTCAGCTCGTTACCACCAGGATGATCAATTTAACCCCTGGCTAGTCTCAAACAGGATGATCCATTTAACCCCTGGCTAGTCTCAAACGGATGGAGTCTAACCCCCCAGCTAGATGCCATCAGGAGGATCATATTTACCCCCAGCTTGTCTCCACCAGGATACTCAAATGAAACCCCCGACTAGTCTCAACCAGGAGGATATTATTAAACCCCCCGCTAAACTCCAATCAGGAGGATCATATTAACCCCCCAGCTGGTCTCAATCAGGAGGATCAAATATACCCCCCAGCTATCCTCCATCAGCAGGATCATTTTACCGTCCAGCTAATTACCACCAGGATAATCAAATGAAACCCACAGCTGGTTTTAATCAGGATGATCACATTAAAACCCCAGCTAGTCTCATTCAGGAGGTTCATATTAACTATCCAGCTAGACTCCATTAGGAGGATCCTATTAACCCCCAAGCTAGTCTCAATAGGGAGGATCATATTAACCCCCCAGCTTTCTCCATCAGGAGGATCATATTAAACCTCAAGCTCGACTCCATCAGGAGGATCATATTAACCCCTCAGCTAGACACTATTATGTGGATCATATTAATCCCCCAGCTAGACTCCAATAGGAGGATCATATCAAACCCAAAGCTAGAATCAATCTGTAAGATAATACTAACCCCCCAACATAGACTCCATCAGGAGGATCAAATTAAACCCTCAGACAGACTTAATCAGGAGGATTATATTAACCACCCGGATAGACTTCATAAGGAGGATCATATTAACCCCCCAGCTTGACTCCATCGGGAGGATCATATTAACCCCCCAGCTAGATTCCATCCGGAAACACTGCAGCAAGCATTCTTCTACATACCAGCCAGTATGCTTTGATCAATTGCCTTGATCAATCACTTTGAATGCATCCCAAATGGCACCCTATTCCCCATGTAGTGCACTACTTTTGACCAGGTTCCATAGGGATCTGGTTAAAAGTAGTGCATTATGTAGGGAATATGGTGCCATTTGGGATTCAAGCCTTTATCTCCACTGGATCTATAAGGAAGGCTATTAAAAGGTAACTGTATCTTAACCAATTGAATGGGCTTTGATTTGCAGTCCCTATTCAGAGTAAGATGATGTCATTATAATAGACATCTACCATAATAGACTGCTTCCAGACTTCTACCACTTCAGACTTCTACCGCGGCCTTGCTGCCTTTATTTTCACAACAATCACTGTTGTCGTCTAATGGTCTCAAATGAAAAGTTTGTAGGAAAAAAACATATCATGCAGTAAATACTGTACTCCTGCTGTAATCCTGCTTTTCTAAGACCTTTCTTGCCTTGTCCAGTGTAGTTTAAAGCCAGAGACAGCTTTGACTGCCAAATCAGTATCTCTTCCTCCCTCCAGATTCCTTCAACTGTGAGATATTAAGGCTGTCCCCATAGGAGAACCATTTTGGTTGCAAGTAGGACCCTTTTTGGTTCCATTCAGAGCTCTATGTGGAATGGGTTCTATATTGAACCCAAAAAGGTTATACCTGCAACCAAAAAGTGTTCTTCAAAGGGGTTCTACCTGGAATCAAAACGGTTCTTCAGCCTAAGAACCCTTTTAGGTTCTAGATAGCACCTTTTTTATAAGAGTGTACGATATACACTGAGTGTACAAAACATTAGGAAAATGACATAGACTCTTTCCATGACGTAGACTGGTCAGGTGAATCCAGGTGAAAGCTATGATCCCTTATTGATTTCACCTGCTAAATCCACTTCAATCAGTGTAGATGAAGTGAAGGAGACAGGTTAAAGAATCATTTTTAAGCCTAGAGACAATTGAGACATGTAATGTGTATGTGTGCCATTTAGAGAGTGAATGGGCAAAACAAACAATTTAAGTGCCTTTGAACAGGGTATGGTAGTAGGTATCAGGCGCAGTGGTTTGAGTGTCAAGAACTGCAACGCAGCTAGGTTTTTCAAGCTCAACAGTTTCCCACGTGTATTAAGAATGGTCCACCACTCAAAGGACCTCCAGCCAACTTGACACAACTGGGAAAGCATTGGAGTCAACATGGGCCAGCATCCCTGTGGAACGCTTTCGACACCTTGTAGAGTCCATGCCCAAACAAATTGAGGCTGTTCTAAGGGGGGTGCAACTCAATATTAAGAAGGTGTTCCTAATGTTTTGTACACTCAGTGTATATTGCACTGACTTTGACCAGAGCCTTATGTGCCCTGGTCAAATGTAGTGCTCTATATAGGGAATAGTGTTCCATTTGGGATTTAACCCATATACTGTGCCTTCGGAAAGTATTCAGACCCCACATTTTGTGATGTTACAGCCTTATGCTAAATAGATTACATTTTTTAAAAATCCTCTGCAGTCTACACACAATACCTCATAACATGACAAAGCAAAAACACATTTTGGGGAATTTTTATATATTTATTACAAATAAAAAACAGAAATACCTTATTTACATAAGTATTCAGACCCTTTGTTATGAGACGTGAAATTGAGTTCGGTGCATCCTTGAGATGTTTCTACAACTTGATTGGAGTCTACCTGTGGTAAATTCAATTGATTGGACATGATTTGGAAAGGCACACACCTGTCTATATGAGGTCTCACGGTTGACAGTGCATGTCAGATTAAAAACCAAGCCATGAGGTCGAAGGAATTGTCCGTAGACCTCCGAAGCAGGATTGTGTCGAAGCACAGATCTGGGGAAAGGTACCAAAAAATGTCTGCAGCATTGAAGATCCCCAAGAACACAGTGTCCTACATCATTCTTAAATAGAAGAAGTTTGGAACCACCAAGACTCTTCCTAGAGCTGGTCGCCTGCCCAAACTGACCAATCGGGGGAGAATGGTCTTGGTCAGGGAGGTGACCAAGAACACTATAGTCACTCTGACAGAGTTCTAAAGTTCCTCTGTGGAGATGGGAGAACCTTTCAGAAGGACAACCATTCTCTGCAGCACTCCACCAATTAGGCCTTTATGGTAGAGTGGCCAGATGGAAGCCACTCCTCAGTAAAAGGCACATGACAGCCCTCTTGGAGTTTGCCAAAAGGCACTTAAAGACTCTCAGACCATGAGAAACAAGATTCTCTGGTTTGATAAAACCAAGATTCAAATCAAATCAAATGTATATGTTACATACACATGGTTAGCAGATGTTAATGCGAGTGTAGCGAAATGCTTGTGCTTCTAGTTCCGACAATGCAGTAATAACCAACGAGTAATCTAACCTAACAATTCCAAAACTACTACCTTATACACACAAGTGTAAAGGGATAAAGAATATGTACATAAAGATTATGAATGAGTGATAGTACAGAACGGCATAGTCAAGATGGACTAGATGGTATAGAGTACAGTATATACATATGAGATGAGTAATGTAGGGTATGTAAACAAAGTTGCATAGTTTAAAGTGGCTAGTGATACATGTATTACATAAAGATGCAGTAGATGATTGTAACGGTTTTCTTCCGTTGAAGGAGAGGAGGACCAAAATGCAGCATGGTCAGTGTTCAACATGTTTAATATAGACGATAAACGAGAACACTACAAAATACAAAACAACAATGTGAAAACCGAAACAGTCCTATCTGGTGCATAGACACAAAGACAGAAGACAACCACCCACAAAGTACCCACAGAATACGGCTGCCTAAATACGGTTCCCAATCAGAGACAACGATAGACAGCTGCCTCTAATTGAGAACCAATCTAGGCAACCATAGACATACAAACTACCTAGAAAGGAAACAGCCCCATAAACATACAAAACCCCTAGGCTAGACAAAACACATAAATCCCCCATGTCACACCCTGACCTAACCAAAATAATAAAGAAAACAAAGATAACTAAGGCCAGGGCGTGACAATCATATAGAGTACAGTATATACATATACATAGGAGATGAGTAATGTAGGGTATGTACACATTATATTAAGTAGCATTGTTTAAAGTGGCTAGTGATACATTTTTTACATCAATTTCCATCAATTCCATTATTAAAGTGGCTGGAGTTGAGTCCGTGTGTTGGCAGCAGCCACTCAATGTTAGTGGTGGCTGTAACAGTCTGATGGCCTTGAGATAGAAGCTGTTTTTCAGTCTCTCGGTCCCTGCTTTGATGCACCTCTACTGACCTCGCCTTCTGGATGATAGCGTGGTGAACAGGCAGTGGCTCGGGTGGTTGTTGTCCTTGATGATCTTTATGGCCTTCCTGTGATATCGGGTGGTGTAGGTGTCCTGGAGGGCAGGTAGTTTGCCCCCGGTGATGCATTGTGCAGACCTCACTACCCTCTGGAGAGCCTTACGGTTGTGGGCGGAGCAGTTGCCGTACCAGGCGGTGATGCAGCCCGACAGGAGGCTTTCGATTATGCATCTGTAGAAGTTTATGAGTGCTTTTGGTGACAAGCCAAATTTCTTCAGCCTCCTGAGGTTGAAAAGGCGCTGCTGCGCCTTCTTCACGACACTGTCTGTGTGGGTGGACCAATTCAGTTTGTCCGTGATGTGTACGCCGAGGAACTTAAAACTTACTACCCTCTCCACTACTGTCCCGTCGATGTGGTTAGGGGGGTGCTCCCTCTGCTGTTTCCTGAAGTCCACAATAATCTCCTTTGTTTTGTTGAAGTTGAGTGTGAGGTTATTTTCCTGACACCCCACTCCGAGGGCCCTCACCTCCTCCCTGTAGGCTGTCTCGCCGTTGTTGGTAATCAAGCCTACCACTGTAGTGTTGTCCGCAAACTTGATGATTGAGTTGGAGGCGTGCATGGCCACGCAGTCGTGGGTGAACAGGGAGTGCAGGAGAGGGCTCCGAACGTACCCTTGTGGGGTCCCAGTGTTGAGGATCAGCAGGGTGGAGATGTTGTTACCTACCCTCACCACCTTGGGGCGGCCCGTCAGGAAGTCCAGTACCCAGTTGCACAGGGCGGGCTCGAGACCCAGGGTCTCGAGCTTGGTGATGAGTTTGGAGGGTACTATGGTGTCAAATGCTGAGCTGTAGTCGATGAACAGCATTCACACATAGGTATTCATCTTGTCCAGATGGGTTAGGGCAGTGTGCAGTGTGGTTGCGATTGCGTCGTCTGTGGACCTATTTGGGCGGTAAGCAAATTGGAGTGGGTCTAGGGTGTCAGGTAGGGTGGAGGTGATATGGTCCTTGACTAGTCTCTCAAAGCACTTCATGATGACGGAAGTGAGTGCTACGGGGCGGTAGTCGTTTAGCTCAGTTACCTAAGATTTCTTGGGAACAGGGACAATGGTGGCCCTCTTGAAGCATGTGGGAACAGCAGACTGGGACTGGGATTGAATATGTCCGTAAACACACCAGCCAGCTGGTCTGCGCATGCTCTGAGGACGCGGCTGGGGATGCCGTCTGGGCCTGCATTCTTGCGAGGGTTAACACGTTTAAATGTGTTACTCACGTCGGCTGCAGTGAAGGAGAGTCCACAGGTTTTGGTAGCGGGCCGTGTCAGTGGCACTGTATTGTCCTCAAAGCGGGCAAAAAAGTTATTTAGTCTGTCTGGGAGCAAGACATCCTGGTCCGCGACGGGGCTGGTTGCGCAATCGATATGCTGATACAATTTAGGGAGTCTTGTTTTCAGATTAGCCTTGTTAAAATCCCCAGCTACAATGAATGCAGCCTCAGGATATGGGGTTTCCAGTTTGCATAGAGTCAAATAAAGTTAGTTCAGGGCCATCGATGTGTCTGCTTGGGGGGAATATATACGGCTGTGATTATAATCGAAGAGAATTCCCTTAGTAGATAATGTGGTTGACATTTGATTGTGAGGAATTCTAAGATTGAACAACTTAGCCTGAATGCCAAGCATCACATCTGGAGGAAACCTGGCACCATCCCTATGGTGAAGCATTAGTGGTGGCAGCATCATGCTGTGGGGATGTTTTTCAGCGGTAGGGACTGGGAGACTAGTCAGGATCGAGGCAACGATGAACGGAGAGAAGCACAGAGAGATCCTTGATTAAAACCTGTTCCAGAGAGCTCAGAACCTCAGACTAGGGCGAAGGTTGACTTTCAACAGGACAATAACCCTAAGCACACAGCCAAGACAACACAGGAGTGGCTTCATGACTGTCTTTGAGTGGCCCAGCCAGAGCCTGGACTTGAACCCCATTGAACATCTCTGGAGAGACCTGAAAACAGCTGTGCAGCGACGTTCCCCATCCAACCTGACAAAGCTTGAGAAGATCTGCAGAGAAGAATGGGAGAAACTCCCCAAGTCAGATGTGCCAAGCTTGTAGCGTCATACCCAAGAAGACTTCATGCTCTAATCGCTGCCAAAGGTGCTTCAACAAAGTACTGAGTAAAGGGTCTGCATACTTATGTAAATGTTATATTTCAGTTTGTCTTTTCATTAATAATTAGCAAAAATAAAAAATAAACAGTTTTCACTTTGTCATTATGGGGTGTTGTGTGTAGATTGATGAGGATTTTAAAAAACAAACCATTTTAGAACTTGTTTAAATCCATTTTAGAACTTGTTCTCAACTGGCCTACCTGGTTAAATAAAGATGAAAAAAAAGAAGGCTGTAATGTATCAAAATATGGAAAAAGTTGAGGGGTCCGAATATTATCCGCAGGCACTGTAACGATTATCGTCGGGAGAAGGAGAAGAGGACCAAAGTGCAGCGTGGTAAGTGTTCATGTTATTTTTATTAAACTGAACACAAAATAAAATAACAAAGAGAATGAACGAAAACGAAACAGTGCTGTCAGGTGCAGAAACACAAAACAGAAAACAACTACCCACAAAACCCATGTGGGCAAGAGCTACCTAAGTATGGTTGTCAATCAGAGACAACGACAGACAGCTAGCTGTCCCTGATTGAGAACCATACCCGGCCAAAAACAAAGAAATACAAAAACATAGAACGCCCAACCTAGTCACACCCTGGCCTAACCAAAATAGAGAATAAAAAGCCTCTCTATGGCCAGGGCGTGACAGGCACTGTATCTGATCACTTTCTGCAGCATCTTGTTGTGGTGGTTTGTGTTGCCTTTAATATCTGCGAGCATGGAGGCTTTGGCAAAATAAAGGTCACTGTGCTCCGCTGATTAACCTCTGTATCAGTGCCTTTTGATGAGGTGTAGAAATCTTAGGGAGTTCATAGCATCCAACCACACAAGGGTCGGATACTGCCTTTGAGTTGCTAACATGGCATGATTTATTGCAACGTCTATATCTATTTTTTCCTGAATAAAGTTTAGAATATAACTAACAGTATCTTTCATCGTTATGTTTTGAAGACCTTTTTTTCTACTGCCGGTCTCATTTCATAGTGTGTGCAGTGCAGCTTTAGTGTAGTAGTCTAGTTGAAGCAGGATCTCACCATAGTCTGCCAGTATTCAATGTTACATCTCATTTAAACTGTGACGGTTTTCTTCTGGTGAAAGAGAGGCGGACCAAAATGCAGCGTGGTTAGTTTTGTACATCTTTAATAAAGATGAAAATACAACAATCTACGAAACGTGAAAAAAAAAAAAACGAAACAGTCCTATCTGGTGCCACAAAGACAGGAACAATCACCCACAAACACACAGTGAAACCCAGGCTACCTAAGTATGATTCTCAATCAGAGACAACTAATGACACCTGCCTCTGATTGAGAACCATACTAGGCCGAAACATAGAAATACCCAAATCATAGAAAAACAAACATAGACTGCCCACCCCAACTCACGCCCTGACCATACTAAATAATGACAAAACAAAGGAAATAAAGGTCAGAACGTGACATAAACCCTCTGTAATATAATGTCTCTAATGGAACAACCTTGTTCTCCCTTTCTGTAAATACCCAGACACACTTCTGTGCTGTTAACAAAAATGTCATACTTGGCAGAATGACAGTGACAAGGAAAAAGTGTTCCATTGATAAGCTGTAGTTAGTCCGTTTGATCTCTTGCCATTTTAATTTGTCAACAAAGTAAACCTTCAAAGTAAATCATACTCCCTTCGGCTGTGGATAAGGGAGTAGGAGGGGAAGTCACATCAATTAATTAGAAAATTGGGTGTCTGCTGTAGTCTGGGATTAATTTAATGATAAATTAGTTTGGAGACGTGTGTTTAGGTTTGTGAGGATGACGTGTGAAAGTTGCCTTATTAGTCACCCTGAATTCCTCTGCTCTATTGATCACTACATGCAGTCTATAATCAAATCAAATCAAATTGTATTTGTCACATGCGCCTAATACAACAGGTTTAGACATTACCGTTAAATGTTTACTTACAAGCCCATAACCAACAATGCAGTTTTAGGAAAAATAAGAGTTAAAAAATAAGAGGCTACATACAGGGAGTTGGCGCCCCCCCTTGGGTTGTGCCGTGGCGGAGATCTTTGTGGGCTATACTCGGCCTTGTCTCAGGATGGTAAGTTGGTGGTTGAAGATATCCCTCTAGTGGTGTGGGGTCTGTGCTTTGGCAAAGTGGGTGGAGTTATATCCTGCCTGGTTGGCCCTGTCCGGGGGTATCATCGGATGGGGCCACAGTGTCTCCTGCCCTCTCCTGTCTCAGCCTCCAGTATTTATGCTGCAGTAGTTTATATGACGGGGGGCTAGGGTCAGTCTGTTATATCTGGAGTATTTCTCCTGTCTTTTCCGGTGTCCTGTGTGAATTGAAGTATGCTCTCTCTAATTCTCTCTTTCTCTCTCTCTTTCTTTCTTTCTTTCTCTCTCTCGGAGGACCTGAGCCCTAGGACTATGCCTCAGGACTACCTGGCATGATGACTCCTTGCCAGTCCACTTGGCCGTGCTGCTGCTCCAGTTTCAACTGTTATGCCTGCGGCTATGGAACCCTGACCTGTTCACCGGATGTGCTACCTGTCCCAGACCTGCTGTTTTCAACTCTCTAGAGACAGCAGGAGTGGTAGAGATACTCTTAATGATTGGCTATGAAAAGCCAACTGACATTTACTCCTGAGGTGCTGACTTGTTGCACCCTCGACAACTACTGTGATTATTATTATTTGACCATGTTGGTAATTTATGAACATTTGAACATCTTGGCCATGTTCTGTTATAATCTCCACCCGACACAGCTAGAAGAGGACTGGCCACCCCTCATAGCCTGGTTCCTCTCTAGGTTTCTTCCTAGGTTTTGGCCTTTCTAGGGAGTTTTTCCTAGCCACTGTGCTTCTACACCTGCATTGCTTGCTGTTTGGGATTTTAGGCTGGGTTTCTGTACAGCACTTTGAGATATCAGCTGATGTAAGAAGGGCTATATAAATACCTTTGATTTGATTTGGTACCGGTACCGAGTCAATGTGCGTGGGTACAGGTTAGTTGAGGTAATTGAGGTATTGTGTACATGTAGGTAGGGGTAAGGTGACTATGCATAGATAATAGATAACAAACAGTCAGTAGCATCAGCATAAAAAGGGGGGGTCAATGCAAATAGTCTGGGTAATCATTTGATTAGCTGTTCAACAGTCTTATGGCTTGGGGGTATAAGCTGTTTAGAAGCCTCTTGGACCTAGACTTGACACTTCGGTACCACTTGCCATGCGGTAGCAGAGAGAACAGTCTATGACTAGGGTGGCTGGAGTCTTCGACAATTTTTAGGGACATTCTCCTTCACCGCCTGGTATAGAGGTCCTGGATGGCAGGAAGCTTGGTCCCAGTGATGTACTGGGCTGTACGGACTACCCTCTGTAGCGCCTTGCGGTCGGAGGCCGAGCAGTTGCCATACCAGGTGGTGATGCAACCAGTCAGGATGCTCTCGATGGTGCAGCTGTATAACTTTTTGAGGCTCTGAGGACCCATGCCAAATCTTTTCAGTCTCCTGAGGGGGAATATGCATTGTTGTGCCCTCTTCACGACTGTCTTGATGTGTTTGGACCATGATAGTTTGTTGGTGATGTGGACACCAAGGAACTTGAAGCTCTCAACCTGCTCCAATACAGCCCAGTCGATGAGAATGGGGGCATGTGCTTGGCCCTTCTTTTCCTGTAGTCCACAAGCATCTCCTTTGTCTTGATCATGTTGAGGGAGAGGTTGTTGTCCTGGCAACACATTTCCAGGTCTCTGACCTCCACCCTATAGGCTGTCTCATTGTTGTCGGTGATCAGGCCTACCACCGTTGTGTCATCTGCAAACTTAATGATGGTGTTGGAGTCATGCTTGACCACGCAGTCATGGGTGAACAGGGAGTACAGGAGGGGACTAAGCATGCACCCCTGAGGGGCCCCCGTGTTGAGGATCAGTGTAGCAGATGTGTTGTTGCCTACCCTTACCACCTATGGGCGACCCGTCAGTAAGTCCAGGATCCAGTTGCAGAGGGAGGTGTTTAGTCCCAGGGTCCTTAGCTTAGTGATGAGCTTTGAGGCCATACTATAAGTCGTTTGCGTGACTTTAAAATGAGGGGCGTTGTACAAAACAAATTCATCAGCGATGGGATTGTCTGTAACCAATCTAACCATTCAAAGTATCAAAGTTGATGTCATCATGGAGTCTGGCTCTGGACCAACCCATCGGTCCATGGGACCAATCAGAAATGTGATAGTGTGTTCGCGTTCTAGAAATTGTACGGGAGGGAGATAAATCCAGACTCATCGTAGAGGAGTGTCACGCCCTGACCTTAGTCATCTTTGTTTTCTTTATTCTTTGGTTAGGTCAGGGTGTGACAAGGGTGGTTTGTTTAGTTTTTGTGTTGTCTAGGGGGGTTTGTATGTCTAGGGGTTTATTTGTCTATGGTTGCCTAGATTGGTTCTCAATCAGAGGCAGCTGTTTATCGTTGTTTCTGATTGGGGACCATATTTAGGTAGCCAAATTCATTGGGTATTTTGTGGGTTATTGTCTATGTGTAGTTGCCTGTGTCTGCACTCGGTGTTCATAGCGTCACGTTTGTGTAAGTGTTCTTCGTGTTCTTCCTTCATTAAAAGAAGAATGTATTCTAATCACGCTGCGCTTTGGTCTCCTCACTATGACAAACGTGACAAGGAGAAACATCCTGTTTCATTACTGGAGAGGTTAAACATAATGATCATTACTAGAGAGGTTAAACATAATGATCATTACTAGAGAGGTTATCCAATCCTGATCACTACTAAAGAGATTATACACCCTGATCATTACTAGAGATGTTATACAATCCTGATCATTACTAGAGAGGTTATACTATCCTTATCATTACTCCTGTAGATAGGTTATACAATACTGGTCCTTACTACAGAGGTTATACAATCCTGATCATTACTAGAGAGGTTATACTATCCTTATCATTACTACAGAGGTTATACAATCCTGATCATTACTACAGAGGTTATACAATCCTGATCATTACTACAGAGGTTATACAATCCTGATCATTACTACAGAGGTTATACAATCCTGATCATTACTACAGAGGTTATACAATCCTGATCATTACTACAGAGGTTATACAATCCTGATCATTACTACAGAGGTTATACAATCCTGATCATTACTACAGAGGTTATATAAACAAATGTCTTAAAAATATTTCATTAGAAACTAGAAGATTGAGAAACGCCCTATAGCTCTTACATTGTTTTCCAAAGCGCTTTGATGTTCTGTTATCCGATATGCTTTTGGATTTGGTGACCATTTAAAATTAATGGTTCCTCTCCCCCTTGGCCTATTATTTAAAGGCGGAGTCTACTACTGGCTGTATGAATGCCCCAGTTAATTTATATATTATTCTCTGGAGTGATGTGCTTGTTTCAGAAGCACATGAGGTTATTACTGTAAATGACGATTGGAGCTGTGCTGCTAAACCACTACATTATGTACTGGTAACCCCACAATAGGAACTGGTAAATCCCACTACATTGGTAACCCCAGTACATTAGGTATTTGTAACCCCAATATATCAGGTACAGGTAATCCCACTACATTAAGAATGGCTAACCCCAATATATCACGTACTGGTAACACCACTAAATTAGGTATTGGTAACCCCACTACGTTAGGTATTGGTAACACCACTACATTAGGTACTGGTAACACAACTACATTAGATACTGGTAACCCCACTACATTAGGTACTGGTAACACCACTACATTAGGTATTGGTAACACCACTACATTAGGTATTGGTAACCCCACTACATTAGGTACTGGTAACCCCACTACATTAGGTATTGGTAACCTCACTACATTAGGTACTGGTAACTCCACTACATTATGTACTAGTAACACCACTTCATTATGTACTGGTAACTCCACTACATTATGTACTGGTAACCCCACTACATTATGTACTGGTAACTCCACTTCATTATGTACTGGTAACTCCACTACATTATGTACTGGTAACCCCATTACATTAGGTACTGGTAACTCCACTACATTATGTACTGGTAACCCCACTACATTATGTACTGGTAACCCCACTACATTATGTACTGCTAACCCCACTACATTAGGTACTGGTAACCCCACTACATTAGGTATTGGTAACCCCACTACATTAGGTACTGGTAACCCCACTACATTATGTACTGCTAACCCCATTACATTAGGTACTGGTAACCCCACTACATTATGTACTGGTAACCCCATTACATTAGGTACTGGTAACACCACTACATTATGTACTGCTAACCCCATTACATTAGGTACTGCTAACCCCAACACATTAGGTACTGGTAACAGCACTACATTAGGTATTGGTAACCCCATTACATTAGGTACTGGTAACCCCAACACATTAGGTACTGGTAACACCACTACATTATGTACTGGTAACCCCATTACATTAGGTACTGGTAACAGCACTACATTAGGTATTGGTAACCCCATTACATTAGGTACTGCTAACCCCAACACATTAGGTACTGGTAACACCACTACATTATGTACTGGTAACCCCATTACATTAGGTACTGGTAACCCCAACACATTAGGTACTGGTAACAGCACTACATTAGGTATTGGTAACCTCACTACATTAGGTATTGGTAACCCCACTACATTAGGTATTGGTAACCTCACTACATTAGGTATTGGTAACCCCATTACATTAGGTACTGGTAACCTCACTACATTAGGTATTGGTAACCCCAACACATTAGGTACTGGTAACCTCACTACATTAGGTATTGGTAACCCCAACACATTAGGTACTGGTAACCCCAACACATTAGGTACTGGTAACAACACTACATTAGGTATTGGTAACCCCACTACATTAGGTATTGGTAACCCCAACACATTAGGTACTGGTAACCCCACTACATTAGGTATTGGTAACCCCACTACATTAGGTACTGGTAACACCACTACATTAGGTATTGGTAACCCCACTACATTAGGTACTGGTAACCCTACTACATTAGGTACTGGTAACCCCACTACATTAGGTATTGGTAACCCTACTACATTAGGGGTAACCCCACTACATTAGGTACTGGTAACCCCACTACATTAGGTACTGGTAACACCACTACATTAGGTATTGGTAACCCCAACACATTAGGTACTGGTAACCCCACTACATTAGGTATTGGTAACCCCACTACATTAGGTACTGGTAACACCACTACATTAGGTATTGGTAACCCCACTACATTAGGTACTGGTAACCCTACTACATTAGGTACTGGTAACCCCAACACATTAGGTACTGGTAACCCCACTACATTAGGTATTGGTAACCCCACTACATTAGGTACTGGTAACACCACTACATTAGGTATTGGTAACCCCACTACATTAGGTACTGGTAACCCTACTACATTAGGTACTGGTAACCCCACTACATTAGGTATTGGTAACCCTACTACATTAGGGGTAACCCCACTACATTAGGTACTGGTAACCCCACTACATTAGGTATTGGTAACCCCAACACATTAGGTACTGGTAACCCCACTACATTAGGTATTGGTAACCCCACTACATTAGGTACTGGTAACACCACTACATTAGGTATTGGTAACCCTACTACATTAGGGGTAACCCCACTACATTAGGTATTGGTAACCCCACTACATTAGGTACTGGTAACACCACTACATTAGGTATTGGTAACCCTACTACATTAGGGGTAACCCCACTACATTAGGTATTGGTAACACCACTACATTATGTACTAGTAACACCACTACATTAGGTACTGCTAACCCCACTACATTAGGTACTTGTAACACACATTAGGTAATGGTAACCCCACTACATTAGGTACTTGTAACACACACAGTACTTGTAACAAACATTATGTACTGCTAACCCCATTACATTAGGTACTGGTAACCCCACTACATTATGTACTGCAAACCCCATTACATTAGGTACTGGTAACCCCACTACATTATGTACTGCAAACCCCATTACATTAGGTACTGGTAACCCCAACACATTAGGTATTGGTAACCCCATTACATTAGGTATTGGTAACCCCACTACATAATGTACTGGTAACCTTATTGTGCCTTATTGCTATTACAAACTGGTTACCAACATAATTAGAGCAGTAAAAATGTATGTTTTGTCATACCCGTGGTATACGGTCTCATATACCACGGCTGTCAGCCAATCAGCATTCAGGGTTCGAACCACCCTGTTTAGAATTTTCTATAATTACGGTGGTATTTGCGTCCCTCACCTTCGCAATCATGAAAAACACTTTAATATTACAAATATTTACACGTCATTCATGTTTTTGTTTGGTTACACAACAGTGTTATCATAATGGTAAAAATGATCTCAAGTCATTAAGCTGCCATTGTAGTTTATTTAGAATGGGAAGGTGTACCCAAATACATAAAAAAGCCATGCCCAAATGCCACTCAGGTTAAGAATGACCCTAATATGACCTTCTGACATTTGAGGCAGAGAGAGTCTTGTGGTTGTGAAGTTTGGCATGATTGAGTTACATTCTGGTGATGAAATCATTACTAATCAAAAGACCAATACTGTGGCTAGGGGATGATTATTTCAACAATTTGTCTTGTACATGACTCTAACCATGTTTGAGCCCAGCAGCGACAGCTACTCATTCTCTGTCCAATTCGGTCAATAGCAGCCAGAACGAATGGTAGAAAAACAGTTAAAACAATGTCTTTTTAATTTATTTTCATTGATCCTCTACAGAGAGAGCTACAGTTAACTGCCAAAATAAAGGAAACACATGAATAAATAAAGCATACAAAGTATATTAAAAGCAGGCGCTTCCACACAGGTGTGGTTCCTGAGCTACCATGGCTATACCCCCATAGGATGACAATGCCCCCATCCACAGGGCATGAGTGGTCACTGAATGGTTTGATGAGCATGAAAACAATGTAAACCATATACCATGGCCGTCTCAGTCGCCAGATATCAACCAACTGAACACTTATGGGAGATTCTAGAGTGTCGCCTGAGAGAGCGTTTTCCACCACCGTCAACAAAACACCAAATGATGGAATTTCTCGTGGAAGAATGGTGTTGCCTTCCTTCCACTAGAGTTCCAGACACTTGTAGAATCTATGCCAAGGTGCATTGAAGCTGTTCTGGCTCGTGGAGGCCCAACGCCCTATTAAGACACTTTATGTTGCTATTTCCTTTATTTTGGCAGTTACCTGTACATTTGCTGTGGTAACTTTGTTTTCTGCAGACTCTTGCACATTGTTGTCATCCAAATTCAGAAGAAAAGTTCCTCCAGAATCCATGTCTTTATGTCGAACACAGTGTGTTTTATAGAAGTCATAGAATCCCCTCTGAAGGAAGAAACCCACTCAAGAGGATTAGCAAGTCAATCACTAGAGTTGTTTGTTGAAAACTCAATGCATCCCATCACAGTAAACACGAAAAGAACTACAAGTTGTGCATCTAATTATTTTATTGTCAAATCAACTAATTCCTGTTTTAACGCAGAAAACAACATACAATTCCATCCTCATAAGCCTACTGTATAATAATGGTTTGTGGTCATCGGCAAAGTTAATTAATCAGTGGTTTTCTGATTTATTGGTTTGGATGCTATGAACATGCAGGATTACACAGGAAATTCTTATTGCCTATCGTTTTCCCCTTCCTCTGTCTTTAATTCTCTCCCTCTCTCTAAGCCCTCTTTTCTCTCTGTCTTCCCCTCGTTTTGTTATTTTACCTGGAGGTGCAGGTGTGAAGGGGTGAGGCCGTGGAAAAACATTCGATTCCGTAAGCTTGTCATGAAGGAATCCATTGACTGACCACATCTTGGCACACAATGACAAATGGGTTAGCAATTTTCCGCCTGACTTAGGAACAACAAAGCACATTTCCACTTTCACCAGCAGGTATTGAGTGTAGAGTACAGTCTATCTAATCTCATGCCTTCTACAAATAGACAAAAAAAAAATATATATTTTGTATTGGGTTTTGCCATGAAACTGTTTATTTTGGGCCCATACATATGATGTATCAATATATACATACATGTGTTCATGTGAAAGCTTGACTTTAGATATAGGTGAGGCCATTTGCTTCAGTAGAACAGACTCCTCTACGCATTAGAATGTGTTCTCTCTCTTTAATTAAAGAATCAACTCCTGAAGTGAATGAGTCTTTGATATCTTATGCCAAAATTATCTTATGAGTACTTTATTTTAATTGAAAATCTTTTTTTAGTCTGTATGATGTGTGTTTTCATACTTATCCAAAGCAGGAAGTAATGTGTCTGTTTCATAAAGAAAAGCATGAAGTAATGTGTCTGTTTTATAAAGAAAAGCAGGAAGTAATGTGTCTGTTTTATAAAGAAAAGCAGGAAGTAATGTGTCTGTTTTATAAAGAAAAGCATGAAGTAATGTGTCAGTTTTATAAAGAAAAGCATGAAGTAATGTGTCTGTTTTATAAAGAAAAGCAGGAAGTAATGTGTCTGTTTTATAAAGAAAAGCAGGAAGTAATGTGTCTGTTTTATAAAGAAAAGCATGAAGTAATGTGTCAGTTTTATAAAGAAAAGCATGAAGTAATGTGTCAGTTTTATAAAGAAAAGCAGGAAGTAATGTGTCTGTTTTATAAAGAAAAGCATGAAGTAATGTGTCTGTTTTATAAAGAAAAGCAGGAAGTAATGTGTCTGTTTTATAAAGAAAAGCAGGAAGTAATGTGTCTGTTTTATAAAGAAAAGCATGAAGTAATGTGTCTGTTTTATAAAGAAAAGCAGGAAGTAATGTGTCTGTTTTATAAAGAAAAGCAGGAAGTAATGTGTCTGTTTTATAAAGAAAAGCATGAAGTAATGTGTCTGTTTTATAAAGAAAAGCAGGAAGTAATGTGTCTGTTTTATAAAGAAAAGCAGGAAGTAATGTGTCTGTTTTATAAAGAAAAGCAGGAAGTAATGTGTCTGTTTTATAAAGAAAAGCAGGAAGTAATGTGTCTGTTTTATAAAGAAAAGCAGGAAGTAATGTGTCTGTTTTATAAAGAAAAGCAGGAAGTAATGTGTCTGTTTTATAAAGAAAAGCAGGAAGTAATGTGTCTGTTTTATAAAGAAAGAATAAGCATAGCCTATACTCAGATTTACCCCCCAAGACGAAACATTCTATCCACAATGCATGCTCCCCAAGTCAAAGTCATGAGTATTAGAAAAAACATTATCATTACATGGGTCTAATTTCAGCATCCTGCAGAGTGTTTTGCATCCTAAACCAATTCTCCAGGATGTGTACGCTGCGCTGCATCCATCCTTAATGACTGTTGGTAATGCTGGGCTGTTAACCAGTGTTGTTGCTGCTGATTGAATTACTTACAAAACCCAGAAGAATGTTTAAAGTGGAAACTATGGAAATTAACCAATTGACCTTTGTTGTGACCTTAAAATATGTGATCCCTGTGGGAGACAGAACTGTCAGGCAGCTCCACAGCCAGAGAATCAAAGGGATCCAGGGATGGATTGGGACCAAAAATTGGCCCGGGCATTTCTAACACCCCTGCTCCCTTTTTCACTCAAGGCCCCCACACTGGTATTTTTTTCCCCCTTGAGGCCCCCATTATTAGACAAATAATTATAATTTTGCGCAAAACCACAAATTTCGACAGGCCCACTGGGCTAAAGATGAACCAACCCATCTGGCATTTGCCAGAATTGCCCTGTGGCCAGTCCACCCCTAAGGGATCTATGCAGCTATTACTACTGCTGCACCCAGAGACCTACCACCAAGCCCCCAGTCCAACTCCCTCCTCTACCCTCATGTATAAATTATCATTACAAATCAATCGATTCATAATGATGATGTATCTTATCGACTACTGGTTGTGTCAGACTGATTGCGGAAGTCCAACTACAGTACTGAACAAATATTTATCTGATACTGACTACCACATTCAATCTGATTGCATTTTAGTTTTGGGGTAAAAAGGTGCTAGCTATGTCCCACAATTCATTATTGAGTGGAGTAATGTCTCTTTTTCTAAATCCCTGCAGCTAAGTGAATGATTTACGCTGGGGCATGAGAGAGCCATAACAGTGTGGTCTGAGTGTGTGTGTGTGTGCCCTGACAAGGTACTCCAGTCTGGGAGTCCGGTAGGGCGATTATGTCCTGTAGGGATAACCTGTCATGGTGCTGAGAGCCTAATTGATGCCTCATGCTTTTCAGGGGGCAATTATAGCGCCCAAATGTCAAGACCTAATTTGTGGCTTTGTAATGTGGACACATGGGCCGGGCACAGGGGCGGCCGAGGTGTCCACATGGGACATAAAGACAGGTTTGGTCAGCAGATGTGAGGTGGAAATGGTGGTGGGGAGGGGGGGGGGGGGGGGGGATATGAAAGGTTTTGGTGTGGGGGGACACTTACTGTGGGGAAAGGCTATGAAGGGTCATGGTGGGTGGGGAAACTGACAGTAGGGAAATGCTATGCAGGGTTGAGGTGGAGGACGGACTGACTGTGGGGAAAGGCTACAAAGGTTTGTTGTGGGGGGGGAGGATGCAGCGAGATAAAAAAAACTGTAGATCACAACTGGGATCAGACAAGCAGAGATGTGGGTTGAGACTGGGTAAGAAAAAATAGGTATTTCACAGAATATACTGTATAAGGTATAGCTAAAACATAGCATATATAACGTATAACTAAAACACAGAATATAAAACATATAGCTAAAACACAGAAAATACTGCATAACATATAGCTAAAACACAGCATATATAACGTATAGCTAAAGCACAGAATATACTGTATAACGTATAGCTAAAACACAGAATATACTGTATAACATATAGCTAAAACACAGCATATATAACGTATAGCTAAAGCACAGAATATACTGTATAACGTATAGCTAAAACACAGAATATACTGTAGAACATATAGCTAAAACACAGCATATATAACGTATAGCTAAAGCACAGAATATACTGTATAACATATAGCTAAAACACAGAATATACTGTATAACATATAGCTAAAACACAGAATATACTGTATAACATATAGCTAAAACACAGAATATACTGTATAACATATAGCTAAAACACAGAATATATAATGTATAGCTAAAGCACAGAATATACTGTATAACATATAGCTAAAACACAGAATATACTGTATAACATATAGCTAAAACACAGAATATACTGTATAACATATAGCTAAAACACAGAATATACTGTATAACATATAGCTAAAACACAGAATATACTGTATAACATATAGCTAAAACACAGAATATACTGTATAACATATAGCTAAAACACAGAATATATAATGTATAGCTAAAGCACAGAATATACTGTATAACATATAGCTAAAACACAGAATATACTGTATAACATATAGCTAAAACACAGAATATACTGTATAACATATAGCTAAAACACAGAATATACTGTATAACATATAGCTAAAGCACAGAATATACTGTATAACGTATAGCTAAAACACAGAATATATAATGTATAGCTAAAACACAGAATATACTCTATAACATATAGCTAAAACACAGAATATACTGTATAACATATAGCTAAAACACAGAATATACTGTATAACATATAGCTAAAACACAGAATATACTGTATAACATATAGCTAAAACACAGAATATACTGTATAACATATAGCTAAAACACAGAATATACTGTATAACATATAGCTAAAACACAGAATATACTGTATAACATATAGCTAAAACACAGAATATACTGTATAACATATAGCTAAAACACAGAATATACTGTATAACATATAGCTAAAACACAGAATATACTGTATAACATATAGCTAAAACACAGAATATATAATGTATAGCTAAAACACAGAATATACTCTATAACATATAGCTAAAACACAGAATATATAATGTATAGCTAAAACACAGAATATACTCTATAACATATAGCTAAAACACAGAATATATAATGTATAGCTAAAGCACAGAATATACTCTATAACATATAGCTAAAACACAGAATATACTGTATAACATATAGCTAAAACACAGAATATACTGTATAACATATAGCTAAAGCACAGAATATACTCTATAACATATAGCTAAAACACAGAATATACTGTATAACATATAGCTAAAGCACAGAATATACTCTATAACATATAGCTAAAACACAGAATATATAATGTATAGCTAAAACACAGAATATACTCTATAACATATAGCTAAAACACAGAATATATAATGTATAGCTAAAGCACAGAATATACTCTATAACATATAGCTAAAACACAGAATATACTGTATAACATATAGCTAAAACACAGAATATACTGTATAACATATAGCTAAAACACAGAATATACTGTATAACATATAGCTAAAACACAGAATATACTGTATAACATATAGCTAAAACACAGAATATACTGTATAACATATAGCTAAAACACAGAATATATAATGTATAGCTAAAACACAGAATATACTGTAGAACATATAGCTAAAACACAGAATATACTGTATAACATACAGCTAAAACACAGAATATACTGTAGAACATATAGCTAAAACACAGAATATACTGTATAACATATAGCTAAAACACAGAATATATAATGTATAGCTAATACACAGAATATACTGTATAACATATAGCTAAAGCACAGAATATACTCTATAACATATAGCTAAAGCACAGAATATACTCTATAACATATAGCTAAAACACAGAATATACTGTATAACATATAGCTAAAACACAGAATATACTGTATAACATATAGCTAAAACACAGAATATACTGTATAACATATAGCTAAAACACAGAATATACTGTATAACATATAGCTAAAACACAGAATATACTGTATAACATATAGCTAAAACACAGAATATATAATGTATAGCTAAAACACAGAATATACTGTAGAACATATAGCTAAAACACAGAATATACTGTATAACATACAGCTAAAACACAGAATATACTGTAGAACATATAGCTAAAACACAGAATATACTGTATAACATATAGCTAAAACACAGAATATATAATGTATAGCTAATACACAGAATATACTGTATAACATATAGCTAAAGCACAGAATATACTCTATAACATATAGCTAAAACACAGCATATTCTGTATAACATATAGCTAAAACACAGAACATATAACGTATACCTAAAACACAGAATATAATGCATAACATATATCTAAAACACAGAATATACTGTAGAACATATAGCTAAAACACAGAATATACTGTAGAACATATAGCTAAAACACAGAATATACTGTATAACATATAGCTAAAACACAGAATATACTGTAGAACATATAGCTAAAACACAGAATATACTGTAGAACATATAGCTAAAACACAGAATATACTGTAGAACATATAGCTAAAACACAGAATATACTGTATAACATATAGCTAAAACACAGAATATACTGTAGAACATATAGCTAAAACACAGAATATACTGTATAACATATAGCTAAAACACAGAATATACTGTAGAACATATAGCTAAAACACAGAATATACTGTAGAACATATAGCTAAAACACAGAATATACTGTATAACATATAGCTAAAACACAGAATATACTGTATAACATATATCTAAAACACAGAATATACTGTAGAACATATAGCTAAAACACAGAATATACTGTATAACATATAGCTAAAACACAGAATAGACTGTAGAACATATAGCTAAAACACAGAATATACTGTAGAACATATAGCTAAAACACAGAATATATAATGTATAGCTAAAACACAGAATATACTGTAGAACATATAGCTAAAACACAGAATATACTGTATAACATATATCTAAAACACAGAATATACTGTAGAACATATAGCTAAAACACAGAATATACTGTATAACATATAGCTAAAACACAGAATATATAATGTATAGCTAATACACAGAATATACTGTATAACATATATCTAAAACACAGAATATATAATGTATAGCTAAAACACAGCATATATAACGTCAAGCTAAAACACAGAATATACTGTATAACATATAGCTAAAACACAGAATATACTGTATAACATATATCTAAAACACAGAATATATAATGTATAGCTAAAACACAGCATATATAACGTCAAGCTAAAACACAGAATATACTGTATAACGTATAGCTAAAACACAGAATATACTGTATAACATATAGCTAAAACACAGAATATACTGTATAACGTATAGCTAAAACACAGAATATACTGTATAACGTATAGCTAAAACACAGAATATACTCTATAACATATAGCTAAAACACAGAATATACTGTATAACATATAGCTAAAACACAGAATATACTGTAGAACATATAGCTAAAACACAGAATATACTGTATAACATATAGCTAAAACACAGAATATATAATGTATAGCTAATACACAGAATATACTGTATAACATATATCTAAAACACAGAATATATAATGTATAGCTAAAACACAGAATATACTGTATAACATATAGCTAAAACACAGAATATATAATGTATAGCTAATACACAGAATATACTGTATAACATATATCTAAAACACAGAATATATAATGTATAGCTAAAACACAGCATATATAACGTCAAGCTAAAACACAGAATATACTGTATAACATATAGCTCAAACAATCCCAGACATGTATGCAGTCATTCCTTGGGATTTATAGTGATGGGGTATTATTGTGACTAGACGTTTTACTGTGTACTGTATCATCTGAGTCAAGCACCTGCTGCAGATGCCAGGTGTCAATCTGTTGTTATGTCCCAAATGGTACCCTAGCACCCTATTCCCTATATGGTGCCCTACTTTTGACCAGGGCCCTCCCTGGGTACTATATAGGGAATAGGGTGCAACATTAGGGCACTATATACAGAATAGGGTGCAACGGTAGGGCACTATATAGGGAATAGGGTGCAACAGTAGGGCACTATATAGGGGATAGGGTGCAACAGTAAGACACTATAGAGGGAATAGGGTGCCATTTGGGACACAGATGGTCTGTTTTTTGTATCAGCACAGTTTTTCTTCTCGGGCCTCCCAGTTCTTCTCCCAGTTCTTCTCCCAGTTCTTCTCCCAGTTCTTCTCCCAGTTCTTCTCCCAGTTCTTCTCCCAGTCTCAGATAATTTCTTTAATGCTCTAAGACACATCAGTGTCAGTGACCTGCTGGGACGACCAGAACTGCAGGCCCTGCTCCAGGTCTATATGTTAAAACTGAAAGACAACATTTGCATGGTGTGGAAATAGCAGTGCTCTGAGGTTTTTTGCAAAGTAGTTTTTTCTCCTGATGTTTCCATGGAGATCTAAACAGAGGAGCATATTTTCCATTGGAGCTGACATCTCTGGAACTCAAATGACAGTAAATCAAATATGCAGAGCCTAATTGCAGTTTGTAGAAAGTAGACCACAAAACCCTCAAGGATAGCTATGACATAAAAGAAAACAATTGTACTTAAAAGGAGTTACAATATAGGAAGTGTAACAACATGGTCATTCTCTACTGCATACCTTGATGTCTTGTGTTGTGGGATGAACCTTTAGTACACCAATCTTCCTGGATGAGTTATCACAGAAGTCTAACATCTTCAGATGATGAAATCTTTTTCTTTCTTTCTGCTATTTTGGGGGATTTTCTTCCTAGTCCCCAGGATGTGTGTTGGTTTCTATTGTAGATACAATCAAGGCAACTTCGCCAGAGAAGACATTTCCTGCAGTCCAATGACCTAGTGGCCTCATGGGTGAAATGTTAATAATATTTTTCATATTAATACACTTTTTTTTTTAAACAGCTGAAAATCAAACAGTTTGTTATATTTCAGTCTTCTGTAATGTATAAAGTGTAATATTGGGATGCAAACTCAAAACATAATACATGTCAACTCTATATCTGACATGGTACAGGTGTCTTCTTTTTTTAAGCCCAAAACCATGTGTGTGAGGTGTATACTTTTGTTTCAAAGTAGATTTGTTTAAGACTACCACTCTGTGGGACCCTGATTTAGCCCACTGCAGTAAAAGTTTAAGGGATTCAGGAACAAAAATATCAAGTGCATAATAGCATACTTTTATCCTAGTCTTAATATGTCGGTAGACTGCCATGTACATAGACTTAAACAATGCACACAGACTTAATCCATGCATACACCATTGTAACTCATAATTTGGTGAGCATGGCAATTTACTATTGAATCAACAAACACCAAAGAGCCTAAAATCAATAGTTGTAGGATTTCAACAACACAAAGAGACAGTCAGACACCATCCTTAAGCAGACAGACAGACAGACACCACTTCTTAGAAGTGACCATGGCTTTACAACAGTAGGTGAGTTAAGCTCTTGGCACTTCCCCTGCTGTGTTCATCAGGCCAGCCTTTCTAAAGATAGAAATTATGCTCTCTAATAATTGGGGCAGACAACAAAGCTACCTATATTTCCAGCAGGCAGGTATGCTGGTGCTAACTCACCTCCCATATCCCCAGCTGACAAACAGGCGACAGAGGATGAGGAGCGGTGGGAACACCTGCACACGCTGTCTGACTGGAATGACTGACTGCAGAGATAGAAAGGCAACAAAGATCACTGACTTCCATACCTGCTCCGTGGACTCATTCACACACACACACACACACACACACACACACACACACACACACACACACACACACACACACACACACACAAACACACACACACACACACACACACACACACACACACACACACACACACACACACACACACACACACACACACACACACACACACACACACACACACACACACACACACACACACACAGGCTTGTACGGCTAATCTTGTTAGGACACACAATTCCATCCCATTCAAAATCCTATTTTACCTAAACCCTAAACCTAACCCTAACCCATACTATTACCCTAACCCTAACCCTAACTATCATCTAATTGATCTGGTATGCATGTTTTAATGTCCTCCCACTTTCTCCAGACCACTTTCTCCAGACCGGTCAAAGGTGCAATAACCCAAAAACCTAACCATAACCGTAACCCTAAACCTAACCCTAGCTCCTAACCCTAAAACTAACCCTAGCTCCTAACCCTAAATCTAACCTTAGCTCCTAACCCTAAACCTAACCCTAGCTCCTAACCCTAAAACTAACCCTAGCTCCTAACTCTAAATCTAACCTTAGCTCCTAACCCTAAATCTAACCTTAGCTCCTAACCCTAAATCTAACCCTAGCTCCTAACTCTAACACTAATTCTAACCTTAACCCTAAACCCCCTAGAAATAGTATTTGACCAACAAAATGTCCCCAGTTGGTCAAATTTTTGTTTGCTTACTGTTCATTGTTAAACACGTACACACACACACACACACACACACACACACACACACACACACACACACACACACACACACACACACACACACACACACACACACACACACACACACACACACACACACACACACACACACACTGAGACACACACACTGAGACACACACCTGATTGGGCTTCCTGCAGAGGCCTTTGAGGCTGCGGCTGAGGAGGTGATGAAAGTCAGGAAGCATCCATTAAGTGAGAGAGAGCCCCCGAGTGGGATGGATGAGGGGTTTAAGTGTTTTCACTAAGGAGCCACAGACCACCTGCTGGGGCAACAAAAGTATCTCTCTAAAGGCTAGGGTGACTCCAAAACATAAGTCCAACAAGTGCTAAAGAGCACTTCTGGGCATCAGGTATCACAAGTCAGGGTGGAAACCTGTTTAGAGACACGACCCTCAAAATGTCAAGGGAGAACACTTACATTAATACAAAGTGTTTTTCTATGGCCAGAAAGGTAATGTCTAAGTGCCAGACTTTTTAAATGTTAGGTTACTTTGAATCTTTTGGTTTCTCATGCGGAACGTAATATCCAACAGAGGGAACCACAGACTAAGCCGGTCCTTTTCACATGGAAGCAACCTGTGATGACGCTCCCCAAGAATGGGAGCTGCCAGTCCTGACATTTCAGCACACTTCAATGATCACTGTTGAATACAATTTTTTAATAAAACATACATTTTATAACTGTAATGTTCCCAATTCCGCATCTGTTTTGTTTTAAAATAGCAATATTTTAGTTGCCAGGACTATGAAGAAAGAAAATTGCCCTTGTCTTTTTAAACCGAATATGTAACAATTAGTAATGCATCTAAACCCAGAATACGTGTTTAAAGGGTGGATAGTCAGGGAATATGTGTTTAAAGGGTGGATAGTCAGGGAATATGTGTTTAAAGGGTAGATAGTCAGGGAATATGTGTTTAAAGGGTAGATAGTCAGGGAATATGTGTTTAAAGGGTGGATAGTCAGGGAATATGTGTTTAAAGGGTAGATAGTCAGGGAATATGTGTTTAAAGGGTAGATAGTCAGGGAATATGTGTTTAAAGGGTAGATAGTCAGGGAATATGTGTTTAAAGGGTAGATAGTCAGGGAATATGTGTTTAAAGGGTGGATAGTCAGGGAATGTGTGTTTAAAGGGTAGATAGTCAGGGAATATGTGTTTAAAGGGTGGAGAGTCAGGGAATATGTGTTTAAAGGGTAGATAGTCAGGGAATATGTGTTTAAAGGGTGGATAGCCAGGGAATATGTGTTTAAAGGGTATATAGTCAGGGAATATGTGTTTAAAGGGTATATAGTCAGGGAATATGTGTTTAAAGGGTATATAGTCAGGGAATGTGTGTTTAAAGGGTAGATAGTCAGGGAATATGTGTTTAAAGGGTGGAGAGTCAGGGAATATGTGTTTAAAGGGTAGATAGTCAGGGAATATGTGTTTAAAGGGTGGATAGCCAGGGAATATGTGTTTAAAGGGTATATAGTCAGGGAATATGTGTTTAAAGGGTAGATAGTCAGGGAATATGTGTTTAAAGGGTAGATAGTCAGGGAATATGTGTTTAAAGGGTAGATAGTCAGGGAATATGTGTTTAAGGGGTAGATAGTCAGGGAATATGTGTTTAAAGGGTATATAGTCAGGGAATATGTGTTTAAAGGGTAGATAGTCAGGGAATATGTGTTTAAAGGGTAGATAGTCAGGGAATATGTGTTTAAAGGGTAGATAGTCAGGGAATATGTGTTTAAGGGGTAGATAGTCAGGGAATATGTGTTTAAAGGGTATATAGTCAGGGAATATGTGTTTAAAGGGTAGATAGTCAGGGAATATGTGTTTAAAGGGTATATAGTCAGGGAATATGTGTTTATGGGGTAGATAGTCAGGGAATATGTGTTTAAAGGGTAGATAGTCAGGGAATATGTGTTTAAAGGGTATATAGTCAGGGAATATGTGTTTAAAGGGTATATAGTCAGGGAATATGTGTTTAAAGGGTAGATAGTCAGGGAATATGTGTTTAAAGGGTATATAGTCAGGGAATATGTGTTTAAAGGGTATATAGTCAGGGAATATGTGTTTAAAGGGTATATAGTCAGGGAATATGTGTTTAAAGGGTATATAGTCAGGGAATATGTGTTTAAAGGGTAGATAGTCAGGGAATATGTGTTTAAAGGGTATATAGTCAGGGAATATGTGTTTAAAGGGTAGATAGTCAGGGAATATGTGTTTAAAGGGTAGATAGTCAGGGAATATGTGTTTAAAGGGTGGATAGTCAGGGAATATGTGTTTAAAGGGTAGATAGTCAGGGAATATGTGTTTAAAGGGTAGATAGTCAGGGAATATGTGTTTAAAGGGTATATAGTCAGGGAATATGTGTTTAAAGGGTAGATAGTCAGGGAATATGTGTTTAAAGGGTATATAGTCAGGGAATATGTGTTTAAAGGGTGGATAGTATGGGAATATGTGTTTAAAGGGTATATAGCCAGGGAATATGTGTTTAAAGGGTAGATAGCCAGGGAATATGTGTTTAAAGGGTAGATAGTCAGGGAATATGTGTTTAAAGGGTAGATAGTCAGGGAATATGTGTTTAAAGGGTAGATAGTCAGGGAATATGTGTTTAAAGGGTATATAGCCAGGGAATATGTGTTTAAAGGGTATATAGCCAGGGAATATGTGTTTAAAGGGTAGATAGCCAGGGAATATGTGTTTAAAGGGTAGATAGTCAGGGAATATGTGTTTAAAGGGTAGATAGTCAGGGAATATATGTTTAAAGGGTAGATAGTCAGGGAATATGTGTTTAAAGGGTAGATAGTCAGGGAATATGTGTTTAAAGGGTAGATAGCCAGGGAATATGTGTTTAAAGGGTAGATAGTCAGGGAATATGTGTTTAAAGGGTAGATAGCCAGGGAATATGTGTTTAAAGGGTAGATAGTCAGGGAATATGTGTTTAAAGGGTGGATAGCCAGGGAATATGTGTTTAAAGGGTGGATAGTATGGGAATATGTGTTTAAAGGGTAGATAGTCAGGGAATATGTGTTTAAAGGGTAGATAGTCAGGGAATATGTGTTTAAAGGGTATATAGTCAGGGAATATGTGTTTAAAGGGTAGATAGTCAGGGAATATGTGTTTAAAGGGTATATAGTCAGGGAATATGTGTTTAAAGGGTAGATAGCCAGGGAATATGTGTTTAAAGGGTAGATAGTCAGGGAATATGTGTTTAAAGGGTAGATAGTCAGGGAATATGTGTTTAAAGGGTAGATAGTCAGGGAATATGTGTTTAAAGGGTATATAGTATGGGAATATGTGTTTAAAGGGTAGATAGCCAGGGAATATGTGTTTAAAGGGTAGATAGTCAGGGAATATGTGTTTAAAGGGTAGATAGTCAGGGAATATGTGTTTAAAGGGTAGATAGTCAGGGAATATGTGTTTAAAGGGTAGATAGTCAGGGAATATGTGTTTAAAGGGTGGATAGTCAGGGAATATGTGTTTAAAGGGTATATAGTCAGGGAATATGTGTTTAAAGGGTGGATAGCCAGGGAATATGTGTTTAAAGGGTATATAGTCAGGGAATATGTGTTTATGGGGTAGATAGTCAGGGAATATGTGTTTAAAGGGTAGATAGTCAGGGAATATGTGTTTAAAGGGTGGATAGTCAGGGAATATGTGTTTAAAGGGTAGATAGTCAGGGAATATGTGTTTAAGGGGTAGATAGTCAGGGAATATGTGTTTAAAGGGTATATAGTCAGGGAATATGTGTTTAAAGGGTATATAGCCAGGGAATATGTGTTTAAAGGGTATATAGTCAGGGAATATGTGTTTAACGGGTATATAGCCAGGGAATATGTGTTTAAAGGGTAGATAGCCAGGGAATATGTGTTTAAAGGGTAGATAGTCAGGGAATATGTGTTTAAAGGGTAGATAGCCAGGGAATATGTGTTTAAAGGGTATATAGTCAGGGAATATGTGTTTAACGGGTATATAGCCACGGAATATGTGTTTAAAGGGTATATAGTCAGGGAATATGTGTTTAAAGGGTAGATAGTCAGGGAATATGTGTTTAAAGGGTATATAGTCAGGGAATATGTGTTTAAAGGGTATATAGTCAGGGAATATGTGTTTAACGGGTATATAGCCACGGAATATGTGTTTAAAGGGTATATAGTATGGGAATATGTGTTTAAGGGGTAGATAGTCAGGGAATATGTGTTTAAAGGGTATATAGTCAGGGAATATGTGTTTAAAGGGTAGATAGTCAGGGAATATGTGTTTAAAGGGTATATAGTCAGGGAATATGTGTTTAAAGGGTAGATAGCCAGGGAATATGTGTTTAAAGGGTAGATAGTCAGGGAATATGTGTTTAAAGGGTATATAGTCAGGGAATATGTGTTTAAAGGGTAGATAGTCAGGGAATATGTGTTTAAAGGGTATATAGTCAGGGAATATGTGTTTAAAGGGTAGATAGTCAGGGAATATGTGTTTAAAGGGTAGATAGTCAGGGAATATGTGTTTAAAGGGTAGATAGTCAGGGAATATGTGTTTAAAGGGTAGATAGTCAGGGAATATGTGTTTAAAGGGTATATAGTCAGGGAATATGTGTTTAAAGGGTAGATAGTCAGGGAATATGTGTTTAAAGGGTATATAGTCAGGGAATATGTGTTTAAAGGGTAGATAGTCAGGGAATATGTGTTTAAAGGGTAGATAGCCAGGGAATATGTGTTTAAAGGGTATATAGTCAGGGAATATGTGTTTAAAGGGTAGATAGTCAGGGAATATGTGTTTAAAGGGTAGATAGTCAGGGAATATGTGTTTATGGGGTAGATAGCCAGGGAATATGTGTTTAAAGGGTAGATAGTCAGGGAATATGTGTTTAAAGGGTAGATAGCCAGGGAATATGTGTTTAAAGGGTAGATAGTCAGGGAATATGTGTTTAAAGGGTAGATAGTCAGGGAATATGTGTTTAAAGGGTAGATAGCCAGGGAATACGTGTTTAAAGGGTGGATAGTCAGGGAATATGTGTTTAAAGGGTAGATAGTCAGGGAATATGTGTTTAAAGGGTAGATAGTCAGGGAATATGTGTTTAAAGGGTAGATAGTCAGGGAATATGTGTTTAAAGGGTAGATAGTCAGGGAATATGTGTTTAAAGGGTATATAGCCAGGGAATATGTGTTTAAAGGGTATATAGTCAGGGAATATGTGTTTAAAGGGTAGATAGTCAGGGAATATGTGTTTAAAGGGTAGATAGCCAGGGAATATGTGTTTAAAGGGTGGATAGTCAGGGAATATGTGTTTAAAGGGTAGATAGCCAGGGAATATGTGTTTAAAGGGTAGATAGCCAGGGAATATGTGTTTAAAGGGTATATAGTCAGGGAATATGTGTTTAAAGGGTATATAGTCAGGGAATATGTGTTTAAAGGGTATATAGTCAGGGAATATGTGTTTAACGGGTATATAGTCAGGGAATATGTGTTTAAAGGGTATATAGTCAGGGAATATGTGTTTAAAGGGTATATAGTCAGGGAATATGTGTTTAAAGGGTATATAGTCAGGGAATATGTGTTTAAAGGGTATATAGTCAGGGAATATGTGTTTAAAGGGTATATAGTCAGGGAATATGTGTTTAACGGGTATATAGCCACGGAATATGTGTTTAAAGGGTATATAGTCAGGGAATATGTGTTTAAAGGGTATATAGTCAGGGAATATGTGTTTAAAGGGTAGATAGCCAGGGAATATGTGTTTAAAGGGTAGATAGTCAGGGAATATGTGTTTAAAGGGTAGATAGTCAGGGAATATGTGTTTAAAGGGTATATAGTCAGGGAATATGTGTTTAAAGGGTAGATAGTCAGGGAATATGTGTTTAAAGGGTATATAGTCAGGGAATATGTGTTTAAAGGTTAGATAGCCAGGGAATATGTGTTTAAAGGGTAGATAGTCAGGGAATATGTGTTTAAAGGGTATATAGTCAGGGAATATGTGTTTATGGGGTAGATAGCCAGGGAATATGTGTTTAAAGGGTATATAGTCAGGGAATATGTGTTTAAAGGGTAGATAGTCAGGGAATATGTGTTTAAAGGTTAGATAGCCAGGGAATATGTGTTTAAAGGGTGGATAGTCAGGGAATATGTGTTTAAAGGGTATATAGTCAGGGAATATGTGTTTAAGGGGTAGATAGTCAGGGAATATGTGTTTAAAGGGTAGATAGTCAGGGAATATGTGTTTAAAGGGTATATAGTCAGGGAATATGTGTTTAAGGGGTATATAGTCAGGGAATATGTGTTTAAGGGGTAGATAGTCAGGGAATATGTGTTTAAAGGGTAGATAGTCAGGGAATATGTGTTTAAAGGGTAGATAGTCAGGGAATATGTGTTTAAAGGGTAGATAGTCAGGGAATATGTGTTTAAAGGGTAGATAGTCAGGGAATATGTGTTTAAAGGGTAGAGAGCCAGGGAATATGTGTTTAAAGGGTAGATAGTCAGGGAATATGTGTTAAAAGGGTGGATAGCCAGGGAATATGTGTTTAAAGGGTAGATAGTCAGGGAATATGTGTTTAAAGGGTGGATAGTCAGGGAATATGTGTTTAAAGGGTGGATAGTCAGGGAATATGTGTTTAAAGGGTATATAGTATGGAAATATGTGTTTAAAGGGTAGATAGTCAGGGAATATGTGTTTAAAGGGTGGATAGTCAGGGAATATGTGTTTAAAGGGTAGATAGTCAGGGAATATGTGTTTAAAGGGTATATAGTCAGGGAATATGTGTTTAAAGGGTAGATAGTCAGGGAATATGTGTTTAAAGGGTGGATAGTCAGGGAATATGTGTTTAAAGGGTAGATAGTCAGGGAATATGTGTTTAAAGGGTATATAGTATGGGAATATGTGTTTAAAGGGTAGATAGTATGGGAATATGTGTTTAAAGGGTATATAGTATGGGAATATGTGTTTAAAGGGTAGATAGCCAGGGAATATGTGTTTAAAGGGTATATAGTCAGGGAATATGTGTTTAAAGGGTATATAGTCAGGGAATATGTGTTTAAAGGGTATATAGTCAGGGAATATGTGTTTAAAGGGTAGATAGTCAGGGAATATGTGTTTAAAGGGTGGATAGTCAGGGAATATGTGTTTAAAGGGTAGATAGTCAGGGAATATGTGTTTAAAGGGTATATAGTATGGGAATATGTGTTTAAAGGGTAGATAGTCAGGGAATATGTGTTTAAAGGGTATATAGTATGGGAATATGTGTTTAAAGGGTAGATAGCCAGGGAATATGTGTTTAAAGGGTAGATAGTCAGGGAATATGTGTTTAAAGGGTATATAGTATGGGAATATGTGTTTAAAGGGTGGATAGTCAGGGAATATGTGTTTAAAGGGTAGATAGTCAGGGAATATGTGTTTAAAGGGTAGATAGCCAGGGAATATGTGTTTAAAGGGTAGATAGTCAGGGAATATGTGTTTAAAGGGTATATAGTATGGGAATATGTGTTTAAAGGGTAGATAGTCAGGGAATATGTGTTTAAAGGGTATATAGCCAGGGAATATATGTTTAAAGGGTAGATAGTCAGGGAATATGTGTTTAAAGGGTAGATAGCCAGGGAACATGTGTTTAAAGGGTAGATAGTCAGGGAATATGTGTTTAAAGGGTAGATAGCCAGGGAATATGTGTTTAAAGGGTAGATAGTCAGGGAATATGTGTTTAAAGGGTGGATAGTCAGGGAATATGTGTTTAAAGGGTGGATAGCCAGGGAATATGTGTTTAAAGGGTATATAGCCAGGGAATATGTGTTTAAAGGGTATATAGTATGGAAATATGTGTTTAAAGGGTAGATAGTCAGGGAATATGTGTTTATGGGGTAGATAGCCAGGGAATATGTGTTTAAAGGGTGGATAGTCAGGGAATATGTGTTTAAAGGGTATATAGTATGGAAATATGTGTTTAAAGGGTAGATAGTCAGGGAATATGTGTTTAAAGGGTGGATAGTCAGGGAATATGTGTTTAAAGGGTAGATAGTCAGGGAATATGTGTTTAAAGGGTAGATAGCCAGGGAATATGTGTTTAAAGGGTAGATAGTCAGGGAATATGTGTTTAAAGGGTATATAGTATGGGAATATGTGTTTAAAGGGTGGATAGTCAGGGAATATGTGTTTAAAGGGTAGATAGTCAGGGAATATGTGTTTAAAGGGTAGATAGTCAGGGAATGTGTGTTTAAAGGGTAGATAGCCAGGGAATATGTGTTTAAAGGGTAGATAGTCAGGGAATATGTGTTTAAAGGGTAGATAGTCAGGGAATATGTGTTTAAAGGGTATATAGTCAGGGAATATGTGTTTAAAGGGTAGATAGTCAGGGAATATGTGTTTAAAGGGTAGATAGCCAGGGAATATGTGTTTAAAGGGTAGATAGCCAGGGAATATGTGTTTAAAGGGTAGATAGTCAGGGAATATGTGTTTAAAGGGTAGATAGTCAGGGAATATGTGTTTAAAGGGTATATAGTCAGGGAATATGTGTTTAAAGGGTAGATAGTCAGGGAATATGTGTTTAAAGGGTAGATAGCCAGGGAATATGTGTTTAAAGGGTAGATAGCCAGGGAATATGTGTTTAAAGGGTAGATAGTCAGGGAATATGTGTTTAAAGGGTATATAGTATGGGAATATGTGTTTAAAGGGTAGATAGTCAGGGAATATGTGTTTAAAGGGTATATAGCCAGGGAATATATGTTTAAAGGGTAGATAGCCAGGGAATATGTGTTTAAAGGGTGGATAGTCAGGGAATATGTGTTTAAAGGGTAGATAGCCAGGGAACATGTGTTTAAAGGGTAGATAGTCAGGGAATATGTGTTTAAAGGGTAGATAGTCAGGGAATATGTGTTTAAAGGGTATATAGTATGGGAATATGTGTTTAAAGGGTATATAGTATGGGAATATGTGTTTAAAGGGTAGATAGTCAGGGAATATGTGTTTAAAGGGTATATAGTATGGGAATATGTGTTTAAAGGGTAGATAGTCAGGGAATATGTGTTTAAAGGGTAGATAGTCAGGGAATATGTGTTTAAAGGGTAGATAGTCAGGGAATATGTGTTTAAAGGGTAGATAGTCAGGGAATATGTGTTTAAAGGGTAGATAGCCAGGGAATATGTGTTTAAAGGGTAGATAGTCAGGGAATGTGTGTTTAAAGGGTAGATAGCCAGGGAATATATGTTTAAAGGGTAGATAGTCAGGGAATATGTGTTTAAAGGGTAGATAGTCAGGGAATATGTGTTTAAAGGGTATATAGTCAGGGAATATGTGTTTAAAGGGTAGATAGTCAGGGAATATGTGTTTAAAGGGTAGATAGCCAGGGAATATGTGTTTAAAGGGTAGATAGCCAGGGAATATGTGTTTAAAGGGTAGATAGTCAGGGAATATGTGTTTAAAGGGTATATAGTATGGGAATATGTGTTTAAAGGGTAGATAGTCAGGGAATATGTGTTTAAAGGGTATATAGCCAGGGAATATATGTTTAAAGGGTAGATAGCCAGGGAATATGTGTTTAAAGGGTGGATAGTCAGGGAATATGTGTTTAAAGGGTGGATAGCCAGGGAATATGTGTTTAAAGGGTAGATAGTCAGGGAATATGTGTTTAAAGGGTATATAGTCAGGGAATATGTGTTTAAAGGGTAGATAGTCAGGGAATATGTGTTTAAAGGGTATATAGTCAGGGAATATGTGTTTAAAGGGTAGATAGTCAGGGAATATGTGTTTAAAGGGTAGATAGTCAGGGAATATGTGTTTAAAGGGTAGATAGTCAGGGAATATGTGTTTAAAGGGTAGATAGTCAGGGAATATGTGTTTAAAGGGTAGATAGTCAGGGAATATGTGTTTAAAGGGTAGATAGCCAGGGAATATGTGTTTAAAGGGTGGATAGCCAGGGAATATGTGTTTAAAGGGTAGATAGCCAGGGAATATGTGTTTAAAGGGTATATAGCCAGGGAATATGTGTTTAAAGGGTAGATAGTCAGGGAATATGTGTTTAAAGGGTAGATAGTCAGGGAATATGTGTTTAAAGGGTAGATAGTCAGGGAATATGTGTTTAAAGGGTGGATAGCCAGGGAATATGTGTTTAAAGGGTAGATAGCCAGGGAATATGTGTTTAAAGGGTAGATAGCCAGGGAATATGTGTTTAAAGGGTAGATAGTCAGGGAATATGTGTTTAAAGGGTATATAGCCAGGGAATATGTGTTTAAAGGGTAGATAGTCAGGGAATATGTGTTTAAAGGGTAGATAGCCAGGGAATATGTGTTTAAAGGGTAGATAGTCAGGGAATATGTGTTTAAAGGGTGGATAGTCAGGGAATATGTGTTTAAAGGGTAGATAGTCAGGGAATATGTGTTTAAAGGGTAGATAGTCAGGGAATATGTGTTTAAAGGGTAGATAGTCAGGGAATATGTGTTTAAAGGGTAGATAGTCAGGGAATATGTGTTTAAAGGGTATATAGTCAGGGAATATGTGTTTAAAGGGTAGATAGTCAGGGAATATGTGTTTAAAGGGTGGATAGCCAGGGAATATGTGTTTAAAGGGTAGATAGTCAGGGAATATGTGTTTAAAGGGTATATAGTCAGGGAATATGTGTTTAAAGGGTAGATAGTCAGGGAATATGTGTTTAAAGGGTATATAGTCAGGGAATATGTGTTTAAAGGGTAGATAGTCAGGGAATATGTGTTTAAAGGGTAGATAGTCAGGGAATATGTGTTTAAAGGTTAGATAGCCAGGGAATATGTGTTTAAAGGGTATATAGCCAGGGAATATGTGTTTAAGGGGTAGATAGTCAGGGAATATGTGTTTAAAGGGTAGATAGTCAGGGAATATGTGTTTAAAGGGTAGATAGTCAGGGAATATGTGTTTAAAGGGTGGATAGCCAGGGAATATGTGTTTAAAGGGTGGATAGCCAGGGAATATGTGTTTAAAGGGTAGATAGTCAGGGAATATGTGTTTAAAGGGTATATAGTCAGGGAATATGTGTTTAAAGGGTATATAGCCAGGGAATATGTGTTTAAAGGGTAGATAGTATGGGAATATGTGTTTAAAGGGTAGATAGTCAGGGAATATGTGTTTAAAGGGTGGATAGTCAGGGAATATGTGTTTAAGGGGTATATAGTCAGTGAATATGTGTTTAAGGGGTATATAGCCAGGGAATATGTGTTTAAAGGGTATATAGTCAGGGAATATGTGTTTAAAGGGTATATAGTCAGGGAATATGTGTTTAAAGGGTAGATAGTCAGGGAATATGTGTTTAAAGGGTATATAGTATGGGAATATGTGTTTAAAGGGTAGATAGTCAGGGAATATGTGTTTAAAGGGTGGATAGTATGGGAATATGTGTTTAAAGGGTAGATAGTCAGGGAATATGTGTTTAAAGGGTGGATAGTATGGGAATATGTGTTTAAAGGGTAGATAGTCAGGGAATATGTGTTTAAAGGGTAGATAGCCAGGGAATATGTGTTTAAAGGGTAGATAGTCAGGGAATATGTGTTTAAAGGGTAGATAGTCAGGGAATATGTGTTTAAAGGGTATATAGTCAGGGAATACGTGTTTAAAGGGTAGATAGTCAGGGAATATGTGTTTAAAGGGTAGATAGTCAGGGAATATGTGTTTAAAGGGTATATAGTATGGGAATATGTGTTTAAAGGGTATATAGCCAGGGAATATGTGTTTAAAGGGTAGATAGTCAGGGAATATGTGTTTAAAGGGTAGATAGCCAGGGAATATGTGTTTAAAGGGTAGATAGTCAGGGAATATGTGTTTAAAGGGTGGATAGTCAGGGAATATGTGTTTAAAGGGTAGATAGTCAGGGAATATGTGTTTAAAGGGTAGATAGTCAGGGAATATGTGTTTAAAGGGTAGATAGTCAGGGAATATGTGTTTAAAGGGTAGATAGTCAGGGAATATGTGTTTAAAGGGTATATAGTCAGGGAATATGTGTTTAAAGGGTAGATAGTCAGGGAATATGTGTTTAAAGGGTAGATAGCCAGGGAATATGTGTTTAAGGGGTAGATAGTCAGGGAATATGTGTTTAAAGGGTATATAGTCAGGGAATATGTGTTTAAAGGGTAGATAGTCAGGGAATATGTGTTTAAAGGGTAGATAGTCAGGGAATATGTGTTTAAAGGGTATATAGTCAGGGAATATGTGTTTAAAGGGTAGATAGTCAGGGAATATGTGTTTAAAGGGTAGATAGTCAGGGAATATGTGTTTAAAGGGTAGATAGTCAGGGAATATGTGTTTAAAGGGTAGATAGTCAGGGAATATGTGTTTAAAGGGTAGATAGTCAGGGAATATGTGTTTAAAGGGTAGATAGCCAGGGAATACGTGTTTAAAGGGTAGATAGCCAGGGAATATGTGTTTAAAGGGTAGATAGCCAGGGAATATGTGTTTAAAGGGTAGATAGCCAGGGAATACGTGTTTAAAGGGTGGATAGTCAGGGAATATGTGTTTAAAGGGTAGATAGTCAGGGAATATGTGTTTAAAGGGTAGATAGTCAGGGAATATGTGTTTATGGGGTAGATAGCCAGGGAATATGTGTTTAAAGGGTAGATAGTCAGGGAATATGTGTTTAAAGGGTAGATAGTCAGGGAATATGTGTTTAAAGGGTAGATAGCCAGGGAATATGTGTTTAAAGGGTAGATAGTCAGTGAATATGTGTTTAAAGGGTAGATAGCCAGGGAATGTGTTTAAAGGGTGGATAGTCAGGGAATATGTGTTTAAAGGGTAGATAGTCAGGGAATATGTGTTTAAAGGGTAGATAGCCAGGGAATATGTGTTTAAAGGGTATATAGCCAGGGAATATGTGTTTAAAGGGTAGATAGTCAGGGAATGTGTGTTTAAAGGGTAGATAGTCAGGGAATATGTGTTTAAAGGGTAGATAGCCAGGGAATATGTGTTTAAAGGGTATATAGCCAGGGAATATGTGTTTAAAGGGTAGATAGTCAGGGAATGTGTGTTTAAAGGGTATATAGTCAGGGAATATGTGTTTAAAGGGTAGATAGCCAGGGAATATGTGTTTAAAGGGTAGATAGCCAGGGAATATGTGTTTAAAGGGTGGATAGTCAGGGAATATGTGTTTAAAGGGTAGATAGCCAGGGAATATGTGTTTAAAGGGTAGATAGCCAGGGAATATGTGTTTAAAGGGTAGATAGTCAGGGAATGTGTGTTTAAAGGGTAGATAGTCAGGGAATATGTGTTTAAAGGGTAGATAGCCAGGGAATATGTGTTTAAAGGGTGGATAGTCAGGGAATATGTGTTTAAAGGGTAGATAGCCAGGGAATATGTGTTTAAAGGGTAGATAGCCAGGGAATATGTGTTTAAAGGGTAGATAGTCAGGGAATATGTGTTTAAAGGGTAGATAGCCAGGGAATATGTGTTTAAAGGGTAGATAGTCAGTGAATATGTGTTTAAAGGGTAGATAGCCAGGGAATGTGTTTAAAGGGTATATAGTCAGGGAATATGTGTTTAAAGGGTAGATAGCCAGGGAATATGTGTTTAAAGGGTAGATAGTCAGTGAATATGTGTTTAAAGGGTAGATAGCCAGGGAATGTGTTTAAAGGGTGGATAGTCAGGGAATATGTGTTTAAAGGGTAGATAGCCAGGGAATATGTGTTTAAAGGGTGGATAGCCAGGGAATCTGTGTTTAAAGGGTAGATAGTCAGGGAATATGTGTTTAAAGGGTAGATAGCCAGGGAATATGTGTTTAAAGAGTAGATAGCCAGGGAATATGTGTTTATGGGGTAGATAGCCAGGGAATACATGTTTATGGGGTAGATAGCCAGGGAATACGTATTTATGGGGTAGATAGCCAGGGAATACATGTTTATGGGGTAGCTAGCTAGGGAATACATGTTAATGGGGTAGATAGCCAGGGAATACATGTTTATGGGGTAGATAGCCAGGGAATACATGTTTATGGGGAAGATAGCCAGCGAATACATGTTTATGGGGAAGATAGCCAGGGAATACGTGTTTATGGGGTAGATAGCCAGGGAGTACGTGTTTATGGGTTAGATAGTCAGGGAATCCGCTTTATGGGGAAGATAGCCATGGGATTCGTATTTATGGGGTAGCTAGCCAGGGAATGCATGTTTATGGGTTAGATAGCCAGGGAGTACGTATTTATGGGGTAGATAGCCAGGGAATACGTATTTATGGGGTAGATAGCCAGGGAATGCGTGTTTATGGGGAAGATAGCCATGGAATACGTATTTTTGGGGTAGATAGCCAGGGAATACGTGCTTATGGGGAAGATAGCCATGGAATACGTATTTATGGGGTAGATAGCCAGGGAATGCGTATTTATGGGGAAGATAGCCATGGAATACGTATTTATGGGGTAGATAGCCAGGGAATACATGTTTATGGGGTAGATAGCCAGGGAATACGTATTTATGGGGTAGATAGCCAGGGAATACATGTTTATGGGGTAGCTAGCCAGGGAATACATGTTAATGGGGTAGATAGCCAGGGAATACATGTTTATGGGTTAGATAGCCAGGGAGTACGTATTTATGGGGTAGATAGCCAGGGAATACGTATTTATGGGGTAGATAGCCAGGGAATGCGTGTTTATGGGGAAGATAGCCATGGAATACGTATTTTTGGGGTAGATAGCCAGGGAATACGTGCTTATGGGGAAGATAGCCATGGAATACGTATTTATGGGGTAGATAGCCAGGGAATGCGTGTTTATGGGGAAGATAGCTATGGAATACGTATTTATGGGGTAGATAGCCAGGGAATACATGTTTATGGGGTAGATAGCCAGGGAATACGTATTTATGGGGTAGATAGCCAGGGAATACATGTTTATGGGGTAGCTAGCCAGGGAATACATGTTAATGGGGTAGATAGCCAGGGAATACATGTTTATGGGGTAGATAGCCAGGGAATACATGTGTATGGGGAAGATAACCAGCGAATACATGTTTATGGGGAAGATAGCCAGGGAATACGTGTTTATGGGGTAGATAGCCAGGGAGTACGTGTTTATGGGTTAGATAGTCAGGGAATCCGTTTTATGGGGAAGATAGCCATGGAATTCGTATTTATGGGGTAGCTAGCCAGGGAATGCGTGTTTATGGGGAAGATAGCCATGGAATACGTATTTATGGGGTAGATAGTCAGGGAATGCATGTTTATGGGTTAGATAGCCAGGGAATACGTGTTTATGGGAAAGATAGCCAGGGAATACGTGTTTATGGGGTAGATAGCCAGGGAATGCGTATTTATGGGGTAGATAGCCAGGGAATACGTATTTATGGGGTAGATAGCCAGGGAATACGTATTTATGGGGTAGATAGCCAGGGAATGCGTATTTATGGGGTAGATAGCCAGGGAATACGTATTTATGGGGTAGATAGCCAGGGAATACGTGTTTATGGGGTAGATAGCCAGGGAATGCGTATTTATGGGAAAGATAGCCATGGAATACGTGTTTATGGGGTAGATAGCCAGGGAATGCATGTTTATGGGTTAGATAGCCAGGGAATACGTATTTATGGGGTAGATAGCCAGGGAATATGTGTTTATGGGGTAGATAGCCAGGGAGTACGTGTTTATGGGAAAGATAGCCAGGGAATACGTGTTTATGGGGTAGATAGCCAGGGAATGCATGTTTATGGGTTAGATAGCCAGGGAATACGTGTTCATGGGAAAGATAGCCAGGGAATACGTGTTTATGGGGTAGATAGCCAGGGAATGCGTATTCATGGGGTAGATAGCCAGGGAATACGTATTTATGGGGTAGATAGCCAGGGAATGCGTATTTATGGAGTAGATAGCCAGGGAATGCGTATTTATGGGGTAGATAGCCAGGGAATACATGTTTATGGGGTAGAGAGCCAGGGAATACATGTTTATGGGGTAGAGAGCCAGGGAATACATGTTTATGGGGTAGAGAGCCAGGGAATACATGTTTATGGGGTAGAGAGCCAGGGAATACATGTTTATGGGGTAGAGAGCCAGGGAATACATGTTTATGGGGTAGAGAGCCAGGGAATGCGTATTCATGGGGTAGAGAGCCAGGGAATACATGTTTATGGGGTAGAGAGCCAGGGAATACATGTTTATGGGGTAGAGAGCCAGGGAATACATGTTTATGGGGTAGAGAGCCAGGGAATACATATTTATGGGGCAGAGAGCCAGGGAATACATGTTTATGGGGTAGCTAGCCAGGGAATATGTGTTTATGGGGTAGATAGTCAGGGAATACATGTTTATGGGGTAGAGAGCCAGGGAATACATGTTTATGGGGTAGAGAGCCAGGGAATACGTGTTTATGGGGTAGAGAGCCAGGGAATACATGTTTATGGGGTAGAGAGCCAGGGAATACATATTTATGGGGTAGATAGCCAGGGAATACATGTTTATGGGGTAGCTAGCCAGGGAATACATATTTATGGGGTAGATAGCCAGGGAATACATGTTTATGGGGTAGCTAGCCAGGGAATATGTGTTTATGGGGTAGATAGTCAGGGAATGTACACATAAACATAGAGAGCACCATTGAACAAGGTGCATTATATCATTATGGGGAGAAGAGATAGAGGTAGATGTTGATTATGTAGGTGTTCTAATGGGAAAGTCCCATCATATCCTACAAGGCTGAGAGTTGGCAGCAGAGCAGACTCCCCATGTCAAGACAGCAGTTGGCTTGCCATCACAGAGATGTTGAGATCACAGGCCTTTAGCTTTCATGCTTCAACACAGATATCCTCCCAACCGTTGAGGAAACTGTACAAAGATACCAAGATGGTGGCTTTGAAATAAATATACTGTTCAGCCATTGTCCGAAGATCATATGTTTTATATAACGTTCTAATTCCTGTTTCGTTCTAAATATTGTTTTGGATACAGTTGGATAGAGACATGCAGGTACTAAGAGGGCTATATCTCCTCCTTTGAGGACAAGCCCCTATAAAATCATTTGGCTATCACTGAAATTGCATGGATATTGTAAAACAATCTCTCTGTGAAACAATTTCACACAAAGAAATAACCATCAACTCAGTGGACACGCGTTCTGCTGCGTTAAAGCTGTCAGCAGACTAAAAAAAAAGATAAGGTATTACAAAAAAAGAATGGGACACAAAGGTTTTCACTCAGTCTGGAGGCTGGAGAGATTTCTTGGCCACCTTGGCTCTCTTTCATTGTTCAATAATACTATTAATCAGGACTATCATTCTGCAACTGTCAACAGAGCTTACTTAGCCCTTATCGCGCTGACCTCCAGTTTTATACAGCTGCCAAGCCGCTGAACAGACCAACGGTAAAGGTCATTTTTTATTTGGCCCTGGCCGTGTCATTGTGAGGCCGCTACGTGAGCAAGTTCCACAGAGTGACTTTGAAGTTTTTATGCATGCATGGGAACCTCGCTCTTGTCTCTCAACATAATGACAATCATAAAAAGAACAACATGGATCTCGTAAATAGGTTTATATATTTGAACTCACCAAATTCAAAAGACAAAACTATAGACACCAATGCATTACGCCTCTTTAGAAAATGTGAGTTAAACTTGTTTATTTTTTATTATTTTTTTGTCAGTTGGTTCATCAAGAAAACCATAGAGGTAATAAACAGTGTGGTCCTCTTAGTTTCTGAACCCAAATGTTAAAACATTTACAATGCATCATTAAATGTTCCAAACAGATATCAAAAAGACAAATCTAGTTCACTGACTTTAATAAGGATACACTGCACAGACTTTAAATGTGATGCGTACAGCAGAGGGCTTTTTGGGAAAAAATCAGCAAATTACAGTTTTCCCCCCACATTATTTTAAGACAATCTCACAATGTGGCCCAAGCTAAGTGAGACAACTGGTATCCTCAGATTAAAAGAAATGTTATTTCTATATAGATATAATTTCTAGTGGTTTCTCTATACAGTACTGTATATTTAACTGCAAAAATATATTCTGAAATAAATAAATATATAACATAAATATATGTATCTAGAAATGAATAAATAATACATTTTGAAATGATATCTGTGGCAAATATATTTCTGCTCCTTTCAGCATGATCTAGTCACATGTAAAACGAGAAGAAAAACAGGTGAATTCCTTCAAAATCCTTCTTGAATGAACAGAGCCCCCCCAAATAAAAAACGAGGTTCTTTAACTGTATAGAATCCCATAGATTTTGCCATTCTAACAATAGATAATAGAACAGTTCTATCATTATGTTCTATCTCTATGTTTTATCTCTATGATTCCAACTAGATCCTCAGTCCAAAGACACTTCCTGAAATGTATTGGCCCTCAAACAGAAGAGTGACCCTCCCTCCCTCCTGCATCAGCATCGCTTCCTCTGATCCTGTTCCTCTCCTATTCCACACGACAGCTACTCTCGGGGGTCAGTTGGCCCCTGGAACAAACAGCCTCCTCATGCCTTGGTGTACATGTTGACAATGTCAGACATTCTAGACTGTCTTGGTCACCGCTGAGAGCTGGCTCGTGCATTCTGAGGGGAGGCCCCTGGCTAGTACCTTTATCCCCAGTGTAGGCCTTCCCTGCTGGCTGGCTGGAGCTGGGTCCGCTGTAGGGCTGGGACTGGGGCTGGGGCCGGGGCTGCTAAGGGATTGGTTGGCTCCACTGTCTTAACACCGCCAGTCACACTGCCTGGCCTGCACACATCCCTGCTTCCCACAGCAGGAGGGACTAGAGCTCAATACACAGCTATTCCTGATCTGATCTGGGACGGTGGGTGCAGGCCAGTCTCAGCTGTGGCCCAGAATCTCCTTGTACAGCTCCGGTACCCGGTCAGGGTCCACGGGCCTGGGCAGGAAGTGAGTGAACTTCTGGTGTCGCCTGGACTTTGTTCCATCCCGAGCCGTGCCGTCCTTGTTTAACGCCACAAAGTAGCGAGTCCCTTTGTCTCCGTGCTTGTAGAGGTTGGAGGAGTATGTGTTGTACCAGTTCTCCTCAAACTGCTCCCTGAAGACACACTCAGCGCTCAGCTTCTCCTGCAGGGTAGAAACCAAGTCAGATCAGATTATGATGTCAGATTCGTTGACAATAAATCAACGGTCTTACCAGAGCAAGGATACATTTGTGGTAAGGCTGCTTGGTTTGTTTTGTTTATTTGAATGCCCATTCGCTTTTGCCAAAGCAACAGCTATTCTTCCTGGGGTCCACACAAAATCATCAAACATGACAAGTAACAAAACACTGATCCACAAGAACAGTCACACAAATGTAAAATACAATGCTATACAAACAATTGTGTGTGTAGATTGTGTATTAGAGTATGATAGAGTGTGTGCGTATATTTGTGTGTGTGTCATTTCACAGTCCCTATTGTGGACGATGATAAGACCATAACTAGTGCAGAACTGGATCATTTATGGAAGAGTGACAGCAGAACTGGATCCTTTATGGCAGAGTGACAGGAATAGTCAAGGAAACCCATTAATGCCACCTGCTGGTATATTCTAATGTATATTGGACAACAAAAGACCCAGAGACCCTTCTACAACACATATGTAATGAGAGGTGGGACTACAGAAACAGCAGAGAGACAGTAAATGAGTGTAATACTTACAGAACCATAGAGCTCTCCCTTGTCATTCATCCCCAGGTAGAGAGCACTGTCCACTCCTCGAATGCTTATCAATCCAACAGCAATGCTTATGAATTCCAAAATACCTGGAGAAGAATACATCCGTTGTTCCAGGTGTATTTCACCAGAGAACGCTTCTATCACAGATTGTGACACACTAGGATAGAGTATAGGCACATTTTCCCTATGGGACTTTCACATTACTTCCAGTGATAATTATTGAACAAATTATAACAGTTGCACTATTGCTTTAGGGCTAATATTGGCAACTGATGTTATGGTAGGAAACTGATCTTGTTACACAAATAAACAATTATAATAATACAAATTATTATTATTATTATAACAATAACTTGTATTATATAATAATGATAAAATATTTGGTAACATTTTTAACCATAAAATATGAATGTGTAATATGAGATCTGTAATAACACACTAATTACTTGATAATTACCGAATCTACTGTGGTCCTTTCTTGTCCCTTGCACAGTGCCACCAGGAAGTATTTCCAGATGAAATCCAGTTCTACAGTATAACTGCCTTCTCCGGAGAATCCCTTTTAAAAGTGTTAAATCTGCCGTGGCGCTCCGGGACAGGCTTTCCCCGGCACCAGGTACGAGGTGTTCACCCTGACCCAGCAGTACCGCTGGACTCTCTCCAAGAGACGTCAGGAGAAAATGGGACCCGACGTGTCCTACACCATCAATGCCGTGCAAGAAGCTTCCAACTTCACCCAGAGCAGCCATCGCAGCAGTCCTCCCGTTCGTCAGAGTTGGAGCGAGTAAAGTTCAACAGAGAGATCCTGAGTGAGCGCTCTCGCGTCGACAGTTACCAGATTGCTACTCTGTTGCCTATTGCATGTTTACGTTCGCGTCCGTTACTAAGCAAATGCTCTGTTGAACTGAAACGGATAAGTCCCTTTTTTCCCTTGACATGTATACTTTGGGTAATTCGTTCCAAATTATGACCCTACCGCTTGATGTCTTCATCAGTTGAGTTAAGATAATGTTGTTCAATTCTGGTAGTTCCCACCGCTCACGAAGGGTTGAAAAATTGTGAAAACCATATACAGTAGCAAGTCAGAACCTTTTACAGAGAGCTACCAATGTATCCAACCCCTCTTTCTATGAGAGACACAAGACCACTGCTCTGCAGGTAAGGTAGGCTAGCTGTTGGAGGATTGCGCACACAGTGCCTAAAGACGTGAGGCAGGTGCAAAATGACGGGGACTTTTAGTGGGCGGGGCTATCGTTCAGACTTGCCTTGGCAGAGATTTTTTTCTTCCTAAGGTATAAAATAAGACAGAGAGCGAGAGAGAGAGAGAGAGAGAGAGAGTTTGATCATGTATTTGGTTACATTGCAATATGTTGGCCATTGATTGTACTTTGCTACTTACCTATGGCAACGATAGTGACAGTCCTATCGCATTCTCACACTCATTAGTCTACTTCAGTTTGCACTGCACCAACCAGCAAGAGCAACTACCACAACCTAACAAACACCGTGATGTGATCAAAATACTTACACATGAAACAACACATACAATAGCCTATGTATTGAGCTATATAAGCAATGCAATGTGATGCCTCTATTTTAAGGCATTGCCATATTAACCCGAAAAATTCTAAGAGAAACTTGGATTCTTGACTGAGAGCCGCTACAAGACTGGGAGCGCAAAACATTCAGGTAAAACGGGGTGAAACGTCACACGGATTATCTCGCGATGGAAAAGAACAGCTTGCCGCGATCTTCTGCTATGACACTTCAATGAACAACAGCCATGGCTGCCTTCCGTAGACTTATTTCCACATCGACTAATTTCTCATCTACCTCAGGGAGATTTGTATTTTGGAAACAAACACCGAAGAGAACTAAGACATTTAAACGTATTGCAACTGGAGTATGTATCGCCACCGGAGCTGGTTTCGCGAGTTATTACAATGTCCAAAATACACTGTCAAACCAAATCGATAATGGTTTACTTCTCGCATTACCAGAAGTATCTGCTACAGATAAGGTATTGTATAGCCTACTTGTCATGGCATGGGGCATTAGTATATAAAGCATGTATAATAAATATCATATTTATCTGTCTATGTAATAGCCTAGCAGATAGCCTAATATTAATAATTCACGCAATAGGCTGCCAGTGAGTGACTGTAGCTACACGTTAACATGCCCACTCATCTCACAACGCGAGGCAGAGCTGAAAATACAATTATTTTCGGGTAAGATTCAAGGTTGACGTTCCGTGATAGTAAAAAACCCATGGCATAAATAAAAAACGATCAAACAGGGATGCATTGTGTAGACAGAAACACACATGGCAATTTAATTTAAATGGACCAATGTGACTATTTGTCCCATTATAACAAGGGCGCTGTCCATGACATGGGGTGCTGAAATGTTTTGTACTGGTCTATATCGTGAATATAGATTAAAATTACGTTACATAAATATAAAATACATATTAAGACCTCTTATAACAATTACAATTCTCTCTCTTTTTTGAACTTTTTTTTTTTTTTTTACAAGTGCCATGATTGCTATGTGAGAATAGGTGGAGGCAGTCTTCCTCGTCATAATATGCTTGTATAGGGCTATTTAGTGAGAAGACTTGGACACGTACAGGCAAACAGACAGGCAGTGACAATAATAATAGTGGAAACCAATAAGGCCCAGTGAGGCGTTGCTCTCACTCCCTCTGTTTAGTTGGCAGGTTTGTTTTAGGATGATCTGTGGGATCATTGCTGTAAAGCCTTCATTAGACTGTTCAATCAGTAAACCGTGCTGAAGTCACTGACCGCGGTCTAGTTTGCAACCCTCCTTTTACATTGTGTTCCTTTTTTAATACTTCCCAAATGGCACCCTATTCCCTATATAATGCACTATTTTTGACCAGGCTCTAGGGAATGGGTTGCCATTTGGGGCATAGACTTTGTCCCCACCCTCTTATCTAACTCTAGGGTGGTGAGGGTGGGAGTGGTGGTGACGGGACGTGGCTTGATGTAACCTTGACTGGGGGTTTGAGACACAGGAATCCAGGAACGTAGGAAACTGGACACGAGGACTTGGCGGAGGGGCTGACATTTGATGGTGGGGGTTTACCCAGAGGAGGAGGGGTGTGGGGGCAGAGGAGAGGGCGGGGAAGAAGGGGGGCACACATTCCCTGAGGTGTTTGCTGTGTGCCCAGTGGGCCTGGCACTCTGCCACCAGAGAGAGACGTCCACTTTGTCCTCACCAGGCCAGGCAGGCCTGCCTCCTGATATCGCTGTTTTCTAAACATTTGTAGGAACGTTATCTGGTACACGCCTGACAAAACATGGTGCCCATTTTTTGAAGTAAAACATGGGTTCTAGTTTTTAGCTCATGGGTTCTTCAAATTGGCTCATGTCCCCTGTAACTATTCTCCAAGTCAATGCTGTAAATGAGAATGTGTTCTTACTCTAATGTTTGCCCATGAAAAAACATGTTTTTTTAAAAACTATTAATTGAAACTTTTTTCACACTTTGCTTAAAAACATTAAATTATTTTGGATATATATATGTGTGCGTGTGTGTGTGTGTATGTGTGTGTTTTGTTTCAGGCCAAGACATTTGATCTGGATGATGGGGATGTGTACATGTCGTCCCATGAGGCCAGGTTTCGGTTGTTCAGCTCAGTGGAATATGAGGGACAGCTCTATATGACCCCACTGAACTTCATTGAGTCTGTCACCATGGGTGAGCCTAAGAGTGAGTACTAACCATCACACACACGCACGCACGCACGCATGCACGCACGCACGCACGCACGCACGCACGCACGCACGCACGCACACACACACACACACACACACACACACACACACACACACACACACACACACACACACACACACACACACCACTTGTTGCTTCTCCTCATATAGTCGATAAATAGTCATCAAACTAAGATGTTGCCATATGGTGCTGATTAAATAACAATCTTCAGCAGTTCTATTCTGTACTGTACAGATGATGATGGTAGCGTCCGAGGTGCCAATGTTGTTTGCTGGACACTCACACCAACACTCTTTATGTAAAGGCCTTGTGAGTGACATAAAAATAACTGTGTGATTGGCTAGGAGTCAAGTAGATACAGATCTTTACTAGCAGCACCACTGTTACGTCTCATTTCTGTAGCAACAAACTCTGACGGACAGAAAAACAGACAGACGGAGACAAAACAGAATGTCTCAAGTGATAGACATTCATGATGTCTGTGAATCATGATGATTTTAGTCACTACATTAGAAGCTGTTAAACACATGCTAAATTATCAGATATAAACTCACAGTATTGGGATTGAATAAAGATCTTGTCTCCTTCCCAAATGGCACCCTATTCCATAGATAGTGCACTGTGTAGGGAATAGGGTGCCATTTGGGACATAGCCATGTATTCTGGGGCCTGTTGATGTGGTGTGTCTTGGTTTCCCTGGCATGTTACGAGGGGTATAAATGGAGCACTAATGTGAATAGCACACATTGCGTCAGCCTTCTCTCCTCACTCTCTCTGATGGCTAATGTGTTACGAAATAGGGATAATGACGTTTTATGGTTTTATGCTGTGGTTGTAAAATCAGATACGTTTTTTTCCCTGACTGAGGATGTTTGGAAAAGTCTGGGATATAGGGCAATTATACATCACAGAATATTGTCATCGTTTACATACAGTATTTCATATGAAAATAACTTCTGCTTTGCGTTGCTGTTCAATTAAAATGATATCGCCAGAATCCCGTTTTCTAAAATTGTGGGAGCCTGTATGGTATTGTGGTAACCTATGTGGTATTGTGGTAACCTATATGGTGTTGTGGTAACCTATATGGTGTTGTGGTAACCTATATGGTATTGTGGTAGCCTATATGGTATTGTGGTAACCCATATGGTGTTGTGGTAACCTATGTGGTGTTGTGGTAACCTATATGGTGTTGTGGTAACCTATATGGTGTTGTGGTAACCTATATGGTATTGTCGTAGCCTGTATGGTATTGTGGTAACCTATGTGGTATTGTGGTAACCTATATGGTATTGTGGTAGCCTATATGGTATTGTGGTAACCTATATGGTGTTGTGGTAACATATATGGTATTGTGGTAACCTATGTGGTATTGTGGTAACCTATATGGTGTTGTGGTAACCTATGTGGTATTGTGGTAACCTATGTGGTATTGTCGTAGCCTGTATGGTATTGTGGTAGCCTATATGGTATTGTCGTAGCCTGTATGGAATTGTGGTAACCTATGTGGTATTGTGGTAACCTATATGGTATTGTGGTAGCCGGTATGGTATTGTGGTAACCTATGTGGTATTATGGTAACCTATGTGGTATTGTCGTAACCTATATGTTATTGTGGTAGCCTATATGTTATTGTCGTAGCCTGTATGGTATTGTGGTAACCTATGTGGTATTGTGGTAACCTATATGGTATTGTGGTAGCCGGTATGGTATTGTGGTAACCTATGTGGTATTATGGTAACCTATGTGGTATTGTCGTAACCTATATGTTATTGTGGTAGCCTATATGTTATTGTCGTAGCCTGTATGGTATTGTGGTAACCTATGTGGTATTGTGGTAACCTATATGGTATTGTGGTAGCCGGTATGGTAATGTGGTAACCTATGTGGTATTGTGGTAACCTATGTGGTATTGTGGTAACCTATATGGTATTGTGGTAGCCGGTATGGTATTGTGGTAACCTATGTGGTATTGTGGTAACCTATGTGGTATTGTCGTAGCCTGTATGGTATTGTGGTAACCTATGTGGTATTGTGGTAACCTATATGGTATTGTGGTAGCCGGTATGGTATTGTGGTAACCCATATGGTGTTGTGGTAACCTATGTGGTGTTGTGGTAACCTATATGGTGTTGTGGTAACCTATATGGTGTTGTGGTAACCTATATGGTATTGTCGTAGCCTGTATGGTATTGTGGTAACCTATGTGGTATTGTGGTAACCTATATGGTATTGTGGTAGCCTATATGGTATTGTGGTAACCTATATGGTGTTGTGGTAACATATATGGTATTGTGGTAACCTATGTGGTATTGTGGTAACCTATATGGTGTTGTGGTAACCTATGTGGTATTGTGGTAACCTATATGATATTGTGGTAACCTATGTGGTATTGTGGTAACCTATATGGTATTGTGGTAGCCTGTATGGTATTGTGGTAACCTATGTGGTATTGTGGTAACCTATGTGGTATTGTCGTAGCCTGTATGGTATTGTGGTAGCCTATATGGTATTGTCGTAGCCTGTATGGAATTGTGGTAACCTATGTGGTATTGTGGTAACCTATATGGTATTGTGGTAGCCGGTATGGTATTGTGGTAACCTATGTGGTATTATGGTAACCTATGTGGTATTGTCGTAACCTATATGTTATTGTGGTAGCCTATATGTTATTGTCGTAGCCTGTATGGTATTGTGGTAACCTATGTGGTATTGTGGTAACCTATATGGTATTGTGGTAGCCGGTATGGTAATGTGGTAACCTATGTGGTATTGTGGTAACCTATGTGGTATTGTGGTAACCTATATGGTATTGTGGTAGCCGGTATGGTATTGTGGTAACCTATGTGGTATTGTGGTAACCTATATGGTATTGTGGTAGCCGGTATGGTATTGTGGTAACCTATGTGGTATTGTCGTAGCCTGTATGGTATTGTGGTAACCTATGTGGTATTGTGGTAACCTATATGGTATTGTGGTAGCCGGTATGGTATTGTGGTAACCTATGTGGTATTGTGGTAACCTATATGGTATTGTGGTAGCCTATATGTTATTGTCGTAGCCTGTATGGTATTGTGGTAACCTATGTGGTATTGTGGTAACCTATATGGTATTGTGGTAGCCGGTATGGTATTGTGGTAACCTATGTGGTGTTGTGGTAACCTATGTGGTATTGTGGTAACCTATATGGTATTTTGGTAGCCTATATGTTATTGTCGTAGCCTGTATGGTATTGTGGTAACCTATATGGTATTGTGGTAGCCGGTATGGTATTGTGGTAACCTATGTGGTATTGTGGTAACCTATATGGTATTGTGGTAGCCTATATGTTATTGTCGTAGCCTGTATGGTATTGTGGTAACCTATGTGGTATTGTGGTAACCTATATGGTATTGTGGTAACCTATGTGGTATTGTGGTAACCTATATGGTATTGTGGTAGCCTATATGTTATTGTCGTAGCCTGTATGGTATTGTGGTAACCTATGTGGTATTGTGGTAACCTACAGTGGCTTCAGTCTGCTTTCCAACAGACACTGGGAGATAAATTCACCTTTCAGCAGGACAATAACCTAAAACACAAAGCCAAATATACACTGGAGTTGCTTACCAAGATGACATTGAATGTTCCTGAGTGGCGTAGTTACAGTTTTGATTTAAATTGTCTTGAAAATCTATGGCAGGACTTGAAAATGGCTGTCTAGCAATGATCAACAATCAACTTGACGATTGAAGAATTAAAAAAATAATAATAGGCACATTTTGTACAATCCAGCTGTACAAAGCTCTTAGAGACTTACCCAGAAAGACACAACTGTAATCACAGCCAAAGGTGCTTCTAAAAAGTTTTGACTCAGGGGCGTGAATACGTTTGTAAATGAGATATTTCTGTGTTTCACTTTCAATAAATTTGCAAAGAAATCTTTGTCATTATGGGGTATTGTGTGTAGATGGGTGAAATAAAAAAATCTATTTAATCCACTTTGATGTCAGGCTGTAACACAACAAAAGGTGGAATAAGTCAAGGGGTATGAATACTTTCTAAAGGCACTGTATATGGTACTGTGTGAGCCTATGTGGGTGGTTTCAAACTTGTTCCCATGATAAAAAGGAGCATCTCAGGTATTTCAGAGAAATTGCCTGTTTGCTTAGAACAGTGTTGGTTTTAATTCTGCCAAGGTAAATGGTCACTCTTTTCTAGTGATTTTAATGATTTTCTCTCTTCAAAGAATGAGCCAGCCAGCCAGCCAAATAAGCCCTGACCCAATGTATTCCTATACTGAGGCTAAAATGTCTGTTGGGAAAGGCACCAGTATAACTCTGGTCCCCATTGTTAGAGACTGATGTATGTCTAATGAAAGAGTTCATAGTCTGTGTTGATGTGTCTGTTTTACAGGACATAGCTAGCATTGCTACACATAGTTTTCTCAGGGTTTTTTCATCAACATTTTAGTCAAAACCGCAAAGATCTTCTGCTGAGCAAATATATATACGCAAGTTACAATTTCTGAGTTACAATTCAAATAAGGAAATCAGTCAATTGAAATACATTCATTAGGCCCTAATCTATGGATTTGACATGACTGGGCAGGGGCGCAGTCATTAGTGGGCCTGGGAGGGCATAGGCCCACCCACTTGGGAGCCAAGCCCACCCACTGGGGAGCCAGGCCCAGCCAATCAGAATGAGTTTTTCTCCACAAAACGACAGAAACACTCCTCAGTTTCATCAGCTCATCAGCACCAGTAGGCTGGTCTCTGACGATCTCACAGGTGAAGAAGCCAGATGTGGAGGTTCTGGACTGGCGTGGTTACACGTGGTCCGCGGTTGTGAGGCTGGTTGGACGTACTGCCAAATTCTCTAAAATGACGTTGGAGGCGGCTTATGGTAGAGAAAATAACATTACATTCTCTGGAAACAGCTTTGGTCGACATTCCTGCTGTCAGCATGCCAATTGCACGCCCCCTAAAAACTTGAGTCATCTGTGGCATTGCCAATCTGTGGCATCTGTGGCATTGTGTTGTGTGACAAAACTGCACATTTTGATCATGCTGTTTAATCAGCTTCTTGATATGCCAATCCTGTCAGGTGGATTATTTTGGCAAAGGTGAAATGCTCACTAACAGGGATGTAAACACATTTTTGCACAGAAATAAGCTTTTTGTTCATATGAAAAATGTCTGGGAAATGTTATTTTAGGTCATAAAACATGGGACCAACATATGTTGCATTTATATTTTTGTTCAGTGTATTTTTACTGGACCACTGTGCTATGAAACCCCTCGGTCACTCTAATCTTTATACATTTCAGGCCTTGGTGTGAATGTGAATTAATTTTTCATGGGATTAAATGCACAAATTGAGGATTTCCCCTTCCTCTTATATTTGCTTGTCCACCCAGACACCTCCATTTGGTGGGAGAGCTCTACAAAGCAAAGGGTCATCATAACTGCTTCCTCCATCAGAAACAGACCTTAAAGTTATTGTCACTGTTATCATCCCTCTGGGGTGGTAGGGCCATGTGAATCACCTAGCCAGGTGTTTTTATGAAGCCAACGCCTTATCTTATGGCCAGGGACCTTTTTATTGGGTATTGGAATGCGTTCCTGGAGATATGGCACTCATGTTTCAGTACAGCCCTGAGTCCAGCTGTCCTTTCTTACACATAGCCACTTGTTTTTCCACCATAAAGTACATTATAGGCTTGTTCATAGCATGTTGTGCGAATAATTGTAATTTTTTTCACCATGAATAATACTGATCAGTTAATTTATTCTGAACAATACTTTCTTTTTTCTTTTTAGAAAAGAGGATTTGGAAGTCTCTAACAAAACAGGTGGGAGGTTTGTGATTATAGCACTGCATGCATTGACAAGTGTGAAAATGTATTTGAAATAGAACCCTGCTTTTCTCTTCTAAGTGAATAATCGATGTACACTGAGTGTACAAAAAATTAGGAACACCTTCCTAATATTGAGTTGCACCCCCTTTTGCCCTCCAAACAGCCTCAATTTGTTGGGGCATGGACTCTACAAGGTGTCGAAAGCGTTACACAGGGATGCTGGCTCATGTTGACTCCAATGCTTCCCACAGTTGTGTCAAGTTGGCTGGATGTCCTTTGGGTGGTGGACCATTCTTGATACACACAGGAAACTGTTGAGCGTGAAAAACCCAGCAGCATTGCAGTTCTTGACACAAACCAGTGCACCTGTCACCTACTACCCCGTTCAAAGGCACTTCAATCTTTTGTCTTGCCCATTCACCCTCTGAATGGCACACATTCACAATCCATGTCTCAATTGTCTCAAGGCTTAAAAATGATTCTTCATAGTGTCACCTCCCCTTCATCTACCATGGAAAAGGGTGTTCCTAATCTTACACTCAGTGTATAATAATGAATTATTCATGTTTGTGTACTGATTCTTCAAAGAGTAAACACTGATTTTCTTCCATTGTTGAAGGAGTTGGAACAGATGCTGGCAGACACCCCTCCTGTTTTTAAAGGATCATCCAATTTATTCAGGAACCTACGTCACCGAGGTAAGACTCCTTAACTCTCTCTATCATCAAGAATATGGCCAGTGGAATGTTTGCAGGTTCCATATACCAAATCAATCGAGAACAGAGTACAGGCAGTAAACACCATCTTATCTTCCCATCAAACAGTGATGTTGTCATTTGCTCTCAGGTAACCTTAGATACGAGGGTGAAGGAAATCTACCCTAAATAGGATGTACCATTGATTAGCGATACCGTTACCAGTTATAATAAACTACATCCCTGTACTGAGAATGAGATGTGCTTGTATTTTCAAAATAGTGTAGCGATCCTTGAAATATGAGCCACGTTACGATTCCCATCAAGTAGGTAAAATGTATTGCTGCAATGCATAGTGTTTGCCTTTTACACAAGAGACCCGGGTTCGCTTCCCACTCCCTCGATTCGCTACAGTATTGACAAGCTGAGGAAAGGAGGTAATTGTAAATGTTCTTCAATGTTGTTATTTTCATGGAAACATGGTTCAAGTAACCTGTTCTCATTGCTCCCTGAAGAAGTGAACATCACTCCCTGCGTTTCAAACCCTGTGTTTGGTGTATAAGTTCTCCCTGCTCTCTCCTCTGTTGCTTTAGCTAAGTGCCAACGCTGGGATCTGGGGCTTTTAATCCTGCTGTTAAACATGGCGGTTTTGCAGAGAAAAAAAGGATTGGATTGATCAGCGAACAAAGCCTTGCTTTGAGAATGAGAGGTGCTGTTTGAACCCGGTTCTGTTGAGACACGTCCCACTGGCTGCCTCCTGATCACCATGGACATGATGAATCCTAAGAATGGAGTAGGATTACATCTCCGGTTCTGCCACTCTATACGAAGTGTTTCTGAGGAATTATTTCTATTGTCTGACAACATCTTCTTGAGCTCAGAGGTTGGAAGGGTTGAGGATTGGGGAGGGAAGGGGAGGGTTGGAGAGGGGAGGGAAGGTTTCTCTCTCCCTGAGTGAAGGTGTGTGTGGTATTGGTGAGACATGGATGGAATCTTAAAGATTTTTTCCCTCCAACCTATTTAACCCTTAAAAAGTCAGAGAACTTTAGTCATTTTAAGGCCCTATACATTTTCAACAGAGAAGTTTTCGAGCAGATCAGTGACTCATGTTGGGATGCACCATTTCATTGGGACTTTTCAACAGAAACTCTCTATTGGCATCCAGTACTTCCCCACCACATTCAACTATCCCAACGCAGACAAACATCAGATATCTGCAGAACTTTTATATGACAAGGAGTATCAGAAATATAAAGAAAGAGGATTTTATTGGATGCACTACCATAGTCCATTCATAGTATTTTTTCCTCCCAAGTGTCCTTTTTTGGTGGGAAATCTCCCTGGAGCAAAGGCCATACCTGAATCCTTTTCCCATAACACCCAGAGCTGTCTGTGCTTTAGTCACTGTCTTCTCCTGCAAACAAACGCTTGGGAATGCTTTCAGAGGCAGCAAGACAACCCTCTTCAGTCTACTGAGATGGACCCTGACAGTTACTCTTCTCTTCTTCTCGCAGTCACACAACAAAGGGAGTTCTAGAACACAAAAAGGAACAGGAAGCCGAATCAGGCATCCACAATCAGTGACAGATCACTGGAGAATGTTTTAAACCTTGTTATCCAAACAGAGGACGCACCGAAGCCAGCACTGGGGCTTCATTTTGTTTGGGGTTGTGTCCAGATAGGTCACTTACGTTGTAAAGCCTCTGTTTGTGTGATGAGAACACCAACCATGAATTAAGAGGCACCTTTCTAAGATGTTATCAATATGAAAGAGAAGATTAGCTGTTGTCTAAAGGTGTTGCACTGTTTCGTGGGGTGTTTCATGCATGTGAAGAGTTAGGAAAGGACTTTGAAAAACTCTATATAACTCAAGTAAACTGCTAGACTAATGTTCAATTATTTTAGGAACTTTCTATATACATTTATGACAGTCAAGATTAAAGCCAAACATTTGTATTTTTGTTTCCAGGCATCATCGGTTACACAGAGTATCTATTCCTGCTCTGCATTTTAACAAGTAAGTATGTTTGATTAGATATTTTATTTAAAAAAGAAAACATACGTAAGATGTTAGTTTGAACGTGGTTTCTTGTCTTATCTCGTTTCTCGGTCCTTTCCCAGAACCTCATGCTGGCTTTAAGATAGCTTTCAACATGTTTGATGCAGATGGAAACAAAATGGTGGACAAACGGGAGTTCTTGGTGGTATGTAATTATCTTAAGGTTAAATGAGAAGGATAGTTCCTTTGGTTAGTGAAGGAAGTCTGAATAACATCGGAACATCTTCTGTCTTCTAACCAGCTTGAGGAAATCTTCCGTAAGAAAAAGGATAGAAAAGAAGCAGATGATGGTGCTCCAAGGTCTGACAAGCTGGTAAGGAGAGGCATTTATTTCTGGAATATTCTCCGCATTTAGGCCATGCATTTATTCTAGGTATTAATTCCTGTAAAGTTCAGTTAGATAGAAATGACGAAGAGCAATGTTTCCCCATTATACATTTAAAGTTTGGAACAATAAAATTGTCCTGCAGGAAGTATGGAAGTCAGGAAGAAAGTGTTTGAGCTGTAGACAGACGGTATGTTGGATATGGTAGACTGTAGACAGACCGCATGGTGGATGTGGTAGACTGTAGACAGACCGCATGGTCGATGTGGTAGACTGTTGACAGACATTTATGGTGGATGTGGTAGACTGTTGACAGACATTATGGTGGATGTGGTAGACTGTAGACAGACATTATGGTGGATGTGGTAGACTGTAGACAGACATTATGGTGGATGTGGTAGACTGTAGACAGACATTATGGTGGATGTGGTAGACTGTAGACAGACCGCATGGTGGATGTGGTAGACTGTTGACAGACATTATGGTGGATGTGGTAGACTGTAGACAGACATTATGGTGGATGTGGTAGACTGTTGACAGACATTATGGTGGATGTGGTAGACTGTAGACAGACCGCATGGTGGATGTGGTAGACTGTAGACAGACCGCATGGTGGATGTGGTAGACTGTTGACAGACATTATGGTGGATGTGGTAGACTGTAGACAGACGGTATGTTGGATGTGGTAGACTGTAGACAGACCGCATGGTGGATGTGGTAGACTGTAGACAGACCGCATGGTGGATGTGGTAGACTGTTGACAGACATTATGGTGGATGTGGTAGACTGTTGACAGACATTATGGTGGATGTGGTAGACTGTAGACAGACATTATGGTGGATGTGGTAGACTGTTGACAGACATTATGGTGGATGTGGTAGACTGTTGACAGACATTATGGTGGATGTGGTAGACTGTAGACAGACATTATGGTGGATGTGGTAGACTGTAGACAGACATTATGGTGGATGTGGTAGACTGTAGACAGACATTATGGTGGATGTGGTAGACTGTAGACAGACCGCATGGTGGATGTGGTAGACTGTAGACAGACCGCATGGTGGATGTGGTAGACTGTTGACAGACATTATGGTGGATGTGGTAGACTGTAGACAGACGGTATGTTGGATGTGGTAGACTGTAGACAGACCGCATGGTGGATGTGGTAGACTGTAGACAGACCGCATGGTGGATGTGGTAGACTGTTGACAGACATTATGGTGGATGTGGTAGACTGTTGACAGACATTATGGTGGATGTGGTAGACTGTAGACAGACATTATGGTGGATGTGGTAGACTGTTGACAGACATTATGGTGGATGTGGTAGACTGTAGACATACATTATGGTGGATGTGGTAGACTGTTGACAGACATTATGGTGGATGTGGTAGACTGTAGACAGACATTATGGTGGATGTGGTAGACTGTAGACAGACATTATGGTGGATGTGGTAGACTGTAGACAGACATTATGGTGGATGTGGTAGACTGTAGACAGACCGCATGGTGGATGTGGTAGACTGTTGACAGACATTATGGTGGATGTGGTAGACTGGTGACAGACATTATGGTGGATGTGGTAGACTGTTGACAGACATTATGGTGGATGTGGTAGACTGTAGACAGACGGTATGTTGGATGTGGTAGACTGTAGACAGACCGCATGGTGGATGTGGTAGACTGTTGACAGACATTATGGTGGATGTGTTAGACTGTAGACAGACAGTATGGTGGATGTGGTAGACTGTAGACAGACATTATGGTGGATGTGGTAGACTGTAGACAGACATGGTTAATGTGGTAGGCTGTAGATAGACAGTATGGTGGATGTAACACCAGGATTTGATCACAATGATAAGACAGACTATCTGAGTGAGGTCCTATCACATCAACAGTACAACAGGATTAGTCTTATTCAGTGAACCAATGAAAGGAGTGTACATTTTTGTAAATGTTTACATTAAAATTAATGTAAAATCTTTAGATTGATAGACTATGAAATGTTTTGTGATAATGTCCTGTATTGTTGAAGACACCTTTGAACATAGAACAATGGACAGTCTTCCCTGCATGTTCTAACATGGTTCAATCTCTACCCTATCTCTAACATGGTTCTATCTCTAACATGGTTCTATCTCCAGCCTCTTTAACATGGTTCTATCTCTACCACATATCTCTAACATGGTTCTATCTCTACCCTATCTCTAACATGGTTCTATCTCTACCCTATCTCGAACATGATTCTATCTCTACCCTATCTCTAACATGGTTCTATCTCTACCCTATCTCTAACATGGTTCTATCTCTCCCCTTTCCCTAACATGGTTCTATCTCTAACATGGTTCTATCTCTACCCTATCTCTTTATTTTTTTAACCTTTATTTTACTAGGCAAGTCAGTTAAGAACAAATTCTTATGTTTAATGACGGCCTAGGAACAGTGGGTTACCTTGTCAACTCGGGGATTCGATCTTGCAACCTTTCGGTTACAAGTCCAACGCTCTAACCACCTGCTGCCCCATGGTTCTCTACCCTATCTCTACCCTATCTCTAACATGGTTCTATCTCTACCCTATCTCTAACATGTTTCTATCTCTACCCTATCTCTAACATGTTTCTATCTCTACCCTATCTCTCACATGGTTCTATCTTTACCCTATCTCTAACATGGTTCTATCTCTACCCTATCTCTAACATGGTTATATCTCTAACATTGTTATATCTCTACCCTATCTCTAGCATGTTTCTATCTCTACCCTATCTCTAACATGGTTCTATCTCTACCCTTTCTCTCACATGGTTCTATCTTTACCCTATCTCTAACATGGTTCTATCTCTACCCTATCTCTAATAATGTTCTATCTCTACCCTATCTCTAACATGGTTCTATCTCTAACATGGTTCTATCTTTACCCTATCTCTAACATGGTTCTATCTCTACCCTATCTCTAACATGGTTATATCTCTAACATTGTTATATCTCTACCCTATCTCTAACATGGTTCTATCTCTAACATGGTTCTATCTTTACCCTATCTCTAACATGGTTATATCTCTAACATTGTTATATCTCTACCCTATCTCTAACATGTTTCTATCTCTACCCTATCTCTAACATGTTTCTATCTCTACCCTATCTCTCACATGGTTCTATCTTTACCCTATCTCTAACATGGTTCTATCTCTACCCTATCTCTAACATGGTTATATCTCTAACATTGTTATATCTCTACCCTATCTCTATCATGTTTCTATCTCTACCCTATCTCTAACATGGTTCTATCTCTACCCTTTCTCTCACATGGTTCTATCTTTACCCTATCTCTAACATGGTTCTATCTCTACCCTATCTCTAATAATGTTCTATCTCTACCCTATCTCTAACATGGTTCTATCTCTAACATGGTTCTATCTTTACCCTATCTCTAACATGGTTCTATCTCTAACATGGTTCTATCTCTACCCTTTCTCTAACATGGTTCTATCTCAACCCTATCTCTAACATTGTTCTATCTCTACCCTATCTCTAACATGGTTCTATCTCTATCCTATCTCTAACATGGTTCTATCTCTACCCTATCTCTAACATGGTTCTATCTCTACCCTATCTCTAACATGGTTCTATCTCTACCCTATCTCTAACATGGTTCTATCTCTATCCTATCTCTAACATGGTTCTATCTCTACCCTATCTCTAACATGGTTCTATCTCTACCCTGTCTCTAACATGGTTCTATCTCTATCCTATCTCTAACATGGTTCTATCTCTACCCTATCTCTAACATGGTTCTATCTCTACCCTATCTCTAACATGGTTCTATCTGTAGCCTATCTCTAACATGGTTCTATCTCTATGCTATGATTAACATGGTTCTACCTCTACCCTCTCTAACATGGTTCTATCTCTAGCCTATCTCTAACATGGTTCTATCTCTACCCTATGATTAACATGGTTCTACCTCTACCCTCTCTAACATGGTTCTATCACTACCCTGTCTCTAACATGGTTCTATATCTTGCATGCCCGCATCCATCTTTCCCCTGCATTTTATAGAACTTACAACTGTATGGGAACCGGGAGTCCCGTGCACAGAGAGTATGTATTCTCCCTCTCACCAGAATATCTGCACTTTCTGTTATGTGTTTTCTTCATGGCTAGCCTGTTGCATGTGGCCTATTTTGCTTATGAAAAATGTAAGGAATCTACTGTAGTAACTTAGCCAAGTGAGCTAATGGGCATGAAAACCACGGAAGCCATTCCATGCTAAATGCATTGATGGTATTACTGTATCTTGGCCTTCTCATGTGCAAGGTTAGCAGAGCGTCATGCGAGCTGCGAGGTAGCCAGGACAATGCAGCCGTAATGGGTCCAGTCCAAACTCTGGCTGTGCCGCTGGACTGCCACAGCAGAGCAGATGATTTATGTACTGGCCTGCTGTCTGTCAGAGTGGCTGGCTGAGCGATGGGTTCCTTTTCAAAAGGCCCTTATCTGAAGACTGACAGCATTCCTCCCGGACCCCCATGTTTTATTTTTACAGTTTCTTAAAAAGGGGTATTTGGGCTCGGGTTACCTTTTGTGGTGGGCTTGACCATGCTGATCGGCGTGCCAGTCAGTGAGAGCTATAGAGCTAGTACTGCTAGAATGAATGTCTCAACACAGACACATAGAAAAGGGTGCTGCTGCAGCTAGCAAGAAGAAAACCAGTGCTTTTGAGATGGTTGTTTTAAGACCTGTTGGGTTAAGGTGTGTCTTGGTTTTGATTTGTTCTGCATCACTCAAGGTATCCTCTCAGAGAATGGTTCAAAAGGCAAATCTTTTCAAACTCTACATGACAGGCATGTCTTGAAACCTGCGGTTGGGCTTTCCCCACCCGTGTATTCTAATTACAAACGTTTCATACTCTTTTAATGGGCCGAGATGGAGAGAGAGCAGCGGTACATTAAAGACTTAGTAATTAGCTCTGGGATCAAGTCATGAATTTCCCTCTGGTGAAGAGCGATGAAGCGCAGAGGAAGAGATGTTTTATCAGCTGTCTCAACTGTCTCATTCCCCTGCCAGGCATGGAAAAATAATAAGATAAATAAATATTATGAAATGAAGCAAGACACATTTTGAGGACATGTGTTAGAGGATCTGGCCCTCACTGGTTGGCTGTTCGTGGTGCCTTTGAACAAGGCGATGTCGAGACATGAGAGACATCGAGAACCAGGGCAAAAAGGATGAGGTAAAAAAAATCAGCACTTGTCAACAGAGTGTTTTGCTCACCTGTGGGTGGAGGCAGAAGTTGGCCCTGGAAAACTGTTTCACTGGGAATATTTGTTTCAAGGAAAGTCCTAGAGCTAAAACCTGATTGAATGGTGAACAGTACTACAGCTGAAGTCGGAAGTTTACATACACTTAGGTTGGAGTCATTAAAACTTGTTTTTCAATCACTCCACAAATTTCTTGTTAACAAACTATAGTTTTGGCAAGTCGGTTAGGACATCTACTTTGTAATTACACAAGTAATTTTTCCAACAATTGTTTACAGACAGATGATTTCACTTATAATTCACTGTATCACAATTCCAGTGGGTCAGAAGTTTACATACACTAAGTTGACTGTGCCTTTAAACAGCTTGGAAAATTCCAGAAAATTTGAGTCAATTTGAGTCAATTGGAGGTGTACCTGTGGATGTATTTCAAGGCCTACCTTCAAACTCAGCGCCTCTTTGCTTGACATCATGGGAAAATCAAAAGAAATCAGCCAAGACCTCAGAAAAATCAATGTAGAACTCCACAAGTTTGGTTCATCCTTCGGAGCAATTTCCAAACTCCTGAAGGTACCACGTTCATCTGTACAAACAGTAGCACGCAAGTATAAACACCATGGGACCACGCAGCCGTCATACCGCTCAGGAAGGAGACGTGTTCTGTCTCATAGAGATGAGCGTACTTTGGTGCGAAAAGTCCAATTCAGTCCCAGAACAATAGCAAAGGACCTTTTGTTGAGGAAACAGATACAAAAGTATCTATATCCACAGTAAAACAGGTCCTATATCGACATAACCTGAAAGGCCGCTCAGCAAGGAAGAGGCCACTGCTTCAAAACCACCATAAAAAAGCCTGAATACGGTTTGCAACTGCACATGGGGACAAAGATCGTACTTTTTGGATAAATGTCTACTGGTCTGATGAAACAAAAATAGAACTGTTTGGCCATAATGACCATTGTTATGTTTGGAGGAAAAAGGGTGACGCTTGCAAGCCGAATAACACCATCCCAACCGTGAAGCACGGGGGTGGCAGCATCATGTTGTGGGGGTGCTTTGCTGCTGGAGGGACTGGTGCACTTCACAAAATAGATGGCATCATGAGGAGGAAAATTATGTGGATATATTGAAGCAAAACATCTCAAGACATCAGTCAGGAAGTTAAAGCTTGGTCGCAAATGGGTCTTCCAAATGGACAATGACCCCAAGCATACTTCCAAAGTTGTGGCGAAATGGCTTAAGGACAGCAAAGTCAAGGTATTGGAGTGGCCATCACAAAGCCCTAACCTCAATCCCATAGAAAATGTGTGGGCAGAACTGAAAAAGTGTGTTCGAGCAAGGAGGCCTACAAACCTGACTCAGTTACACCAGCTCTGTCAGGAGGAATGGGCCAAAATTCACCCAATTTATTGTGGGAAGCGTGTGGAAGGCTACCTGAAACGTTTGACCCAAGTTAAACAATTTAAAGGCAATGCTACCAAATACTAATTGAGTGTATGTAAACTTCTGACCCACTGAGAATGTGACGTGAAGAAATAAAAGCTGAAATAAATCATTCTCTCTACTATTATTCTGACATTTCACATTCTTAAAATAAAGTGGTGATCCTAACGGACCTAAGACAGGGAATTTTTCCTTGGATTAAATGTCAGGAATTGTGAAAAACTGAGTTTAAATGTATTTGGCTAAGGTGAGTGTAAACATCCGACTTCAACTGTACATGTAATGTTATCATTCATATAACTAGTATTACTAGTACTGTTACCAAAGAGTAATAATGCTAGACTCTCCATTATTATATCAATAGGACTGCAGGAGTAAAGGAATTCACTGTTGCATGACCTTACTGAGTGAGAGTTGGTCACACTGGTGAGAAGCAGCCTTGTTTGTTTGATGTCACACTAGTCCAGACATAACATTCACTTGGATGAAAAAGACACTGGCTTCCACAAACACTTTGGGATGTTGCATCTGAAAGAATCATTGTATTCTTGAAATGTATTGGATGGTTTCAATTGCCCATGATTATACAAGAGTGGCAACATTTTCTCATTGATAGGGTGTAACCTGCCTCCCCCTCTGGGACATGGTAGGGTGGGCCACTATCAACTACAATGAACAAAGAGAGATATCATTCCAAAATGTTTATTTAATCACAATCTGATCCCATTTCACAAGTGTGGATGAAAAGTACACCGTAACCTGCATTCAGCTCGCAGCTATGTTCAAACGATGATGTATTCAGATTGAATGGATTCAGTTACACTGTAAACCTGTCATGAATTCACCCTTCACGCCCTGTGTGTCTCGGACATATGCAGCTGTCTTGGCTGAATTCCTCGCCAGAAGGCTGCATGCTCCAGTGCAGAGCAGAGCTCACAGCTTTATGGATGGGGTGTTTCGGTCTTTCACAGACTGTGGTTACTATACCGACAGTGAGGACTTCTCAGCACTCATGTCCTGTCTAAGACTGCCTGGCTGGGTGGTTGGATGTCAGAGAGTTATTTTACTGTTGTCACTGCTAGGAGGAGTTCAGTAGTGTCAATCAGTTCAAATCAGTTGGCTATTTGAAAGATACTCTGTCTGCCTGTCTGTCGGTCGGTCTGTTTGTCTATTCATCTGTCTGTTTCTAGTTCTGTCTGTCCGTCCGTCTGTCCGTCCGTCTGTCCATCTCTACTTCTGTCTGTCCATCAGTCTGTTTGCCTGTTTTTGTGTGTGTGTTTAATGCTAATGCCTGATGCTAATGCTGTTAATATCTGCCAGATGTGCTCTGTCGTCATCTAACAGCTCTGCCTCCACTACTCTACCACCATCACAGGTCCTTAGAAAAGAGGCCCAGCAGTTAGAGCCCCGGGGCATGTGGGATGCTCTGAGAAAGGGGGCAAGCCAAGCTCTCTTTTCTGACCTGGAGGTAGCTACACAAGTCTTGTTTTCAGATGTGTCCCTTTCCTATTTAACCTGTAGATGTTTACGGGTTCTCTTGATTGGGTCTGTGTAATGTTGTGTCTTAAATGTCACATGATATGGATCATGCTCAATATATTGATTTATTTTGTTGTTGATGATAAACTATGTTGTTGGCCCTAGTTTGGTTGATGACTCTGATATGGCTCAGTACCATGTGTAACTGTCAGGAGGAGGGAAAATGCTGGAAGTTCAACGTTGGTCTCCCTGTGTTTCCTAGCCACATATGAACCATTAACATAGTCAATTGTAAAATGACTGAAGTGTGCTACATTTACACATTGATATTAGACAATGAAGGGAGCATAAAAGCATTTGTCGGCATTTGTGTTGTTCAAGAGCTCTCTATGTGGCACTTGGCTGCATGTTTCTACGTACAAGCATGTGTGTGTTTGTGTGAGTCAAATGTATTTTGCATGGTTGGGTCCTTGTAGATAAATGGTCCTCGTGGTCGGCCATAAGTGGTCCTTTTCTTTATGAGGAATGGAAGTCAGACTGAATCACAAATGTGTTTTCCCTTCCAGAATATAGATGAAAATATGACCGACACGACCCTGCTGGTTCATTTCTTCGGGAAAAAGGGAAAGGCAGAGTTGGGCTTTGATGATTTTTACAGGCAAGTAGGGAAATGTACAAAAACTCCAACTTACATCTTGCATTTGCAGTGTCAGATATATATATATAATGTGCAACAAAGTACTGAGTAAGGGTCTCAATACTTTCCGAATGCGCTGTATATAATGTACAATACACAATTGTAATTTCTACTAATTATAGAAATATTTGCAATTGAATTAATCATACTCATCCTAACTCATTGTGGTAGCTATAGTCAGGTACCCAGTCCAGTGTCCCCTCTCTCTGTACTGTATGTGAGTTGGTGGTGGCATTACCTATTACCAGTGCCTCTATCTCTCTCTTCACTTCTCTGTCTCCCTCTCCATCTCTCTGTCTCTCTCTTCACCTCGCTGTCTCCCTCTCCATCTCTCTGTCTCCCTCTTCACCTCGCTGTCTCCCACTGCTCTCCGTCTCCCTCTTCACTCCCCACTGTCTCCCTCTCCAACTCTGTCTCCCTCATCACCTCGCTGTCTCCCTCTCCATCTCCCTCTTCACTCCTCTCTGCCTCCCTCTCCTCCCTGTCTCCCTCTCTTTCTCCCTCTCCACCCTTCTCTGTCTCCCTCTCCACCCTTCTCTGTTTCCCTCTCCACCCCTCTCTGTCTCCCTCTCCATCCCTCCCCAGATTCATGGACAACTTGCAGACAGAGGTGCTTGAGATTGAGTTCCTGTCCTATTCCAAAGGCCTGCCTATCATCAGTGAGGAGGACTTTGCCCACATCCTGTTGCGTTTCACCAACGTAGACGACATTGCAGGTTACCTGGACAATGTGCGCAAGAGCATTACAGATGAGAAGGTGATTGTGGAGCGCTTGCAATGTAGTCTTTGCCTTATGCTAACACACTCAAACACCCTAAGGCTCCCCCTCACCTCAAACTACCTCCATCCTCCATCCCCCCTCACCTCAAATTAACTCCATCTCCCCTCACCTCAAATGACCTCCATCCCCCTTCACCTCAAACTACCTCCATCCCCCCTCACCTCAAACTACCTCCATCCCCCCTCACCTCAAACTACCTCCATCCCCCTTCACCTCAAACTACCTCCATCCCCCCTCACCTCAAACTACCTCCATCCCCCTTCACCTCAAACTACCTCCATCCCCCCTCACCTCAAATTAACTCCATCTCCCCTCACCTCAAATGACCTCCACACCCCCTTCACCTCAAACTACCTCGATCCCCCCTCACCTCAAACTACTCCATCTACCTCTATTTCCCACCTCAAACTACCTCCATCTCCTCTCACCTCAAACTACCTCCATCTCCTCTCACCTCAAACTACCTCCATCTCACCTCAAACTACCTCCATTTCCCCTTACCTCAAACTACCTCTATCTCCCCTCACCTCAAACTACCTATATCCCCCTCACCTTAAACTACCTCCATATCACATCAAACTACCTCCATCCCCCCTCACCTCAAACTACCTCCATTCCCCCTCACCTTAAACAACCTCCATCTACCTCCATCTCCCCTCAAACTACCTCAATATCCCCTCACCTCAAACCACCTCCATCTCCCCTCAACTCAAATTACCTCCATCCCTCTTCACCTCAAACTACCTCCATCCCTCTTCACCTCAAACTACCTCTATCCCCCCTCACCTCAAACTACCTCCATTTCCCCTCACCTCAAACTACCTCCAGCTACCTCCATCTCACCTCAAACTACATCCATCCCCCTCACCTAAAACTACCTTAATCTCCCCTCAGCTCAAACTACTCCATCTACCTCTATCTCCCACCTCAAACTACCTCCATCTCCCCTCACCTCAAACTACCTCCATCTCCCCTCACCTCAAACTACCTCCATCTCACCTCAAACTACATCCATCCCCCTCACCTAAAACTACCTTAATCTCCCCTCACCTCAAACTACCTCCATCTCACCTCAAACTACTTCCATCCCCCTCACCTAAAACTACCTTAATCTCCCCTCACCTCAAACTACTCCATCTACCTCTATCTCCCACCTCAAACTACCTCCATCTCCCCTCACCTCAAACTACCTCTATCTCCCCTCACCTCAAACTACCTCCATCTCACCTCAAACTACATCCACCCCCCCTCACCTAAAACTACCTTAATCTCCCCTCACCTCAAACTACCTCCATCTCCCCTCACCTCAAACTACCTCCATCTCACCTCAAACTACATCCACCCCCCCTCACCTAAAACTACCTTAATCTCCCCTCACCTCAAACTACATCCCTCTCACCTCAAACTACCTCCATCTCCCCTCACCTCAAACTACCTCTATCTCCCCTCACCTCAAACTACCTCCATCTCACCTCAAACTACATCCACCCCCCCTCACCTCAAACTACCTCTATCCCACTCACCTTAAACTACCTCCATATCACATCAAACTACCTCCATCCCCCCTCACCTCAAACTACCTCCATCTCCCCTCACCTCAAACTACCTCCATCTCACCTCAAACTACATCCACCCCCCCTCACCTAAAACTACCTTAATCTCCCCTCACCTCAAACTACATCCATCTCACCTCAAACACCCTCCATCTCCCCTCACCTCAAACTACCTCTATCTCCCCTCACCTCAAACAACCTCCATCTCACCTCAAACTACATCCACCCCCCCTCACCTCAAACTACCTCCATCTCACCTCAAACTACCTCCATCTCCCCTCACCTCAAACTACCTCTATCCCCCTCACCTTAAACTACCTCCATATCACATCAAACTACCTCCATCTCCCCTCACCTCAAACTACCTCCATCTCCCCTCACCTCAAACTACCTCCATCTCCCCTCACCTCAAACTACCTCCATCTCACCTCAAACTACCTCCATCTCCCCTCACCTCAAACTACCTCTATCCCCCTCACCTTAAACTACCTCCATATCACATCAAACTACCTCCATCTCCCCTCACCTCAAACTACCTCCATCTCCCCTCACCTTAAACTACCTCCATCTCCCCTCACCTCAAACTACCTCCATCTCACCTCACCTCAAACTACCTCCATCTCACCTAAAACTCCCTTCATCTCCCCTCACCTCAAACTACCGCCATTTACCTCCATCTCCCCTCACCTTAAACTACCTACATCCCCCCTCACCTCAAACTACCTCCATCTACCTCCATCTCACCTCAAACTACCTCCATATCACCTCAATCTACCTCCATCCCCCTCACCTCAATCTACCTCCATCTCACCTCAAACTACATCTATCCCCCTCACCTAAAACTACCTCCATCCCGCTCACCTCAAACTACCGCCATTTACCTCCATCTACTTCCATCTCACCTCAAACTACATCTATCCCCCCTCACCTAAAACTAACTCCATCCCCGCTCACCTCACACTACCTCCATCCCCCTCACCTAAAACTAACTCCATCCCCGCTCACCTCAAACTACCGCCATTTACCTCCATCTACCTCCATCTCACCTCAATCTACCTCCATCTCACCTCAAACTACATCTATCCCCGCTCACCTCACACTACCTCCATCCCCCTCACCTAAAACGACCTACATCTCATCTCAAACTACCTCCATCTCCCCTGACCTCAAACTACCCCCGTCTCCCCTCACCTAAAACTACCTCTATCCCCCCTCACCTTAAACTACCTCCATCCCCCCTCACCTCAAACTACCTCCATCCCCCTCACCTCACACTACCTCCATCCCCCCTCACCTAAAACTACCTCTATCTATCCCCCCTCACCTTGAACTACCTCCATCCCCCCTCACCTAAAACTACCTACATCTCATCTCAAACTACCTCCGTCTCCCCTCACCTAAAACTACCTCCATCCCCCCTCACCTCAAACTACCTCCATCTCCGCTCACCTCAAACTACCTCCAACTCCCCTCACCTCACCTCAAGCTACCTCCATATCACCTCAATCTACCTCCATCCCCCTCACCTCAAACGACCTCCATATCACCTCAATCTACCTCCATCCCCCTCACCTAAAACTACCTCCATATCACCTCAATCTACCTCCATCCCCCTCACCTAAAACTACCTCCATATCACCTCAATCTACCTCCATCCCCCTCACCTCAAACTACCTCCATATCACCTCAATCTACCTCCATCCCCCTCACCTAAAACTTCCTCCATCCCCCTCCTCCACCCCTTTACTGTTACCTCCCAGAAACCCCCCCTCTGCCCCCCTTAACCTTCCAGACGACCCCCCCACACACCCCCCTCCCCCTTAACCCCCACCAGATGATCCCCCCTACACACCCGCTCAGCCCTTTGCCCTTGACTCACCAACACCCCCTGGCCCCCAAGGCAACTCAGCCTAAATAGCCTCATAGCCTTTTGTTCCAGACACATGCAAGTGTGCTTTACTTAGTTTGGAAGTGTGAGATTGATTTAGTCAACCAGTAATCAACTGGTCATTCTCATGTTTTTCAATCAATTAAATCTTATTTTCTATTTTCAGTTTTGACATAAAAGAAAATTAAATGTTACTTATTTAGCAATAAACTGAGTGGCAATAATGTGTAGAGTGGTTTCAGGTAACCAGCTTGCCATAACATAGATAGTGATACACCAAGATGGAATGGAATTTCTTATTGTGTAATTTCTGTTCTGTGGTATTACTGAAATTATTAATGTGGACATACTATCTAACCAAATACTTGTCTGAAAACTTCTCTGTTGTTTTTCACTTGCGGTGAAGACAACCGTGAATTAGTTGCTGAGTGAAACTTTCACATTTTAGGTTTTTAGTTTGTTTTTCATTCGACACACTGACCCGCACATAAGGAGGTGAGCAGCTTCTCAGCGGGCCGAGTAGCTTGTTGCTAGATCGCCATTGATAATCAAGTGGGTCTCGTCGTTGTGCTAAGAGATAGTTTATGGAGCTTGCTTTGTTAAAATAGCAAAGCGTCACAAATGGCTCGTTACATCATTTGTTAGGCTCAGTGTGTTGGTTGTGTTGGAGGGGCCACTGAGGGAGGGAGCGAGCTATAGGAGTTTCTAGTAGCATTGGGATGGTTGTGTCGGAAGGGCGCCGGAGGGAGCGAGCTATAGGAGTTTCTAGTAGCAGTGGGATGGTTGAGTGGACATCAATAGGGCCTGTGTTTGACTCATCTGCCAACCCTGAGATGTTTGGGATTCAGCCCCCTTTTGTTTTTGTTTATGTAAGTGTTAGGTTAATCTGCTTTAGAAAACTCTACAAACACTCTGACCTTTTCCCCAAAAGCTACAATCAACTCATAGTATCCATACCAGGGGGGAACAACCCAGCGATGTATACTCTGTCTGTTTGGTCATTTTCCTGCCTTTGTGTCTGTTATCTGTGTGATGTCTTCAAGGTCCCGCGGACACTAAAGGCTTCCCTCTGGTTTAAGTGGAGTAGATTATGTGTCATGTGAAGTGCTGTTGCATTGTCTGGCTGGCCTTTTGGGTTGGGACATCCAGTCGTTTGCTTTATGTGTAATTCATTCCTGTCTCTCTCACGCCGTTTGAGCCTCAGATTTGACTCTTTTTACTTTTATACTTTAATATAATAGAGAATCTTTTTCAGTTTTTATTGATTTGAGTTGAGATAAATTACTGTTTAGTCTGCTTTGTAAAATGAATAGATTTAAATTGATTTGACTGACTTGGATTTGACTTTGATTTGAATTTGACTTTTTTAATCTTGTAGGGAATCACCTTTGATGAGTTCAGATCCTTCTTCCAATTCATGAACAACTTGGAGGATTTCGCTATAGCCATGCAAATGTACAACTTTGCCAACCGTTCCATTGGCCAAGGTTTGTTCCAATCATTCCATTGGCCAAGGTTTGTTCCAAACGTTCCATTGGCCAAGGTTAGTTCCAATCATTCCATTGGCCAAGGTTAATTCCAATCATTCCATTGGCCAAGGTTTGTTCCAAACGTTCCATTGACCAAGGTTAGTTCAAATTGTTCCATTGGCCAAGGTTAGTTACAATCATTCCATTGGCCAAGGTTTGTTCCAATCATTCCATTGGCCAAGGTTTGTTCCAAACGTTCCATTGACCAAGGTTTGTTCAAATTGTTCCATTGACCAAGGTTAATTCCAATCATTCCATTGGCCAAGGTTTGTTCCAAACGTTCCATTGACCAAGGTTAGTTCAAATTGTTCCATTGGCCAAGGTTAGTTACAATCATTCCATTGGCCAAGGTTTGTTCCAATCATTCCATTGGCCAAGGTTTGTTCCAAACGTTCCATTGACCAAGGTTTGTTCCAATCGTTCCATTGACCAAGGTTAGTTCCAATCATTCCATTGTCCAAGGTTTGTTCCAATCATTCCATTGTCCAAGGTTTGTTCCAATCATTCAATTGTCCAAGGTTTGTTCCAATCATTCCATTGGCCAAGGTTTGTTCCAATCATTCCATTGGCCAAGGTTTGTTCCAAACGTTCCATTGGCCAAGGTTTGTTCCAATCATTCCATTGTCCAAGGTTTGTTCCAAACGTTCCATTGGCCAAGGTTTGTTCCAAACGTTCCATTGTCCAAGGTTTGTTCCAATCATTCCATTGTCCAAGGTTTGTTCCAAACGTTCCATTGGCCAAGGTTTGTTCCAAACGTTCCATTGGCCAAGGTTTGTTCCAAACGTTCCATTGGCCAAGGTTTGTTCCAAACGTTCCATTGTCCAAGGTTTGTTCCAATCATTCCATTGTCCAAGGTTTGTTCCAAACGTTCCATTGGCCAAGGTTTGTTCCAAACGTTCCATTGTCCAAGGTTTGTTGCAATCATTCCATTGTCCAAGGTTTGTTCCAAACGTTCCATTGGCCAAGGTTAGTTCCAAACGTTCCATTGACCAAGGTTTGTTCCAAACGTTCCATTGGCCAAGGTTAGTTCCAAACGTTCCATTGACCAAGGTTAGTTTCACTCTTTATTTGATTTGTTTGACTACTGAAATACATGGACGAGGAATAACCACACTGTTTTTACACTGTTCCATTGTTCCACTCTTCAACTGTTCCACTCGTCCACTGTTTACACTGTTCCACTCTTCAACTGTTCCACTCATCCACTGTTTACACTGTTCCACTCTTCAACTGTTCCACTCTTCCACTGTTAACACACCATCTATACACTATGACTGCGTCCCAAATGGCACCATATTCCCTATATAGTGCACTACTTTTGACCTCATTGACCCTGGTATAGGGAAAAGGGTGCCATCTGGGACGGAGACTACAATGGTAGTCCAACTTAGTGGCACAAATAGTGGTGTGCTGATTCTGTTCCCCTCGTCCCTCTCAGATGAGTTGGCCCGTGCAGTCTATGTGACGACGGGGCTGAAGCTGACTGAACACCTGGTCAACACTGTGTTCCACATCTTCGACGAGGACCGTGACGGACAGCTCAGTTACAAGGAGTTCATTGGTGTCATGAAGGACCGGCTGCACCGCCGCACGGTAAGGAGAGGGGCAGGCAGGCAAGGAGGGAGGGAAGGAGGGTAAGACAGGCAGGGTGGGAAGGAGAGTAAGACAGGCAGGGAGGGAAGGAGGGTAAGACAGGCAAGAAAGGAAGGAGGGTAAGACAGGCAGGAAAGGAAGGAGTGTAAGACAGGCAGGAAAGGAAGGAGTGTAAGACAGGCAGGGAGGTAAGGAGGCAGGCTGGGAAGGAGGAGGCAGGGAGGTAAGGAGGGTAAGACAGGCAGGGAGGGAAGGAGGGTAAGACAGGCAGGGAGGTAAGGAGGCAGGCTGGGAAGGAGGAGGCAGGGAGGAAGGGTGGAGTAGAGTTGTGTGGAGGCCGTCAGGATAGCTGATAGAGGTATAGTCCTTCATATGTAATGGGAACAGGGATGAATAGATCATGTTCACAGAATCTGTCTAAACAGAGCAATGCATGTTTATGATAAGCTATGTTTAGAATTACCATGTCTTATATGTTGATAGTTTAGACACAGTCACTATCTAATGTTGATAGTTTAGAAAGAGTCACTATCTAATGTTGATAGTTTATGGAACAGTCACTATCTAATGTTGATAGTTTAGAAAGAGTCACTATCTAATGTTGATAGTTTATGGAACAGTCACTATCTAATGTTGATAGTTTAGAAAGAGTCACTATCTAATGTTGATAGTTTATGGAACAGTCACTATCTAATGTTGATAGTTTAGATAGTGACTGGTCCCTAATGTTGATTGTTTGGGAAGCAGTCACTATCTAATGTGGATAGTTTAAAAAGAGTCACTATCTAATGTTGATCGTTTAAACACAGTCACTATCTAATGTTGATAGTTTAGACACAGTCACTATCTAATGTTGATAGTTTCGACACAGTCACTATCTAATGTTGATAGTTTACACACAGTCACTATCTAATGTGGATAGTTTAAAAAGAGTCACTATCTAATGTTGATAGTTTACACACAGTCACTATCTAATGTTGATTGTTTGGGAAGCAGTCACTATCTAATGTGGATAGTTTAAAAAGAGTCACTATCTAATGTTGATAGTTTAGTCACAGTCACTATCTAATGTTGATAGTTTAGACACAGTCACTATCTAATGTTGATAGTTTAGACACAGTCACTATCTAATGTTGATAGTTTACACACAGTCACTATCTAATGTTGATAGTTTAGACACAGTCACTATCTAATGTTGATAGTTTAGACACAGTCACTATCTAATGATAGTTTAGACACAGTCACTATCTAATGATAGTTTAGATACAGTCACTATCTAATGTTGATAGTTTAGATACAGTCACTATCTAATGTTGATAGTTTAGACAGTCACTATCTAATGCTGATAGTTTAAGGAACAGTCACTACCTAATGTTCATAGTTTAGATACAGTCACTATCTAATGTTGATAGTTTAGGGAACAGTCACTATCTAATGTTGATAGTTTAGGGAACAGTCATTTTCTAATGTTGATAGTTTAGGGAACAGTCATTTTCTAATGTTGATAGTTTAGTCACAGTCACTATCTAATGTTGATAGTTTAGTCACAGTCACTACCTAATGTTGATAGTTTAGACACAGTCACTATCTAATGTTGATAGTTCAGTCACAGTCACTATCTAATGTTGATAGTTTAGACACAGTCACTATCTAATGTCTATAGTTTAGACACGGTCACTATCTGATAGTTTAGGCACAGTCACTATCTAATGTTGATAGTTTAGACACAGTCACTATCTAATGATAGTTTAGACACAGTCACTATCTAATGTTGATAGTTTAGACACAGTCACTATCTAATGATAGTTTAGACACAGTCACTATCTAATGATAGTTTAGATACAGTCACTATCTAATGTTGATAGTTTAGATACAGTCACTATCTAATGTTGATAGTTTAGACAGTCACTATCTAATGTTGATAGTTTAGACAGTCACTATCTAATGCTGATAGTTTAAGGAACAGTCACTACCTAATGTTCATAGTTTAGATACAGTCACTATCTAATGTTGATAGTTTAGGGAACAGTCACTATCTAATGTTGATAGTTTAGGGAACAGTCATTTTCTAATGTTGATAGTTTAGGGAACAGTCATTTTCTAATGTTGATAGTTTAGGGAACAGTCACTATCTAATGTTGATAGTTTAGGGAACAGTCATTTTCTAATGTTGATAGTTTAGGGAACAGTCATTTTTGTCAATGTCGCAAATACATGAGAACAGTTTTCATATTCATTATTTGTTTTACATTGGTTCATGTTCATTGGTTCTTGTTCATTTATTCATGATCATTTGTTCATGGTCATTGGCTCATGGTTAATGGTTAATGGTCAAATGAGTCGCTTATCTGACATTTTGACAGTCAGGTGATTTCACTGTCTCAATTCCACTTCTAATTTCTGCTTCCAAGTCTTGTGAAGATTTGCCTCCACCTAGTGGCGGATAATGACCATTGTATTTTACATTTTCTGTTTACATTATTCTCTATTTCTCTTTCTCTCTCTATCTCTCTCTCTCTCTCTTTATCTCTCTCTCTCTCAGGCGTTTAGAGTGGATGACAAGAAGAAGTTCACCTCTTTCAAGTCCTGTCTGAAGAAGGAGATCTCGTCAGGCAGATAGGTATATCTAGACACTTTGTTCAATCCACAATAGAAGTATAGTTAACTTCTTGGCGCTACCCATCCCGTTAGCGGGATCATTTTTGTCAGCAACCGCTGAATAGCATAGCGCAACAGTCAAATAATATTAGCAAAAAATATTCATATTCATGAAATCACATGTGCAATATTGCAAAACACAGTTTAGCCTTTTGTTAATCTACCTGTCGTCTCAGATTTTGAAATTGTGCTTTACAGCGAAAGCAATCCAAGCGTTTGTGTAAGTTTATCGATAGCATAGCATAACATCATGTACACTTAGCATCAGGAAGCTTGGTCACGAAAATCAGAAAAGCAATCAAATTAATCGTTTACCTTTGATGATCTTCGGATGTTTTCACTCACAAGACTCCCAGTTACACAACAAATGTTCCTTTTGTTCCATAAAGATTATTTTTATACCCAAAATACCAACATTTGTTTGTCGCGTTATGTTCGGAAATCCACAGGAAAGAGCGGTCACGACAATGCAGATGTATATTCCAAATAATATCCATAATGTCCACAGAAACATGTCAAATGTTTTTTATAATCAATCCTCATGTTGTTTTTAAAATATATATTAGATAATATATCAACCGAGTGTGTAGGTTTTTCAATAACAGCGGGAGGAACAATGGCAGCTTTCCTCAGTTGCGCAAAAACTCCCTCTGAGAGCCCCCACCTATCCACTTATGCAATGTAATCCTTCACGCTCATTTTTCAAAATAAAAGCCTGAAACTATGTCTAAAGACTGTTGACACCTTAGGGAAGCCATAGAAAAAGGAATCTGGTTGATATCCCTTTAAATGGAGGATAGGCTTGCATAGGAACAGAGAGGTTTCAAAATAAGAGGCACTTCCTGATTGGATTTTCCTCAGGCTTTCGCCTGCAATATCAGTTCTGTTATTCTCACAGACAATATTTTTACAGTTTTGGAAACTTTAGAGTGTTTTCTATCCTAATCTGACAAAATATATGCATATTCTAGTTTCTGGGGCTGAGAAATAGGCAGTTTCAAAAATTAAAATACTGCCCCCTACACGCAAAAGGTTAATGCTATTTTGATTTGGAGATGTAAATGCCACCATAACACATTATGATGGTCTTTGTTCCAGGTCCTTCTTCAAAGGAGCTTAATTTTTTATGAAGTAGATAGAACAATCTCTCTTTTCAACTAGTGAAGTGGTATGTTAAGTTAGCTCCTGGGATGTGGTATGTTAAATCAGCTCCTGGGATGTAGTATGTTAAGTCATCTCCTGGGATGTAGTATGTTGAGTCAGCTCCTGGGATTTGGTATGTTAAGTCAGCTCCTGGGATGTAGTATGTTTTGTCAGCTCCTGGGATTTGGTATGTTAAGTCAGCTCCTGGGATGTGGTATGTTAAGTCAGCTCCTGGGATGTAGTATGTTAAGTCATCTCCTGGGATGTAGTATGTTAAGTCAGCTCCTGGGATCTGGTATGTTAAGTCAGCTCCTGCAATTTGGTATGTTAAGTCATCTCCTGGGATGTAGTATGTTAAGTCAGCTCCTGGGATCTGGTATGTTAAGTCAGCTCCTGGGATGTGGTATGTTAAGTCAGCTCCTGGGATCTGGTATGTTAAGTCAGCTGCTGGGATGTAGTTTGTTAAGTCAGCTCCTTGGATCTGTTATGTTAAGTCAGCTCCTGCAATTTGGTATGTTAAGTCATCTCCTGGGATGTAGTATGTTAAGTCAGCTCCTGGGATCTGGTATGTTAAGTCAGCTCCTGGGATGTAGTATGTTAAGTCAGCTCCTGGGATCTGGTATGTTAAGTCAGCTCCTGCAATTTGGTATGTTAAGTCATCTCCTGGGATGTAGTATGTTAAGTCAGCTCCTGGGATCTGGTATGTTAAGTCAGCTCCTGGGATGTGGTATGTTAAGTCAGCTCCTGGGATCTGATATGTTAAGTCAGCTGCTGGGATGTAGTTTGTTAAGTCAGGTCCTGGGATCTGTTATGTTAAGTCAGCTCCTGCAATTTGGTATGTTAAGTCATCTCCTGGGATGTAGTATGTTAAGTCAGCTCCTGGGATCTGGTATGTTAAGTCAGCTCCTGGGATGTAGTATGTTAAGTCAGCTCCTGGGATCTGGTATGTTAAGTCAGCTCCTGCAATTTGGTATGTTAAGTCAGCTCCTGGGTTGTGGTATGTTAAATAATCTCCTGGGATGTAGTATGTTAAGTAATCTCCTGGGATTTTATATGTTAAGTCAGCTCCTGGGATCTGGTATGTTAAGTCAGCTCCTGGGATGTGGTATGTTAAGTCAGCTCCTGGGATGTGGTATGTTAAGTCATCTCCTGGGATGATGTACAGTGCCTTGCGAAAGTATTCGGCCCCCTTGAACTTTGTAACCTTTTGCCACATTTCAGGCTTCAAACATAAAGATATAAAACTGTATTTTTTTGTGAAGAATCAACAACAAGTGGGACACAATCATGAAGTGGAACGACATTTATTGGATATTTCAAACTTTTTTAACAAATCAAAAACTGAAAAATTGGGCGTGCAAAATTATTCAGCCCCCTTAAGTTAATACTTTGTAGCGCCACCTTTTGCTGCGATTACAGCTGTAAGTCGCTTGGGGTATGTCTCTATCAGTTTTGCACATCGAGAGACTGAAATGTTTTCTCATTCCTCCTTGCAAAACAGCTTGAGCTCAGTGAGGTTGGATGGAGAGCATTTGTGAACAGCAGTTTTCAGTTCTTTCCACAGATTCTCGATTGGATTCAGGTCTGGACTTTGACTTCGCCATTCTAACACCTGGATATGTTTATTTTTGAACCATTCCATTGGAGATTTTGCTTTATGTTTTGGATCATTGTCTTGTTGGAAGACAAATCTCCGTCCTCAGGTCTTTTGCAGACTCCATCAGGTTTTCTTCCAGAATGGTCCTGTATTTGGCTCCATCCATCTTCCCATCAATTTTAACCATCTTCCCTGTCCCTGCTGAAGAAAAGCAGGCCCAAACCATGATGCTGCCACCACCATGTTTGACAGTGGAGATGGTGTGTTCAGGGTGATGAGCTGTGTTGCTTTTACGCCAAACATAACGTCTTGCATTGTTGCCAAAAAGTTCAATTTTGGTTTCATCTGACCAGAGCACCTTCTTCCACATGTTTGGTGTGTCTCCCAGGTGGCTTGTGGCAAACTTTAAACGACACTTTTTATGGATATCTTTAAGAAATGGCTTTCTTCTTGCCACTCTTCCATAAAGGCCAGATTTGTGCAATATACGACTGATTGTTGTCCTATGGACAGAGTCTCCCACCTCAGCTGTAGATCTCTGCAGTTCATCCAGAGTGATCATGGGCCTCTTGGCTGCATCTCTGATCAGTCTTCTCCTTGTATGAGCGGAAAGTTTAGAGGGACGGCCAGGTCTTGGTAGATTTGCAGTGGTCTGATACTCCTTCCATTTCAATATTATCGCTTGCACAGTGCTCCTTGGGATGTTTAAAGCTTGGGAAATCTTTTTGTATCCAAATCCGGCTTTAAACTTCTTCACAACAGTATCTCGGACCTGCTTGGTGTGTTCCTTGTTCTTCATGATGCTCTCTGCGCTTTTTTACGGACCTCTGAGACTATCACAGTGCAGGTGCATTTATACGGAGACTTGATTACACACAGGTGGATTGTATTTATCATCATTAGTCATTTAGGTCAACATTGGATCATTCAGAGATCCTCACTGAACTTCTGGAGAGAGTTTGCTGCACTGAAAGTAAAGGGGCTGAATAATTTTGCACGCCCAATTTTTCAGTTTTTGATTTGTTAAAAAAGTTTGAAATATCCAATAAATGTCGTTCCCCTTCATGATTGTGTCCCACTTGTTGTTGATTCTTCACAAAAAAATACAGTTTTATGTCTTTATTGTTTGAAGCCTGAAATGTGGCAAAAGGTCGCAAAGTTCAAGGGGGCCGAATACTTTCGCAAGGCACTGTATGTTAAGTCAGCTCCTGGTATGTGTTCCACACTAAACTCTTGTCAGCCTCAGCATCGAGTTTTACTGTAATATTAAGGCCTGATTACCTGCTACCAGACACCAGCTTAACTCTGCATACATGAGCAGTCCGATTTAAACACATATGAATGTTTCACAAGAAACAGACCATAGTGCTCAAACAACGTGATGAAACAACACAAGGCTGGCACTGGGTCCATTTACCGTACAAACTGATCTGCATGTTTTTACATTGGACTAAAAGATAAAAACATCTTGTCTCCAAGTGTATTTTATAGAACATAGTATAGAACATAGCATTCCAAATGGCATCCTATTCCCTTTATAGTGCGCTACATTATAGGGCTCCGGTCAAAAGTAGTGCATTATATAGAGAATAGGGTGCCATTTGGGATATAATCATAGAATTGCATACATTGTTTTTCAATCTCTGCTATTTGTCTGTAGCCCAATCAGGGTCAAAGGTCATGGAGGAGTGTACACTACATGACCAAAAGTATGTGGACATCTGCTCGTCGAACATCTCATTCCAAAATAATGGGTATTAATATATGGGAAGGCTTTCTACTCGATGTTGGAACAATGCTGCGGGGACTTGCTTCCATTTGGGAAATTAGGCCTGGCTCGCAGTCGGCGTTCCAATTCATCCCAAAGGTGTTCGATAGGGTTGATTTGGCCAGTCAAGTTCTTCCACAACGATCTCAACAAACCATTTCTGCATGGTCCTCACTTTGAGCACGGGGGCATTGTCATGCTGAAACAGGGACTTCCCCAAACTGTTTCCATAAAGTTGGAATCACAAAATCATCTAGAATGTCATTGTATGCTGTAGCTTTAAGATTTCCCTTCACTGGAAGTAAGGGGCCTGGCCCGAACCATGAAAAACAGCCCCATACTATTATTCCTCCTCCACCAAGCTTTACAGTTGGCACTATGCATTGGGAGATGTAGGCCAACCCAGTTTCGTCTATCGGACTGCCAGATGGTGAAGCGTGACTCATCACTCCAGAGAAGGCATTTCCTCTCCTCCAGAGACCAATGGTGGCAAGCTTTACGCATCTCCATGGCATTGCGCATGGTGACCTTACGTTTGTGTGCGGCTGCTCGCCCATGGAAACCCATTTCATGAAGCTACCGACAAACAGTTTTTGTTTTGACATTGCTTCCAGAGGTAGTTTGGAAGTCGGTAGTGAGTGTTGCAACCGAGGACAGACCATTTTTTACACGTTACTCCCTTCAGCACTCGGCGGTCCCGTTCTGTGAGCTTATGTGGCCTACCACTTCGCGACTGAGCCGTTGTTGCTCCTAGATGTTTCCACTTCACAATAACAGCAGCTCTAGCAGGGCAGAAATTTGACGAACTGACTTGTTGGAAAGGTGGCATCCTATGATGGTGCCATGTTGAAAGTCATTGAGGTCTTCAGTAAGGTCATTCTACTGCCAATGTTTTCTATGGAGATTGCATGGTTGTGTGTTCGATTTGATAGACCTGTCAGCAATGGATATGGCTGAAATAGCCAAATCCACTCATTTGAAGGGGTGTCCACATACGTTTGTATATAAATAGTGTATGTGCACATTTTAGACCGTTCCATTGGTCCTTAAATACAATATACACCAACCAAGGGCACTGGGTCATGCAAAACAAACTTGCCCAATTATGTTGCTATACAAACACTAGATTGCTAATGCAATGTGTTGGCCAATGAGAGGCTCTGAAGCCACCATCTTCCATATTGGTACTCCTCAGTAGGAGCAGTTCCTCCATTAATGGACTTCTACAGTATTTGAAACTAATTTTTCAAGCACAAAATTACATGCATTTAAGTATTTCTCTCTTGTAATGATGACAGTAACTTTAGCACTCTAACCAATAAAGCTGAAATCTGCATAATGGGAAACAGCGCCACTGTTCGCCCCAGCACATTTGTTATTGTTTTTGTTTTGTTGATTAAACAGAGGAGAGGAGCATCCAGCATTGTGGTAAAAAAATGTTTCGTACATACTGTCATGACGTTTGCCTGGGGTTAGGTTCATAAATACATCTTCCCCCCCTTTTTTCCTCTCTCTACCCTACTGATGTTGCATTTGCAAACCCTTGGTTAACATAGAGATTCTGCGAACATCAGAAGGTGGGGGGAAATGAATAATATTCTGGTAATCCGACCAATTGAACATATTCGGTGGTACTAAATGAATATGATGTCAGTTCGGTTGTCATCTGAGACATTCTCATCAATGATAAGATGACAAACTCTACAGTGGAAAGTCTACACATCAGAGTTATCGGATTCACATGGAATTGTTGTTCAATTTAAATGTTTGAATATGAAATTATTTGTGATGGGATGAAATGTGATTTTAGCTTCTAAAATATGAGATTTGGGTTTTCATAAGATAGGGCTCTGCTCAGTCAGTGGTCCGCCCCTGTGAAGGGACATGGGCTATAAAACTTTTCTAACACGCCCTCCTCTCCCTTCCTATATAAAGCCTTGATGACAATGTAACCTCCTGTTCCGAGGATGTGAGGACGACCGTCCGATGTCAGAATGGTTCAGATAATGACTACAGAATGAAGCCAACATCAGCGTGAGCTTTGGTTGCGAATGGTCTGAACTTTGAACTCTTATTCACTACAGAAGTGATACCTCCTAGCTGCTGAGTTAGCAAATGCAGATGCAAACGAGGGTTAGGAAGGAACAGACAGAGTATCCCGTCTATCACACAACGACGTTACTACAACTATCCAATTGACCACCAGAGACATTCTTCAAAGGACAAAGGACTCGGTTTGGCAACACGGCCTTCCATCTACCACCAACCTACCGAAGCGCAGCTCAGAGTAAATATTTATTGCATTTTCCTTTTACAAATGTGCGGTAATTTAGAATGCATAAGATACTGTATTTACGATAGCACAGCTTTGCCCTTTGTTCCTCAGTCTTCCCGCTCTTTCACTCAAACCCAGCCCCTTTTCTTTTGTGTAACCAGCTGTCATATCTTTTCCGCCCGCTAGAGACATTTTCCTTTTTGACGTCATTTGTAATCAAGTTGATTAATTATGTGTATGTGTAATTCTGTGTGATTAGTTAGGTATTTAGTAAATAAATAATTAAACCCAATTTTGTATTGCTGATTCAACTTGTTAGCCAGGGTTTGTGCAGATAACCAAGAATTTACAACTTTCAGATGAGACTGAATTAATGATGAGACCGATTAATATTGAGACCGATTAATATTGACTGCTATTGATGTAAACTATTACTAGGTCTTTAAGAGTTTATTCGGAAGATAACAGCTCTATAAATATTATTTCGTGGTGCCCCGACTCTCTAGTTAATTACATTTACATGATTTGCTCAATCAGGTAACATTAATTACGGAGAAATTATTTTATAGAATAGCATGTCATATCACTTAATCCGGCATAGCCAAAGACACAACAATAATCTGCTGTTCTATCGTGCGTGCAATGATGTTCAATGATGTTCAATGATGTGCAATGATGTGTAATGATGTGTAATGATGTTCAATGATGTTCAATGATGTTCAATGATGTTCAATGATGTGCAATGATGTGCAATGATGTGTAATGATGTGTAATGATGTTCAATGATGTTCAATGATGTTTAATGATGTTCAATGACGTTCAGTGATGCTCCATGTTGTCCGAGGGGGAAAAGCTGTGTCATTGTTTGAAGTAGCTTCTTTGTTGTTGTAATATCTCAAATGGACGTGACATTTTCACCATTATGGATTCCAGCTTTAAGAAAAATGTTTTTGTATAATTTAAAAGTATGCGTCAAGGTGTCTAATACAATATACTACTGTGGGCTAAAACTAATGTAGACATCTAGTGTTTATATACTGTACATCATTGGTATGAGATTATGGCCAGGAGTAGTTCCTGAACACCTGATCTGACCAGGAAAAGCTCTGGGCCATCTAGGGATTCTTGAGGTTAGTTTATAATTAACTCAGGAGTACAGTTTCTTTCTCCAGTATTTTTATGTTGCCACTGAACAGGTCGATAGTGTTAGATGCTGTGTGTGCTATGTTCCTCAATGTATTCTCTAATCATTATTTTCCTTTTGCAGATCACCAGCTGAATGTCCTGCACTCTCAGTCTGCACCCCCCTCTACCTGGATAGACTTCCCCTGATCCATGAAGATCATTCAAAACAACAGTGCAGTTCATTTTACTATCAATGTGAAGATGAGAGAAGGATAGACTAATGTGTCAGTCTCTGCATAGTCGTCTAAAAAGTGGAAATGAAATGAAATAGGATTCTCCCCACCTAGGCCTAGTTGGATGCTACTCGAGTTGTTTTCAAGTTGAGATTGATGTGAGAAGGAGGATTTCTCTGACAAAGGATTTCTCTGATGACCCTAAGAGTAAGCCATTTTAAATACCTGAAGTCTTAAGCTTGTTGTTCAGCTTTCAGTCTGAAATCAACAATATGTAGTACTGTGATGTTAAGTTGCATTGATGGTATTTTATTTTTCTACCAGATTGTTAAAAAAAATGAAATCAGGGGAATGCTATGGATCAGGACTGGTGTAACACCTTCCTGGTCTTCTACAAGTCACACGAGCTGATCGGGTCACTGGAAACTCCAACCTATTGTTGCAACAGATTTATTCACCCAGGGTGAATATATTATTGGTTCATCATTCACCATTTTACCGTATTAATTTGTTATTAATTAGTTTGTTTATCACTGTAAGTCTTTGAAAAGGAAAAACCCATTTGGTTGTTTTGTTGCTGGCAGGCTGTAGCTCTGACAGTGTGTGTAGTATTGTTCAGTGTGGTTCCCTCCCAGTCCTAAACCTGCTAATCTGCCTCTATGCATTGCTGACATACTTTCTCCAAGCCTGTCTGCAGCCCACTGCACAGATCAGCTTACGCAGGGGAGTACAGCCTCCCTCTTGTGTTCTGTTCACACGGCTGCCTTCTGCAGCTCATTCTCAAATAACTCAGTGCCAGCTAGCTAACACCTTTCAGATTGGGCTTTTATCTCTGGGGTTCATTGTGTAAATAGAGGCAGCTAACTCCGTTAATAATTATTATAATCAAGAGTTTACTCTGATGTAATGGAGAAATTCAGTGTGTATATTAACTATACACACTATTCACACTAGGCTTATTCAGACTACTGACAGGGATTCTATACAATGAGGACTTTATGAATTTGTGGTAATTGTTTTTACTAAAGGCAAAATACAATGTTTAAATAACATGAGATTACTGTTCAGAGGCGTACCTATGTTTATTTCCCAATGGGTTACCCAGGAAAATCTTATTCTACTGTGTACCATCGTGACATATATATTTTAAAATGTCAAATATAGTGTATATGCATTTCAGTGATGTTTTCTAGAGACTGTAGTTCTGGTCTGATGTGGTGGATTTCCTGCTTGAATAGAGACTTGGGTCTCTATTAAATCTGTATCACAGAAATTCAGCATTACAGCGTGGTTGGAATTTAAGGCAATGTTCCTGTATTAGCAGAGACTGCATTCATTGTAAACGCTGCAGATGTCGGCTCAATAGGAAATGGCCTTTACGTGTTTAGCATGCTATCTGCAATGCTCCAGCGAAACAGATTGAACATAGCCCTTGGTTTGCTAGTTCCAATGTCTAACAATATAATCTTGTATGTTACATATTAAATCAAATAAATGGATTTGTCTAATTCGCCTACTTCTTTGCATGGTATAACATAATACATTAGTAATGTGAATATCCTACATTTCCTCTTAGTTTACCTATTTTGAATGATGTTTGGAAGTCATGTGAATGACAGCTCTCTCTACAGAACTTTGTTTAGATGATCAAATGGATTACACAGGCTGTTACATTGACTTGGTAAATAAAGATGTTAAGAACAATAAATAGCTTTGTGTCATTTTTGTTCTGGATTTCACGCACGCACGCACACACACGAACAACCCCTGACCTCAAAGGAAATATTTGGTTGGTGTTTTCACACAAGTTAGCTAATTACCAGCTGTGTGTCACACATTCCTCAGACATTTGAAACAGAGTGGCTATATATTATTACCAGCATATGCACGGCATATGCATGGACAGCCCTGTTTTACTTATTGACATAAAAATACAATCAAATAGGCCTATTCTACAAAAAGGCACATTTAATGAAGCATAAGGTCTGATAATTGTTTTCTCCATCATATAATGTAGGCCTACTTTCACCAACGTTAGATCTATGGCAAGACAACATTAAAAACAACTTAAATGGTGATTAACATTCTCTTCTCTGCATCAATGGTCAGAGGGTCAATTGGATCATTCCAAAGAATAAAAATGTATTTGCAGCATCCTACGAACGTCATGGCAACTTGGTGAAAAGGGGTGGTGCTGACTATTTTGCAGCGCAGAGAGGAACGAGAGACGTCGCGCTGCCGCGCTCTGCGAAACGAGGTGGAGGCAGCAGAACAGAAGTGCTACGTCCTGGCTGTCGATCATACGCGATTTACAGGCAGTAATGGAGTGACAGACACAGACAGAAGGAACAGACAGACAAAAACTTAATGTCAAACAAATGGTGTCTAAATAGAATATGGCGCCGTCGGGCTCGCGTAGTATCAAACGGAGCTGTCAGACAGTTTTGTATTGGATTCCAGTTATTTTTATCACCCTCATAGTGGCTTGGTCTTACTACGCGTATGTTGTACAGCTCTGCATAGGTAAGGATAACTCTACTGTCGGCACAGTATGGGTTTTAACGCTTATAGGATGCTGTGGATGCCTTGCAGTGCCCTTATAACCGATGTGACCATGTGTTTTTCCCTGCTCCTGTGCTGCGTCTCATTTCAGCATTCACTCATTTTGGTCCTGTCTGATTTTAGATGCAGAACTATTTGTTTATGCAGGTGCTTGTAGTTGACAGTACCAATTTGTATCATAATTCCAAAGACAGTTATTCTGGACATATGTTCATGAATATGTTGGTTTCTGGAAGTCTCCCATAAAAACTGTTGAGTCACAGCTATAACTGAAATAGGTGACATTAGTTGCACATGTGTTAAACAATATGGGGAGCATATACTGTATGATCATAATAAATGAATGACAGTAGAAATGTAAATATTGGTTGTTTATACATGGGCTGAGTTTTATATTATTCAATAATATTGGCAATGTGTTTGATTATCTCAAAGAATCTCTCATATATGTATAGTCATTTATTATAATCCAAACAACTATACAAAAAACAATCCCTGAGGAAATTGAAGGATGTATATCAACTTGTAGTGTGTCTGTAAGACATCCAAGTTTTGGTCCGCTTTTACATTTTTATAACCATGAAAATTCAAACCCCCTCCATTTGAGTTCCTCTCCAGGTCAAAAATCCCCTCACAAGGATGGGTTTAAAGATTGACGGCCTGGACCAGAGCCATATATATATGTATGTGACTTTACTATCCTGTGCTTGTATGGAGGGATTATATGTACGTACTACTACTTCATACAGCTCTGACAACATTCCTTACATGTGTTCATGTGTCGCATATTCACCACAACACTTCGACGTGATCAGCACTTGATTTACAAGTGTAGTCTAAGGGCCCTGGTCAAAAGTAGTCCCCTATAGTAGTCCCCTATAGGGTGCCATTTCGGACATTTAGTTCCCCCTCCCATAGCTTTCAAGGCTGTTTTTTAGACTGCCAATGTTACATTTGGTTAAATTCTAATGTAAAAGAGCATAATATTACACAACATATGAATTGGCCTGAATAGGGATACTGATTCCTGAGGTGAGGAGCTCTGTGTGTGTCAGAATAAACCAGGGCCAACCCAATCCTTGCTCTATTTGGCAGTATGTCAGGTCTCCACCTCCTCTGCAAATGGACTCCGCATTTACCAAGAAGCATCACACACAAACTAGTCTGGATTCAAAGAGCAGTGGTTGCAAAGTATCGTTTTTGAATGTTGCTATGCTTGTACTATCATCAGTCTATTGTCCAATCAATTCATTTTCTGTTTGACACGCACATTGTTTTTAGTTTAGTCTTTTGGATTTAACAACAACCATGTCAGCTGACTTTGAGCTAATATTCCACAAAGGGTGAATAATGACCTGTTTTAACCATGTCTTTGGCATTCTGCACAATTTTTTTTTCTTTCTGTACAAATAGCCCTAAAATACAGTATCTGTAAACAGACCATAAATGTCTCCCTTTTGGTTTTCTTATAAAGCTGTGAGTGTTATCATATAATACAATATCAGTACTTGTTGCATTTACAACTTGTCTAAGTCATATCATCAACTGATTTCAGTCAGAGCATGGCTGTGGATTGACTGCATTGTTTGAATGGAATGTTGGCATATTAGTAGTTAATTTGGAAAATGAATGGAATCATTCCTCTAAAACTGTCTGGCTAGCTAGCTAACATATAGTGCAGATAAACTCCTCAAATTCCTTATTTTACACAATATCTTATCACATCACTGGCAAACAATGGTTGACCAACTCCCTTACCAAGATGGCTGACCTTTATCCCATTTTAAGAAGGTTAATTTCCATTCTAGTACTCTAATTCCTAATTCTATGGTCTCAGGTGAGAGTGTTGCTGCCCTAATTCTACACCACTGCCCTACAGTGTCTCAGGTGAGAGTGTTGCTGTCATCACTTTGAGTTCCCCTCTTAGCCAGCCCAGTCATCAGCCTAGTCAGGTTGACCCTCCCAGCCAGCCCAGTCATCATCCCAGTCAGGTTGATCCTCCCAGCCAGCCCAGGCATTATCCCAGTCAAGTTGACCCTCCCAGCCAGCCCAGTCATCAGCCCAGTTTTGACCCTCCCAGCCAGCCCAGTCATTATCCCAGTCAGGTTGACCCTCCCAGCCAGCCCAGTCATCAGCCCAGACAGGTTGACCCTCCCAGCCAGCCCAGTCATCATCCCAGTCAGGTTGATCCTCCCAGCCAGCCCAGGCATTATCCCAGTCAGGTTGACCCTCCCAGCCAGCCCAGTCATCAGCCCAGTTTTGACCCTCCCAGCCAGCCCAGTCATTATCCCAGTCAGGTTGACCCTCCCAGCCAGCCCAGTCATCAGCCCAGACAGGTTGACCCTCCCAGCCAGCCCAGTCAGGTTGACCCTCCCTGACTCTAGAGACACACCTCCTGTTTCCTTCCTGCTGTTCTAAACACTATCTAAAACAGGTAAACCTTCCCCGTTTGTCTTAGAACACAATATTATGGCCAGTAACAGAGTCAACCACTTTTTCAAAACCCTTCTCTACCCCAGAGGTAAGAAAGGCTGAAAATCTCTGACCGTCCCTATAGAGTTATTCCTAACCATGTGGCCTGACCAAGAAACACAGGGGCTCAAGTAAAGTTCTCAGCGGATGTTGTTAAGTAGATTTAATTGATTAATCTGTTATTATCAATGCTTTTAGCGCATACAACTAATATGATAGTTTGATATTTGCATTGACTGTAAAATTACTTTTTTATATATATTTGTAGTTTTCTTCTATCTGCAATGAAACCAGTAAGATATGACTAGAAGTGTTGTTGCCTGCGGCCAGCATGTGGTGTGATGAGGTCTAGAGATAACTGTTGGAGGGTATCGTCAGCTGATCCCTTTGTTAATCCCATTGTCTGACTCGCATGCAATCTCTGTCTGACCCAGATTTCCTTAAAATTATCTTTAATAAATGGCAGCAGGGTCTTTAAAGTTGACAAAATGTTAGTCACATATCTGTGACAGTGGAGGCTCATCAGAGGAGGAAGGGGTGGACCATCCTCCTCAGTGAATTTCATAAAGATAAAAATAGTGAAGTTATCCTTTTTTAGATAAAACTATACTAAATATATTCACGTCAACAAATAATTGATTAAAACACACTGTTTTGCAATGAAGGTCTACAGTAGTTTCCGTCCTCCTCTGGGTACATTGACTTCAATATAAAACCTAGGAGGCTCATGGTTCTCACCCACTTCTGTAGACTTACACAATAATTCTGACAACTTCTGGAGGATATCCTCCAACCTATTAGACCTCTTGCAGCATGAACTGACATGTTGTCCACCCAATCAAAGTATCAGATAATAAATCTACACTACATGAGCAAAAGTATGTGGAAACCTGCTTGTCGAAAATATTGTTCCAAAACATGGGTATTAATATGGAGTTGGTCCCCCCTGTGCTGCTATAATAGCCTCCACTCTTCTGGGAAGGCGTTCCACTAGATGTTGGAACATTGCTGCGGGGACTTGCTTCCATTCAGCCACAAGAGCATTAGTGAGGTTGGGCGATTAGGCCTGGCTCGCAGTTGGCATTCCAATTCATCACAAAGGTGTTTGATGGGGTTGAGGTCAGGGCTCTGTGGAGGCCAGTCAATTTCTTCCACACTGATCTCGACAAACCATTTCTGCATGGACCTCGCTTTGTGTACGGGGGCAGGAAAGGGCCTTCCCTAAACTGTTGCCACAAAGTTGGAAGCACAGAATCATGTAGAATGTCATTGTATACTGTAGCGTTAAGATTCCCCTTTACTAAGGGGGGCCTAGCCCAAACCATGAAAAACAGCCCCAGACCATTATTCCTCCTCTACCAAACTTTACAGTTGGCACTATGCATTCGGGCAGGTGGTGTTCTCCTGGCATCCGCCAAATACAGAATCCTCCGTTGGACAGCCAGATTCATCACTCCAGAGAATGCATTTCCACTGCTCCAGAGTCCAATGGCGGTGAGCTTTACACCACTTGGCAATGCACATGGTGATCAATTCTTGTTCTGACGTTGCTTCCAGAGACAGTTTGGAACTCGATAGTGAGTGTTCCAACTGAGGACAGACGATTTTTAAGCGATACGCGCTTCAGCACTCGGTGGTCCTGTCCTGTGAGATTTCGCGACCTACCACTTCGCAGCTGAGCCGTTGTTGCTCCTAGGCATTTCCACTTCAGATTAACAGCACTTACAGTTGACCAGGGCAGCTCTAGCAGGGCAGAAATTTGACGAACTGACTTGTTTGGAAGGTGGCATCCTATGATGGTGCCATGTTGAAAGTCACTGAGCTCTTCACCATTCTATTGCCAATGTTTGTCTAAGGAGTTTGTATGGCTGTGTACTCAATTTTATACATCTCCCAGCAACGGGTGTGGCTGAAATAGCCAAATCCACTAATTTGAAGTGGTGTCCACATACTTTTGTATATATAGTGTAGTACTGATAGCATAAGCTACAGCTAGCTAGCACTACAGTGCATAACATGTGGTGAGTAGTTGACTCAAAGAGAGAGAAAGACAATAGTTTTGAACAACTTAATTTATTCCTAAATTAAGGAGAAGCAAAAGAGAGAGAGAGACAGATTGAGATTTAGTTGTATTTTTTTTTAAACTTTCACTTAGCTAGTGAATGTAGCGAGCTAGTTTAACCTACTCAAACACCTGACTCAAACAGAGAGGGATGCTATGTTAGCTAGCTATGGCTATCCAGCACTGGATGGATGAGAGACAGCTAGTTCACCTGTGAAGTCCTTGTGTCGCAGACCTGGGCTCTGTTGCAATAGCAGGACGCACGCACGTAACGCACGCACACGCACACAGAGCCAGTTTCAGTTGCTCAGATCACCTTTCCTCGGCTCTGACTGTATGTTGTGCAGACTGCAGTGTGCTCTGAGCCTGTGTGCTCAGGGATGGAATTTAAGGATTTTGGGCACTGGCCAGCCAGCCTAGTAGACTACCATTTTTACTAGCCCGGGTCAAAAATGTGTGCCATGCGATATTTGAAAAGACAACATTTCTCTAGGCGGCAGGCTAGTTTGGTACGTTTTCTACTAGCCCGGTTGAACAGTACTAGCCTCAGGCTAGCTAGCTAGCTTAATATCCATCCCTGGGTGTGCTCCTTCAAGGGCTTTTTTGTTTTAACAAGGATGATGAGCTCTTGGGGAACTATGTGTTGGGTATTTATTTTATTAGTTATGTGTAGGATGCTGTGTCTCAATTAGGGAGCTGGTCCTGTCTTTTCGGGGCTGTTCATATTGTTTTTTAGGTGTGTGTTAATGCTGTTGATGTGTATTAGGTGTGTGCTAATGCTGTTTATGTGTATTAGGTGTGTGTTAATGCTGTTGATGTGTATTTAGGTGTGTGTTAATGCTGTCGATGTGTATTAGGTGTGTGTTAATGCTGTTGATGTGTATTAGGTGTGCACTGGTGCTGTTGGTGTGTATTAAGCAGGGGTTGGAACCTACATTATTTTCGTTCTAAACATAACTTTTTTTTTTTTTTACTTTCCACTCCACCAATCATGCAGTGCGTATAGCAATGAGGATTGAGCTAATTGCTATGAAGTGGGCAAGCTATAGCTCAGTGAGTTGTTTACATGTGTGATGGAAAGACACGTGCAAGATGCAACTGACATTTTGCGGGTGGGGAGAGAATGAGAAAGCAGGTCCGGCTCCAGGATAACATACCTGAGGTTACATTTTAAATCCATGGGTGGGCACAACTAGTAGAGCCCTAATAAAATAAGGTAGATTGGTCCTACTGCTGTTGAAATGTACAAACATTTATTTTAAATGTAGCCTTACACATCAACAACCATTGTTTTGTATAATGGCACAAGAAAGATATGCGCCCCATTATGACATACAAGTGTATACAAAATGCAGCCGTAGCTGCCTATGGACCTACACAAAATACAAAATGCAGCCATAGGCCTAGACATAATACAAAATGCAGCTGTTGCAGCCGTAAACCTACACATAATACAAAATGCAGCCGTAGCTGCCGTAGGCCTACACATAAAGCCATAGCTGCTGAAGGCCTAGACATACAGCTGTAGCTGCCGTGGGCCTACACATCATTTGCGCCTACCAACAGGATGAGCACCGCTAGGGTATCAAAGATTCTTACAGGCTTCGCTTAAACTTTTCTGTTGAATTTGTGACTCTACGCAATGAGCGTAACCTACAGTCAGGCAAGATGCCACTTCTCCAGGTGCACAATATTTTCTGTGGGAGAGTTTCAGAAAATAGGGCTGTGAGACACGGGCTTAATCGTAGACACATGGAATGTAGGGTGAATACGGAGAGTACAGGGTAACAAAAGACGAACAGCAGTGGAACTAAGGACTCTAGAGATTGGGAAAGGGCCAATGAAATGGGTGGAAAGTTTGCGGGACTTCACCCGAAGGGGCAGGTCCCGTGTGGATAGCCGTACCCTCTGCCCAATGCAATAGCGAGGAGCTGGAGTCCGGCGGCGATCCACATGTCGACTATACCTGGAGTTGGTCTTGAGATGCGCCGCCCAGTCTCATTTCCAGGTACGCCGACAGTGGCGGAAGAACATCTGGGCCGAGGGTATGTTGACTTCCTGCTCTTGTTCTGGGAATAGCGGAGGTTGATATCCGATGGAGCACTCGTAAGGGGAGAGTCCCGTGGCCAAACAGGGAAGAGTGTTCCCGGGCATACTCCACGCAAACCAGTTGTCGGCTCCAGGTAGTGGGGTTGGTCGAGACGAGGCATCTTAAGGTTGTTTCCAGGTCTTGGTTTGCCCACTCCGACTGGCCGTTGGATTGGGGATGGAATCCGGAGGACAGGCTGGCCGATGACCCAATAAGGGTGCAGAACGCCTTCCAGAACTGAGACAAGAACTGAGGAATCCAGTCGGAGACCATGTCCACCGGGAGTCCGTGGATCCTGAAGACGTGCTGCACCATTAGCTGGGCCGTCTCTTTGGCAGAGGGTCGTTTGGGGAGAGGGATGAAATGGGCGGCCTTGGAAAACCAATTCACTACCGTCAGAATGATGGTGTTGCCATCAGACGGAGGGAGCCCAGTGACAAAGTCCAGGGAGATATGGGACCAGGGACGATGAGGGACAGGTAGTGGCTGAAGGAGGCCGGAAGGGGCTTGCCGTGGAGTCTTATTCTGAGCACAAACGGTGCATGCGGCAACGAAGGCAGATGCGTCAGGAACCATTGTGGGCCACCAGAAACGTTGTCGGGGGAAAGCCAGGGTCATCCGGAACCCGCCTGGAGGAATGAGCCCATTCCAGGACCCGGGACCGGACTGATTTAGGGACGAACAACAGGTTAGCCGGGCCACCTCCAGGGGCATGCTGGGAACGTTGTGCCTTGCAGACCAGGGTCTCAATACCCCAGCCCACAGCAGCCGCAAGGCATGAGGTAGGGAGGATGGTCTCCGAGTCAGAGGATGTGGCAGCGGGACTGTACAGGTGAGAGAGGGCATCAGGTTTAACATTCTAGGACCCTGGGCGATGGGAAATGGTGAAGTACAACCTGGTGAATAACAGAGCCCACCGGGCCTGCCTGGAGTTAAGGCTCTTGGCTGTGCAGAGATATTCCAAATTCTTGTGGTCGGTCCAAACCAAAAACGGATGTTCTGCTCCCTCCAGCCAGTCTCCACTCCTCCAGTGCCATCTTGACCGCCAGGAGTTCTCGGTTACCCACGTCATAGTTTCTTTCTGCAGAGTTGAGATGATGGGACAGGAAGGAACAGGGATGGGGCTTTTGGTCCTGGACAGATCGCTGGGACAGGATAGCCCCCACTTCAACGTCAGAAGCATTGACCTCAACCACAAACTGACGGGACGGGTCCGGATGGATGAGGATGGGGGCTGTAGTGAACCGACACTTCAGGTCCACAAAGGATCTGTCAACCGCTGGGGACCATGTGAACGGTAATTTCTGAATCCAGCTTTTAAGGTCATTAGGCTACTATGCTTCGGAGGGGGGAGGGGCAGGTTGCCTAAACATGCACACACGCTGACAAGATTTTCAGCTTGCAGGCAGACATTGGAAGAAGTTTCTGATTGACAGAGGGAGAGCTTTGCATAGGTGTTTTTTCTTTTTTGAAAAAATTCCCCGGGTACGTAAAATAATGTTGATAACCGGTTCTCATGCTTTGAAAATAAAGGCTCTGTTCTGGAACAGTATAGATCACTTTCGTTCCCAGTTCTGATTCTATTCCTTTAAATATTTATTAATTTTCCGGTTTTTGGTTCTGTTCCCTGAACCGGTTCCAACCCCTGGTATTAGTTGTGTCTTGGTGCTATTCATGTGTATAGGTGTATTAGTAGGTGTGTGTAGTAGGGTGCTACTCATGTATATTAGCTGAGCTGAATCAGTATGTTGAGGACTGGGGTGCTGATCCTGTCATGTGGTCAGCTGCTTTGTCTCAGGCCTGCCCTGCCGCAGGTGGAGCAGCTGCCAGTCAGCATTCACGCCAGACTGCACCAGGCACGATGCTACTGTTGTTGCCACTGCTTTTGTGTTAATGCACAGCAATGCTTTACTGTATCAAAAGGTAAAAGAAGGAGAGTAATTTATGATTGGATCAGGTCGTGATTATGTTTCTGTAAGTTGTGGGAGTTTGATGTGTCAGATGGCACTTATAGGGATTCAGTGCACTTGCTGGATGTCTGCATCATCCTCAGTTTATTTATTGTTATTAAACGGTCATTTGTGTGCCAAGGATATTGATGCCAAGTACACCAAGGAGAAAATAATCCTTTGTTTTCAGCACAATCTACACATTATGATGACACATTATACTGAAGAATGTTCAAAGCATTTCCATTTCTTTATTTGTCCATAATACGGCAAACAACACAGAGACATGACTGCACATTTCTCATCTTCTCTTTTCAGAATCGATCGACAACATTGGACAGAAGAGTAAGTCCCTGACCCATATATATTCTTCTACAGTATAATGAACATTAATACCTGCCAGTAGCAGTATGATAGGGGAGAGTGGGGCAAGTTGAGACAAAGGGGTAAGTTGAGCCACCTTTATTTCTAGGAAACCATACACAAAATGTATAATTTGACCAAATATTTAAGAAGAGGTCCTCATTGCATGCAGTCTGTGAAGGAAGAAACCACATGGAAAAAGTGGTAAGCAAGTTAGGTCCAAAAAAAGATTTTCACCACGTCAAATGAATTTACTGGGTTAGAAGTTTCATGATGCTTGTATCTAAACCAATATAGATAACCCATGGGGTAAGTTGAGCCAATGGTAAAGACAATTGCAAGTTGAGCAAATGTAAGTGTTTTCGTCTCAGGCGTAATGCAAGGCATTATCGCTGGGATATGAGGTAACAACAGGGCCTGGCCTATGTTAAAAGTTGTTTGGCGTTAAACCTGTGTTAAAAGATGCTTTAAATGATTAAAACACAAAAATATAAAATTAAATGTTATTTGCCACATACGCCGAATACCGCAAAATGCTTACTTTACAAGCACTTAACCAACAATGCAGTTTAAAGAGAAATAAGATTGAAGGAAATATTTACTAATTAAACTAAAGTAAAAAATAAATAATAATAATAAAGTAACACAATAAAATAACAATAACGAGGTTATATACAGGGGGTACTGGTACAGAGTCAATGTGGAGGCTATATACAGGGGGTACTGGTACAGAGTCAATGTGGAGGCTATATACAGGGGGTACCAGTACAGAGTCAATGTGGAGGCTATATACAGGGGGTACCGGTACCAAGTCATTGTGGAGGCTATATACAGGGGGTACCGGTTCCAAGTCAATGTGGAGGCTATATACAGGGGGTACCGGTACCAAGTCAATGTGGAGGCTATATACAGGGGGTACCGGTACATAGTCATTGTGGAGGCTATATACAGGGGGTACCGGTACAGAGTCAATGTGGAGGCTATATACAGGGGGTACCGGTACCAAGTCAATGTGGAGGCTATATACAGGGGGTACCGGTTCCAAGTCAATGTGGAGGCTATATACAGGGACCAAGTTAATGTGCGGGGGTACAGGTTAGTCGATGGTAATTGAGGTATGTACATGTAGGCTGGGGTAAAGTGACTATGCATAGATAATTAACACCGAGTAGCAGCAGTGTAAAAAATAAATAAATGGGGGGGGGTCAATGCAAATAGTCCGGGTAGCCAATTGATTAACTGTTCAGCATTCTTGGGGGTAGAAGCTGTTAAGGAGCCTTTTGGACCTAGACTTGGTGCTCCGGTCACGCTTGCTGTGTGGTAGCAGAGAGAACAGTCTATGACCAGGGTGGCTGAAGCTTGGCCCCAGTGATGTACAGGGTTTGATGCTAACCAGTTTTCATACCAGGTGGTGATGCAACCAGTCAGGATGCTCTCGATGGTGCAACTGTATAACGTTTTGATGATCTGAGGACCCATGCCAAATCTTTTCAGTCTCCTGAGGAGGAATAGGCGTTGTCGTGCCCTCTTCACTACTGTTTTGGTGTGTTTGGACCATGATAGTTTGTTGGTGATGTGGACACAAAATAACTCTGCTCCACTACAGCCCTGTCGATGTGAATGGGGGCGATTGTGTTTGTGTTGAATTGTATTTGGGAAATAAAAATAGATATGGTTTTAAAAAGGTAGTGGTAATATTTAATTCAGTACAGAAATGTGTAGGCAGCTTAACTTACACTGTCTCGCGGGTCAACTTACCCCATACCCAGAGTAAGTTGTCCCAAGAGACCACTTTTTTTGGACAAGCTATGTTTTCAAAACTGTAATGTTTACATGAATTCTGATTATTTCAAGGGATACGCAACATCCTGAAATATATGTAGATATCTTTGTTAGAAATACTATATTTCCCTTGACAGAGTGATGCTGAATGTAAAAATGTCTCAACTTACCCCACTCTCCCCTATGATGAACACATACCTGACAGTAGTAGTGTGATATGATGAACACTGATACCATGCCAGATGAATAACCCAGAGTTTGAGGCTTATCTATGGGCAGTCATGAACCAACGGTATCCATTAGTAAGACTTCAATGATATTAGTACCATTTTGGGGAGAGGAGGTAGGTCTCTTAAAGGGTTTTAAACGATTTTTGCAAAACGATTTTTGCAATTCGTTCCAGTCACTGGCAGCAGAGAACTGGAAGGAAAGGCGGCCAAATTAGGTGTTGGCTTTGGGGATGATCAGTGAGATATACCTGCTGGAACGTGTGCTACGGGTGGATGTTGTTATCGTGACCAGTGAACTGAGATAAGGCGGAGCTTTACCTAGCATAGACTTATAGATGACCTGGAACTAGTGGGTCTGGCGACAAATATGTAGCGAGGGCCAGCCGACTAGAGCATACAGGTCGCAGTGGTGGTTGGTATAAGTTGATTTGGTAACAAAACGGATGGCACTGTGATAGACTGCATCCAGTTTGCTGAGTAGAGTGTTGGAAGCTATTTTGTAGATGACATCGCCGAAGTCGAAGATCGGTAGGATAGTCAGTTTTACTAGGGTAAGTTTGGTGGCATGAGTGAAGGAGGCTTTGTTGCAAAATAGAAAGCCGATTCTAGATTTGATTTTGGATTGGAGATATTTAATATGAGTCTGGAAGGAGAGTTTACAGTATAGCCAGACACCTAGGTATTTATACACACATATTATCTATGCATAGTCCACATTATATGATTTTCTGCAAGTCCCTTATCTACACAGGCTGGGACCCAATAGAGACATTCACTGTAGCTAGTCTAATCATCGCTACAAGTTTCATCATAGCAGAATAAAAAATCATAGCTCTGCCAGAACCTTATCTAAGGGCAGTTAGTCAGGAGGTCGCTAAGTCAGGCTGTCCCAAAGCCTTGACACGTTCTCCTTTGGTGGTTCTTAAGACAAATGTGCTCTGTTCAATGTCAAATGTGCTCTGTCCAACTATTGACTTTAAGTTCATGGTAAACAGGGAATCTTTCAGAGATCTAGCCTCTAGCAGACAGATTACTTGGCTGCACAGTGAGCTGTATGTCTTTCTATTTCCAGTTGTTTATCTGCTGGCCTATCATGTTGTCTTCATCTTGTTTACCTGGGCCTACTGGCAGACCATCTTCACCAAGCCCATGAACCCCCTGAAAGAGGTGAGTGTGTGTGTGTGTGTGTGTGTGTGTGTGTGTGTGTGTGTGTGTGTGTGTGTGTGTGTGTGTGTGTGTGTGTGTGTGTGTGTGTGTGTGTGTGTGTGTGTGTGTGTGTGTGTGTGTGTGTGTGTGTGTGTGTGTGTGTGTGTGTGTGTGTGTGTGTGTGTGTGTGTGTGTGTATTTGATCAAATAGGCTAGTCTGGATGAGGTACAGAACTAGGCTAGTCTGGATGATGAGGTACAGAACTAGGCTGGTGTGGATGATGAGGTACAGAACTAGGCTAGTCTGGATGATGAGGTACAGGGAGAGGTACAGAACTAGGCTAGTCTGGATGATGAGGTACAGGGAGAGGTACAGAACTAGGCTCCAGTCTCTCCTTCTATTTAAAATTATATTGAGAGAGATATTTACAGTGATATTACATTCTTCTCCGACTGCCTGAAGGAGCACTCTATTATCTCTGCTCCTGACCACTCAGATTCAGCGCTTGTTGTTGTTGAATCCATGCGTTTTAGACGACACTCAAAAATTCTCCTTCCAGTACTGATTGCTCTGGTTCATTCAAGGGGCAATAGCTTAACATTCAGGTCACTCAATAACAATGTTTTCCTTCATACTGTAAGGTGTATTTGTTAGATGATTCAGTGGGTGGTGATATCTGTGGCACCGGGCACATGGTGTTTGTTATTGTTGAAGTTATTAGTCCTCAGCCTTCAATCATAAAACGCCTGAGTGCCTCAATGTAATAATGTAGCAGCGCTGCTGTGGCTCTGCAAACAATCTAGCTGCTCAGAAGGAAAGGGCAAAGATAGAAGTGCACATGACTTAGCTGGATCAGCCTTGTGACACACAACAGTACTGTACTGCAGTCCTCCAGCACTCAGAGCTACACAGCTTTTACAGTAGATCACAGCATTATAATAAGACCTCTAATGGGAAGTGCATCTCATTAGTAATGGATGTAGGCCTGCAATATTCTAGAGTTTAGGATCGTAATTTGAGCCAGTTTGCTGCAGTAGGAAAAAAATCCTGCAGCAACAGAAAATGTGAAATAATAAGTTGATTATAATGAATGGACATTTTTGTAGGGGAAAATCAAGTGTGGAAGTTACAAATTTCAGAATACTTTTTAAACCTCATATGTACCAGGGCTTTTTAAACCCCCTGCAACAGGGTGATCAAATGAAGATCCTACATCTGTTGAGGCACAGGATGTTTCTTATTCTGTTCCTCCATCCTCTCTGTAGTTCCACCTGTCCTACTCAGACAAGGAGCTGTTGGAGCGTGAGGACCGTGGAGAGTCTCAGCAGGAGATTCTTAGAAGGATAGCCAAGGATTTACCCATCTACACCCGCACCATGTCTGGAGGTACTCTACAGAACACAAGCTAAAACAAAAAGTCTGCCCTGTGGGCTGACTTTTACCAACCCAATAAACCAAAAGTGGTTGCACCATATACTCTAATAACACAAAAACTGTCCAGTTGTTTTGATGATTATACATTGACTCAAGAGTGAAAGTATAATTAATTTCTCCCTGGTGCGGGACCTGCATCAACGTTTTTTATAGGCCCAATTACAAAAATAATCCCTATTAATTCAATAGGATCTCTCTGGACCTAGTCAAAGATTTGTCATTTAACTTTTAAAATGTATAACCTTTTATTGTGGCATAAACACAACCAGTCATGATGTTTTTATCTGATTGTCAAACCATCACTTCAAAGGGCTCCTTTACTAGGCTACCCGAGCATGTTCATCCACGCACAACATATTTCCAGCCTCATAACAGTGGTGAATGGAAAGAGACATCTGTTACACTAAACACCACAGAATTTATGCATCCATTGCTGTCTGCGTGGGCCTCGTTGTCGGCCGCTCATCTCTGCCTTGGCAAAAGTTTGGTGTTCTCGTCTAACCACATCGCATTTTGGAGTGTAGGCTATACCACCCATTTTCAAATCTATTTGCTTATTTGTCATGCCTCTGTCATGAGGTAATGATAAAAAGGGATGTAATAGCCTACAGTTTTCTTGACATTTTGTTTTAGTTATTGTGATAGGCCCATGTTTTACCGGTACGGCATACCTCCACTATTTATCTTTCCGGTACGCCGTACCGGACCGCCTTATTTTCTCCCCTTGTTTGTAAATAACATTCGCCTGATGTTGCAAGAATGTCCCCAGAATATACAGTGCCTTCAGAAAGTATTCAGACCCTTTGACCTTTACCACATTTTGTTAGGTCACAGCTTTATTCTAAAATTGATTAAAATCCCCCCTCATCCATCTACACACAATACCCCATAATGACAAAGCATTTGACATTTTTGCTAATTTATAAATAGAACCCCCCATAAATACTACATTTACATAAATATTCAGACCCTTAACTCGGTACTTTGTTGAAGCACCTTTGGCAGCGATTACAGCCTTGAGTCTTCTTGGGTACTACGTTACAAGCTTGCCACACCTGTATTTGGAGAGTTTCTCCCATTCTTCTCTGTAGATTCTTTCAAGGTCTGTCACGTTGGATGGGGAGCGCTGCTGCACAGCTATTTTCAGGTCTCTCCAGAGATGTTCGATCGGGTTCAAGTCCGGGCTCTGGCTGGGCCCCTCAAAGACATTCAGAGACTTGGCCCGAAGCTACTCCTGCGTTGTCTTTGCTGTGTGCTTAGGGTCGTTGTCCTGTTGGAAGGTGAAACTTTGCCTCTGTCTGAGGTCCTGAGCGCTCTGGAGCAGGTTTTCATTAAGGATCTCTCTGTGCATTGCTCTGTTCAACTTTGCCTCGATCCTGACTAGTCTCCCAGTCCCTGCCACTGAAAAACATCCCCACAGCATGATGCTGCCACCACCATGCTTCACCGTAGGGAAGTTTGGTGCCAGGTTTCCTCTAGACGTGTCGCTTGGCATTCAGGCCGAATAGTTCAATCTTGGTTTCAACAGACCAGAGAGTCTTGTTTCTCATAGTCTGAGAGTCTTTAGGTGTCTTTTGGCTGTCATGTGCCTTTTACTGAGGAGTGGCTTCCGTCTGGCCTCTCTACCATAAAGGCCTGATTGGTGGAGTGCTGCAGATATGGTTGTCCTTCTGGAAGGTTCTCCCGTCTCCACAGAGGAACTCTGGAGCTCTGTCAGAGTAATCATCGGGTTCTTGGTCACCTCCCCGACCAAGGCCCTTCTCCTCCGATTGCTCAGTTTGGTCCAGACGGCCAGCTCTAGGAAGAGTCTTGGTGGTTCCAAACTTCTTCCATTTAAGAATAATGGAGGCCACTGTGTTCTTGGGGACCTTCAATGCCGCAGACATTTTTTGGTACCCTTCCCCAGACCTTTGCCTCCACACAATCCTGTCTCGAGGCTCTACGGACAATTGCTTCAACCTCATGGCTTGGTTTTTGCTCTGACATGCACTGTCAAGTGTGGGACCTAATATAGACAGGTGTGTGCCTTTCCAAATCATGTCTGTCATTGTAAAATAAGAATTAGTTCTTAACTGAATTGCCTAGTTAAATAAAGGTTCAATAAAAGTGGGGTAGATAGGCTAATGATTAATTTGTTATTGGTCAGGGGGGTAGATAGGCGGACGATTAATTTGTTATTGGTCAGTGGTGTAGATAGGGTGGTGATGGTGTCTGACTGACCGTGCTGACGCTGTCTCTCTTATTCCTCAGCTATTCGTTTCTGTGATCGCTGCCAGCTGGTCAAGCCTGATCGATGTCACCATTGTTCAGTCTGTGATAAGTATGACTCTGCTCATGGCCCTATGCACTGTTCATAAGAACCCTGCTGAAACTGTGTTGAGGAAAATTGTAGCTGTTACTGAGTTTCCTTACTGTTGTTTTACAGATGCATCCTAAAGATGGATCACCATTGCCCCTGGTCTGTATTGCTACTGTACCATTTCATACGTAATCAAAGTGATATTTGATTAATTATTCAAAGGAAATGGAACAATATTTTCCGTTTGATTTGTAACAGTTTTTAAATCTCGTTTGGTACATTGATCATCATCGTTGTCGTCAAAGGCTTAACTGATGTCTACGATGTAGATGATATTTCAGCCTTGTCCGTTTCTGTTTGGGGGCCATTTTTACCATCTGTATGTTGCTGTCAAACGGTAGGGTTTTCCCATATGGTGTGATATTGACTTGGAGCATTGCCTTCTTGTTTTGGAATGTGACAGGGTGAATAACTGTGTGGGATTCTCCAACTATAAGTTTTTCATGCTGTTCCTGGCATACTCCTTATTATATTGCATTTTCATCACTGCTACAGATCTACAGTACTTCATTAAATTCTGGACCGTGAGTAAAATATTTTCATGGTGAATTTTTTAATAATTGACATTCTGTACAATCTAAACCAGTGGAATGATTACATTTCTAATGTCTGTTATATCTATATATCTCTATATCCATGCTCATTAGAGAAAACTATTATTTTTAATGACTAAATAATACAGTATGAAAGATGATGCTTGGTGTATAACTGAAAATAACTGTTTCATGTTCTGATCTTGGTATTCTGATTTCTCTGCAAGGCTGAAGGTAGAACACACGACCGTCTGTTAGAATACCTGGTATGAGCCAATCAGCGGCATTGGATTTGAGGACGATGATCACTGATTGGTTAAGCTCCCCCTAGACTAGTTTCGTAGTGAACTATGCTAACACCCAACTAGCTGGCAGACTTTACTTACAGGTTATGCCTAATGCACACATACAGGTACTGTATCGTGTCTTTGGCTATGCCGGATTAAGTGATATGACATGCTATTCTATAAAATAATTTATCCGTAATTAATATTACCTGATTGAGCTAATCATGTAAATGTAATTGACTAGAGAGTCGGGCACCACAAAATAATATTTATAGAGCTGTTATCTTCCGAATAAACTATAAAAGACCTAGTAATATTTTACATCAATAGCAGTCAATATCAATCGTCATCTTAATTCAGTCTCATCTGAAAGTTGTAAATTCTTGGTTATCTGCACGAACCCTGGCTAACAAGTTGAATCAGCAATAGAAAATTGGGTTTAATTATTTATTTACTAAATACCTAACTAATCACACAGAATTACATATACACATAATTAAATCATAACTTGATTACAAATTACATCATAAAGGAAAACGTCCCTTGCGGGCGGAACAGATATGACAGCTTGTTTCACAAAAGAAAACGGGCTGGGTTTGAGTGAAAGAGCGGGAAGACTGAGGAACAAAGGGAAGAAGCTGTGCTATTGTAAATACAGTATCTTATGCATTCTAAATTACTGCCCATTTGGAAAAGGAAAATGCAATACATATTTACTCTGAGCTGTGCTTCGGTAGGTTGGTGGTAGATGGAAGGCCGTGTTGCCCAACCGAGTCCTTTGAAGAATGTCTCTGGTGGTCAATTGGATACGTTGTCGTAACGTCGTTGTGTGATAGACGGGATACTCTGTCTGTTCCTTCCTAACCCTCGTTTGCTGTTCCTAACTCAACGGCTAGGAGGTATCACTTCTGTAGTGAATAAGAGTTCAAAGTTCATACAATTCGCAACCAAAGCTCACGCTGATGTTGGCTTCGTTCTGTAGTTATTATCTGAACCATTCTGACATCGGACCGTTGTCCTCACGTCCTCGGAACAGGAGGTTATATTGTCGTCAAGGCTTTATATAGGAAGGGAGAGGAGGGCGTGTTTGAAAAGTTTTATAGCCCATGTCCCTTCACAGGGACCTTTCACTGATTGAGCAGAGCCCTATCTTATGAAAACCCAAATCTCACATTTTAGAAGCTAAAATCACATTTCATCCCATCACGAATAATTTAATATTCAAGCATTTAAATTGAACAACAATTCCATGTGAATCCGATAACTCTGATGTGTAGACTTTCCATGGTAGAGTTTATGTAATCTTATCATTGATGAGAATGTCTCAGATGACAACCGAACTGACATCATATTCATTAAGTACCACCGCATATGTTCCATTGGTCGGATTACCAGAATATTGTTCATTTCCCCCCACCTTCTGATGTTCCCAGAATCTCTATGTTAACCAAGGGTTTGCAAATGTAACATCAGTAGGGTAGAGAGAGGAAAAAGGGGGAAAGAGGTATTTATGACTGTCATAAACCTACCCCCCAGGCCAATGTCATGACAACTGCAAGACTAATACATTGTGTTTGTTTGGAACCACTCCCTCAGAATGGTCTGCCTGACACCCAGGCTAAGTTCCACATCATGTTCCTGTTCTTCGCTGCTTCCATGTTCTCTGTCAGTCTGGCCTCACTGTTCGTCTACCACTGCTGGCTGGTCTGCAAGAACAGATCCACTCTGGGTAAGAGCTGGCATGGTGTATCTGTGTGTTGTTGTGAGCATTTCCCTGGTGTCTCACTAAACAGAATAGAAACAGACCTAACATGGGTGCTCTGACGGAGTTTCCAAGAACAGGCCTGGGATAGGGACCTTATTCTATTCTTCTCCACATCAAATAAAAACACAGATTGAGTCACTCATCTGTGGTATGATTTGATAAGGCTCTTTGTGGCCATTAAGGCTCGTTATGGCCATTATCAGACAGACAGACAGACAGAGAGAGCAGTCTCTTATTATGAGTGCTAGAGCTGGGACGATAAACCGGAAATTATCGATACTGACCGAACCAATCATTTATCAAGGACATATTACTGATATTAAATAATAATAATAACAACAATAAGCTTTTACTAGAGGAATGTGAAGTTTGACATGAAATTAGTCTGCTACTATGGGCTATTTCTAATGGGACAATTGATAACTACAACATTCCAAGTAGTAGTAGCAGTAGTATTAAAAGTAGCAGTAGAAGTAGCAGCAGTAGTAGTAGTAGTAGTAGTAGTGATAATATAAGCAGTATAAGTAGTAGTACTAGTAGTAGTAGTAGTGATAATAGAAGCAGTATAAGTAGTAGTAGTAGTAGTAGCAGTCTTAGTGCAGTAGCAGTAGTAGCAGTCTTAGTGCAGTAGCAGTAGTAGCAGTAGTACTAGTAGCAGTAGTACCAGTAGTAGTAGTAGTAGAAGTAGCAATAGTACCAGTATTAGTATTAGTAGTACCAGTAGTAGTAGTAGTAGTACCAGTAGCAGTAATACCAGTAGTAGTAGTAGCAGTACCAGTAGTAGTAGCAGTAGTACCAGTAGTAGCAGTAGTAGTAGGAGCAGTAGTAGTAGTAGTAGTAGTAGTTGTACCAGTAGCAGTAGTACCGGTAGTAGTAGCAGTAGGAGCAGTAGTAGTAGGAGCAGTAGTAGTAGGAGCAGTAGTAGTAGTACCAGTTGCAGTAGTAGTAGGAGTAGTAGTAGTAGTAGCAGTTGTACCAGTAGTAGTACCAGTAGTAGCAGTAGTAGTAGGAGCAGTAGTAGTAGTAGTAGTAGTAGTTGTACCAGTAGCAGTAGTACCGGTAGTAGTAGCAGTAGGAGCAGTAGTAGTAGGAGCAGTAGTAGTAGTACCAGTTGCAGTAGTAGTAGGAGTAGTAGTAGTAGTAGCAGTTGTACCAGTAGTAGTAGCCATAGTAGCAGTAGTAGTAGCAGTAGTAGTAGTAGCAGTAGTAGTAGTACCAGTTGCAGTAGTAGTAGGAGTAGTAGTAGCAGTTGTACCAGTAGTAGCAGCAGTAGTAGCAGTAGTAGTAGCAGTAGTAGTAACAGTAGTAATAGTAGTAGTAGTAGTAGTAGCAGTAGTAGTAGTAGTAGCAGTAGTAGTAGGAGCTGTAGTAGTAGTAGTAGTAGTAGTAGTAGTAGTACCAGTAGCAGTAGTACCGGTAGTAGTAGCAGTAGTAACAGTAGTAGTAGTAGTAGTAGTAGTAGCAGTAGTACCGGTAGTAGTAGCAGTAGTACCAGTAGTAGTAGTAGTAGTAGTAGTAGTAGCAGTACCAGTAGTAGTAGCAGTAGTAGTAGTAGTAGTAGGAGCAGTAGTGGTAGGAGCTGTAGTAGTAGTAGTAGTAGTACCAGTAGCAGTAGTACCGATAGTAGTAGCAGTAGTACCAGTAGTAGTAGTAGTAGTAGTAGTAGTAGGAGCAGTAGTGGTAGGAGCTGTAGTAGTAGTAGTAGTAGTAGTAGTAGTACCAGTAGCAGTAGTACCGGTAGTAGTAGCAGTAGTACCAGTAGTAGTAGTAGTAGTAGTAGCAGTAGTACCAGTAGCAGTAGTACCGGTAGTAGTAGCAGTAGTACCAGTAGTAGTAGTAGTAGTAGTAGTAGTAGCAGTACCAGTAGTAGTAGCAGTAGTAGTAGTAGGAGCAGTAGTGGTAGGAGCTGTAGTAGTAGTAGTAGTAGTAGTAGTAGTACCAGTAGCAGTAGTACCGATAGTAGTAGCAGTAGTACCAGTAGTAGTAGTAGTAGTAGTAGTAGTAGTAGCAGTAGTAGTAGTAGTAGTAGTAGTAGCAGTAGCAGTAGTACCAGTAGTAGTAGTAGTAGTAGTAGCAGTAGCAGTAGTACCAGTAGTAGTAGCAGTAGCAGTAGCAGTAGCAGTAGTACCGGTAGTAGTAGCAGTAGTACCAGTAGTAGTAGTAGTAGTAGTAGTAGCAGTAGTAGTAGCAGTAGTACCAGTAGTAGTAGTAGTAGTAGTAGTAGCAGTAGTACCAGTAGTAGTAGTAGTAGTAGTAGTAGCAGTAGTACCTGTAGTAGTAGCAGTAGTACCAGTAGTAGTAGTAGTAGTAGCAGTAGTAGTAGTTTTAAGGGTAATATAAAAGTGGTGCACACTCATTTTATAAACGCAACGTTCAATGTATCGTTATCCTGATCATTTTGTAAATTTATCGTGATATGGATTTTTGTCCATATGGCCCAGCTCTGTGTGCACAGTGGTGCACTTTTTTGTCTCTACGATCTGAGTGAGTGGATTATTCATGGGGTGAACAACAGGCTCACAGTAAGAGGCTTAGTAACAGACACTGGACAGGTAGCCCTGCTGGAAAGGTAGCCCTGCTGGACAGGTAGCCCTGCTGGACAGGTAGACCTGCTGGAAAGGTAGCCCTGCTGGACAGGTAGCCCTGCTGGACAGGTAGACCTGCTGGAAAGGTAGCCCTGCTGGACAGGCCTTTAGAGGACAAGGCCAGTCACATCTAGTAACACAGCACAGCCAGCAGACCTGAAGGCATAGATCTGTACTCAGAGAGCAGGGTTCTCAGGCTCGTTGGCTCATTGTCATTACATAAAGTAAATTACAAATGGCTGATCTTCATTTTTGCTGTACCAAGGGCAGTTCAGTGAGATGGAGTCAAGGGTGTTAGTCTACAGTTGTGGCAGGCTTTTAAACAGCAAATATCCCCACCCTTTGAGAATATCAAACTCTTTCAGCAATCTCTTCCCCATTAAGAGATTTGACAACTGATGTCTCAAAATGTCTTTTATCCATGAAGGTGTTGCTATTGGTTCAGGAGTTGCGTAAGTGCCCACAAAACAATGACGTTCCTCTCTCAGTTTCCTTTGAACTATGAAACATCTAGATTGCATATGTTCTCTATAAATGATGCAAAACTAAATCTCTCCTCAGTTTTGGTTCAACACTGATCATATTCTACTCTGTTGTTCAGAGGCTGTCCGCGCGCCAGCTTTCCGTCATGGGGCAGATAAGAATGGCTTCAGTCTGGGCCTCAGTAAGAACTTCCGCCAGGTCTTCGGTGATGAAATGAGATACTGGCCATTTCCTGTGTACTCCAGGTATATACTTATTCCCTTATTTTACCAGATAAGTTAACTGAGAACATATGACCTATTACAGCATCGACCTGGGTAAGAATGAGCCAATTGGAAGCTGTGGATGATTAGGTGGCCATGATGGTATTAGGGCCAGATTGGGAATTTAGCCAGGACACCGGGGTTAACATGTCTACTTTTACGATAAGTGCCATGTGATCTTTAGTGATCAGAGTCAGGACACCCGTTTTAAAATCCCATCAGAAAAAATGGCACCCTATGCAGGGAAATGTCCCCAATCACTGCCCTGGGGCATTGGGATTTCCTTAGACCAGAGGGAAGAGTACCCCCTACTGCCCCTCCACACCACTTCCAGCAGCATCTGGTCTCCCATCCAGGACCAACCCTGTTTAGCTTCAGAGGCAAGCCAGCAGTGTGATGCAGGGTGGTATGCTGCTCGCAAATAAATATCATGCTATCGACTCTTGACTGAACCCACCGTGAAAACACTGACATTCTCAGCTAAACAGAAAGGTCTGGCAAGGCTCTGGACTATACTTTGGGGCTGACAGTGACAGAGAGGAGGGGAGAAGGAAGAACTTGAACTCAATGGTGAACTATGGGGGCAATGAGGGGATAATGTTTCTAAGCGTGAGAGGAGGTTAGTTAGTTGTTAGTTATTAGGAGGATGAAGAGGAAGACTTTTAAACACAGGATTGTGTTTTGTGCTTAGTCTGGGTGATGGGTGCTCCTTCCCAACCTGTCTGGTGAATCAGGATCCTGAGCAGCCCACCTCTCCTGGACACAACCCCCCTCCCAACAAGGCGTAAGTATTCATCTCCTGGACACAACCCCCCTCCCAACAAGACGTAAGTATTCATCTCCTGGACACAACCCCCCTCCCAACAAGGCGTAAGTATTCATCTCCTGGACACAACCCCCCTCCCAACAAGACGTAAGTATTCATCTCCTGGACACAACCCCCCTCCCAACAAGACGTAAGTATTCATCTCCTGGACACAACCCCCCTCCCAACAAGACATGTTTTAATCTCCTGGACACAACCCTCCTCCCAACAAGACGTGTTTTATTCTCCTGGACAACCCCCCCCCCCTAATACATAAGTATTAATCTCATGGATACAAACCCCCTCCCAACAAGACTTAAGTATTCATCCCTCATAGGAAATCACTGTCCTGCCTCCACTCTTCATACATTTGGTCCTTTTCCATAAAGATGGTTTTTGGATACAGATGTGAGAGAGTACTTTAGAGTACTTTTCTAACAGTTATTTTGCTAATAGTCCATTGAAATCCATTCATGTACTGATCCTGCCTAATGGTTTGTCCTGTGTTGTGCAGCGTTGTTGGAGAGAGCCACCAGTTCCCAGCCAAACCACTGAGGGAGTCCCAAAGTCGACTGTTGAACAGCGCCCCCTCCTGGACAGAGAACGGGGGAGCAGAGGACAAAGAGAGACGGGGTGAGGGCTCAAATATCTGATGGGAGGCGGGCAAACCCTAACCTTATCTTCATGTCCAGATCCCGGTTCAACCCTAACACTAGCTTCATGTCCAAATCCTGGTTCAACCCTAACACTAGCTTCATGTCCACATCCTGGTTCAACCCTAACTCTAGCTTCATGTCCACATCCTGGTTCAACCCTAACTCTAGCTTCATGTCCAGATCCTGGTTCAACCCTAACTCTAGCCTCATGTCCACATCCTGGTTCAAGCTAACTCTAGCTTCATGTCCACATCCTGGTTCAACCCTAACTCTAGCTTCATGTCCACATCCTGGTTCAACCTTAACTCTAGCTTCATGTCCACATCCTGGTTCAACCCTAACTCTAGCTTCATGTCCACATCCTGGTTCAAACTAACTCTAGCATCATGTCCACATCCCGGTTCAACCCTAACTTTAGCTTCATGTCCAGATCCCGGTTCAACCCTAACCTTAGCTTCATGTCCAGATCCCGGTTCAACTCTAAACTCAGCTTCATGTCCAGATCCTGGTTCAATCCTAACGCTAGCTTCATGTCCAGATCCCGGTTCAACCCTAATACTAGCTTCATGTCCAGATCCCGGTTCAACCCTAACGCTAGCTTCATGTCCAGATCCCGGTTCAACCCTAACGCTAGCTTCATGTCCAGATCCCGGTTCAACCCTAACGCTAGCTTCATGTCCAGATCCCAGTTCAACCCTAACGCTAGCTTCATGTCCAGATCTCGGTTCAACCCTAGCTCTAGCTTCATGTCCAGATCCCGGTTCAACCCTAACCTTAGCTTCATGTCCACATCCCGTTTCAACCGTAACCCTTGCCATGACTCTAACCCCAGACTTATGTCCACTGTTTTTTTTACTTTTAAATGTTGTCTACAAATCATTATTCTAGGACCATTCTCCAATAACTTAATTAACTGTATGCATGCTGTGTTTCAGGCACAAGTAACCCAGCAATGGCCATAGAGAATGAAACATAACAATGGTGAGGAATGAAGACTTGTAAGTGGAATCATAGGTGAGTTGAAAATTGATCTCAATATTTTAAAAATATTATCCACAAAGCTTGAGGTAAAAACGATATGGTTTATTTCTAATGAATCACATAATGCTTATTTCCTTCAACAGGTCTATGGTGATCCCAGTGTTCAGCGTGCCTATGAGAATGTGCAGTTGTGATATCACCATAACCAGTCATCTTTCTTACCATAACACACTGCTGTAGTTAATTGCTGCTTAGAAGGGCTTAGTTTACTGTTGTTTTTGCTCTCACCAGTATCATTGGAAACAGACGATGTAACATTTGAATCCAACGAAGCATTGTTATTGTTGTTTCTAAAGAAATCATTTAACATGGTGGAAACTGGTTTCCTGAAGGCTGAATATTGAGTATGAGATCAAGTTGTGGCCTCGGAAGATTGAAGTTGCATTCCAATTACTTGCCGTGTTTTTTCAAGTTTGGATCTGAAAAGCATAAGAATAGAATGAGAAGTGTTTTATTTTCACTTTGTATAACAGGTGGTTGGTCTAAGAAGCTACATGTGTATGTGTTCAGTACATCTATATTATTTTAGTAAAGGACCCTTGAAGTATTGTTGTATGATTTGATTATCTTGGACTTCGTCTTCAAATTCGTCTATTTTTACTTGTGTAATGTCTAAACTAGAATGACTAACTTGTATTTGTGATTATTGACAGAAACAGTATAAATATTCCATTTTAATGTAATTTTAGAATTTGCCAATACTTAATCCTAAACCAACACGCAAAGATGTATGATAGTGAATGTTGATTCTATGATTGTATAGACATATTAAGAGTAAAATATGCTTTGTGTGTGTGATTATTGGATGAGATATGCAGTGTTAGGCTTTTTATGGCACTGAACATGAAAGAAGTATTGAAGAGATTAACAACCTGTTGTGATTTAAAAAAAAAAAAAATCCTTCAATTAACTGATGCATGCTTCATACTCAGGATGCTAACTAAACATAAGAACGTAAATAGTTTCATGTATTATACCAGTTTCTCTCTCTTGGAAACGCGGTAAAATCACTGTTGCATAATAATCATTTGAATAAGGGCTATATTGATATTCTTTGATTTGAAAGGATTCCTGTGTTCCTCTGGCATTGGTGAGGATACCATTGGCTCTTAGACATCACAAATCAGTCTTATTTTTTATGTCAGTGTGCTTGCCATGTCAAGTGTTCCTGTAGTGCTATTTATTGTCAAACTGCCAGCCAAAGATCCTGTTTTTCTCCAGAGGCCTGACACACTGGCCTATGGTCTTCAAATCCAAGCCTCGGTTTCAGAATGTTTGCTGCATTCTCAATTCAACTCCATTCAAATATGGAAGTGCAGTGGAATAATACAGTGATTGCTCCAGCTGTTTCATTCCTTGTGAGGGTTCTGTTCTGATTGTACTCCTTTGGTCCTTTTAAATTACATTTTCTGTTTGGAAATGAGTCATCAGCATCAGTTTGCATCGGTTTTCATTTTGGTAAATGGCTCAAATGTATGCAAAACCATGTCAATCTATATTTTTTTAATACTCTGTGCATGAATGGAGAAAAATACCTTTATGAACATGTGAGGCTATGTACTGTACTGTGATGCCTTATCAGATAAATACAATGATGCCATGTTCAGCCTGTTTATATTGCTATTGACTGTTCTTGTACCTTTCTCCCATATAGGTCTCAATAGCCTATAAGGTATATCATTTAAAATATGACTCTTAAACAGATTTCAAACTCACTCAAATCAAGTTCTTATATGTTAGAAAAGTTTGAAGCCTTTATTTACAAAAGCTTTAAAAACAATCTCTCGTATATTGCATTTTTGTTCTTTTTTTTCTTTACATATGGAGGGGAGGGGGGGTCTCGTCACATGAAAAGAACCAACCAGTACAATAAATTAAATATTAAAATAACATTAAAAAAAATGTAGCTACTATTAAGGCTAAGTTTGGTGAAAAAAAAACAACTTATTTTCATAATAAAGACAGATGTTAAGTGAAAAAAATGTAACTTAGAGAAGGCAACAACGAGGAGCATACCAGAAAAACGTAGCTTTTCATATAAAATCATGGATCTGGTTAGGAGCTTTAAAGTGCAAAATTTCTACAGAAAAAGTTTGAAAAACTAAAATCCCTTGTTTCTCTTCAAGCGCTTCATGTGAAATCTAAATGAACCAACCAGCCCCTCTAAACTGCTTTCATAGAAAAAACAGGATTTTAAGCACAAACACACACCTTGGGTACATCTGGAGATAGGAACTATTGAACCACCAAATTCACCAACCATCTAAAGTAAGAAGCGCTTATGACAAAGAGCTTCCGAAATGGTATATATATATATATATATATATATATATATATATAAAATGCTTTTGTTCTTCCATTATTCCAGTCGTCGTAGTAATTGACTAGAGCAGACCATCCAGAAAGATCCCAGTGATGATGTCATGACAGCTGTTTATTGGCTTCCTCCTCGTAGGCGTTCCCTGTGCCGTTCTGGACGTATGCAGAGCCTGAACCCAGCCCGTACAAGTGACCACAGTACTTCGCATCGTCGATATGATCCTCAAAGAACATCTAAAAAAATATGTGATGTCAGATACAATAAAAAGTATACTAGTTTGTAGCTAGGTTTCCACCCAATTGGCGACAGATTGCAGATTTTAGAATATTCAAAGACAATATGCCCATTTTACCATCAGTGGTGTTTCACCAAACAGACTTGTTGCAAAAAAACTAAAACATTGTGCACATATAATGCACTTTTTCGCTTGAGTTTTCATGTACCGAATAAAAATAAAACGTTTAATGTGTGTCCATCGATTTTCAACTCTACCAATAGTAATCACAACTGTTGTGTTAAATGTGCCTACTTTGGTCTTGGCACCTGCGCTCAAGCCAACTGCTCGCAAATACAGTGGCTTATTATGGATAAGAACGAGAATATTTTTATTTGTCAAAAGGCAGTCAAGCATCACGTTACCAGAATCAGACCCTAGATATTTATTGGAAAGAGCATCAAGATCACCGTGCATTTTCACCACCCTGTGTTATTTCATCTATAGCCTAATGAACTGCATGCTTTCCCGAGTTGTAGTGGGAGGACCACACACATCGCGTGACTCCAAGTTTACATTGATATGATGGTTAATATATTAATATTTGCCCATAAAGGCGTTTCCACCACCACTTCTCGCATAATAAATTTTACTGACACAAAAAGATCTTACCATGTCAAACGAACAAATGATCTGTCAGAATTTATAAAATTGTACTGAAACTTCCTGTTTCCATCACAGCTGTCAGGATTTAAAAAAAATACAGTATGACTTTACTCCCATAAAAACTGTGGATGGAAATGTGGTTAGTGAAAGTAGTATGTGTTTATCTCTTTAATACCATCTGGTGGCTCTTTGAAGAAATGCAAGTTGTGAGTCATCTCCCTGTTCTATGATCCATTCACACAAACATCTCAGTACCAACCCTATTCCCTTTATAGGGCACTACTTTTGATCTGGGCCCACAGGGCTCTGGTCAGAGGTAGTGAACTATACAGTACCATTCAAAAGTTTGGACACACAAACTTATTCAAAGGTTTTCCTTTATTGTTACTGTTTTCTACATTGTAAAAATGGGGCGGCAGGTAGCCTAGTGGTTAGAGTGTTGGGCCAGTAACCAAAAGGTTGCTGGATCGAATCCCCGAGCTGACAAGGTACAAATCTGTTGTTCTGCCCCTCAGTTAACCCACTTTTCCTCGAGCGCCGACGACGTCGATCTCAATTACGGCACCTCTCTGATTCAAAGGGGTTGGGTTAAATGCGAAAGGTATCAGTTGAATGCTGACTAGGCTGCCTAGAAATGTGTTATTTTAAAACTAAGAAATAACACATTTCATTTAGTAAAAAAAGTGTTATCAAAATATATTTTATATTCGAGATTCTACAAAGTGGTCCCTCCCTTCTTGCCCAATAATGTTGGTACCATGTTGTTGTTATTTTCTTAGGTCTCTATGTATGTGTTGTCTCTTGTTGTGATGTGTAAATATTTTAATTCCAGGTTGTTAGGCAACAAAATAGTAAAAATGCCTAGGGGAGGTGAATACATTCGCAAGCCACTGTACTTAAGAATATCAATAAGAAGAAGAGACATGCTTGGGCCAAGAAACACGAGCAATGGACATTAGGCCGGTGGAAATCTGTCCTTTGGTCTGATGAGTCCAAATTGGAGATTTTTGGTTCCAACCGCCGTGTCTTTGTGAGACACAGAGTAGGTGAACGGATGTATTCCGCATGTGTGGTTCCCACCGTGGAGCATGGAAGTGTGATGGTGCTTTGCTGGTGACCTTTTAATGAATTATGTATAATTCAAGGCACACTTAACCAGCATGGCTACCACAGCATTATGCAGCGATACGCCATCCCATCTAGTTTGCGCTTAGTGGGACTATCATTTGTTTTTCAACAGGACAATGACCCAACACACCTCCAGGCTGTGTAAGAGCTATTAGACCAAGGAGGAGAGTGATGGATTGCTGCATCAGATGACCTGGCCTCCACAATCACCCGACCTCGACCCAATTGAGATGGTTTGTGATGAGTTGGACCGCAGAGTGAAGGAAAAGCAGCCAACAAGTGCTCAGCATATGTGGGAACTCCTTCAAGACTGTTGGAAAAGCATTCCTCATGAAGCTGGTTGAGAGAATGACAAGAGTGTGCAAAGCTGTCATCAAGGCAAATGGTGGCTACTTTGAATAATCTAAAATATATTTTGATTTGTTTAACACTTTCTTTTTTGGTTACTACATGACTCCATATGTGTTATTTCATAGATGTGATATCTTCACTATTATTCTACAATGTAGAAAATAATAAAAAATAAATTTAAACCCTTGAATGAGTAAGTGGTGTGTCATAACCTTTGACTGGTACTGTATATTGAATAGGGTTCCATTTGGGACACACACATGGACAGAGTACCTCTCTCATCTTGAAGAATGCCATGCCTGTCAGTAGTGAGTCTGAGCCAGCTTGGTGCTGGGGGCCAATCCTCTCCAGCTCCAGCTGTTCTGCCACTTCCTGTAGCCCACCCTGTCAATCAAACTCAGCCCTGTCACTCACAGATTCTGCTAATATAGCCATCTGGCCATGTCTATAATGCATTTAAAGGCTATCGATTAAGACTTGTGGCCTAGTTAGCTCTCTGAAAACTCATTGAATACAAAGTTGAGTAATACTTTCTTTAACTGTTATGATGTGCTGAAGTTACCTTGAGGTTTTTGCAGCTCTTCATGAGGTACTTGACATCATATATGATGGGGAAGAACAGGCGAAGGATCTCAAAGAAGTCCACTTCCTCTTCGGGCAGGTTAGAGTTGGACAGAATCTTGATCAGATAGCCAAAGTCATAGCCACTGCAAACAGAAAAATAAACCAAATGCTTCTTAGGTCTAAGATGATTGATTTTAACAATGGTCAAGTTTGCACCAGATGTGACAAATAACATACATGTGTGGTTAAAATCTGGATCTGATAAGATGGCGCCGAAAAGGAAGCCTGAAGTTTTACATGCTCCTAACCAACTGTGCTATTTTGTTAGTTTTTGCGTTGTTTTAACTTATTTTGTACATAATGTTGCTGCTACCGTCTCTTATGACCGAAAATAACTTCTGGACATCAGAACAGCGATTACTCACCACGAACTGGAAGAAGCTTTTTCCTTTAATGAGTCCGACAAGAAGGATATTCCGCTTTCCCGGGAACAGGCCCAAATGTCATCATTTGTGTGAAGAAAAGAAGGAGGAAAAGAGGGCGCAGGTCGGGCTGCCTTCTGAGAATCTGTAGGCGAGCGACTAAACTCCCACTGCCATCCGTTCTATTTGCAAACATGCAATCATTGGAAAATAAAATTGATGACCTACGATTATCCTACCAACGGGACATAAACAAATCTCTTATGTTTCGTCGTGGCTGAACGAAGACACGGATAATATAGAGCTGGCATAATATTCCATGCACCGGCAGAACAGAGAAGAGGCTACTACGTCTGGTAAGACGAGGGGTGTGTGTGCCTTTTTGTCAAATAACAGCAGGTGCGCAATGTCTAATATTAAAGAAGTCTCGAGGTATTGCTCGCCTGAGGTAGAGTACCTTGTGATAAGCTGACGACCACACTATTTACCAAGAGAGACCTCATCTATATTATTCGTAGCAATCTTTGTACCACCACTAACCGATACCAGCAGTAATAGCTCACTCAACAAACTCTATAAGGCCATAAGCAAACAGGAAAATGCTCATCCAGAAGCGGCGCTCCTAGTGGCCGGGGACTTTAATGCAGGAAAAATTAAACCAGTTTTACCACATTTTTACCAGCATGTCACATGTGCAAACAAAGGAAAAGAAACAACAACTCTAGACCACCTTTACGCCACCCACAGATATGTATAAAAAGTCCTCCCCCGCCCTCCAGCTTACAAGCAAAAACAAAAGCCGGAAGTACCAGTGACTCGCTCAATACGGAAGTGGTCAGATGAAGCGAGGACTGTTTTGCTAGGACAGACTGGAATATGTTCCAGGATTCATCCAATGGCATTGAGGAGTATACCACCTCAATCATCGGCATTGAGGAGTATACCACCTCAATCATCGGCTTCATCAATAAGTGCATCGACGACGTCATCCCCACAGTGACCGTACGTACATATCCCAACCAGAAACCATGGATTACAGGCAACATCCACATCGAGCTAAAGGCTAGAGCTGCCGCTTTCAAGGAGCTGGACACGCTTACAAGAAATCCTGCTATGCCCTCAGACGAACCATCAAACAAGCAAAGCGTCAATACAGGACTAAGATTGAATCCCACTACACCGGCTTTGACACTCGTCGGATGTGGCAGAGCTTGAAAACTATTACGGACTACAAAAGGGAAACCCAGACGCGAGCTGCCCAGTGATGCGAACCTAGCAGACGAGCTAAATGGCTTTTATCCTCGCTTCAAGGCAAGAAACACTGAAGCATGCACGAGAGCACCAGCTATTCTGGATGACTGTGATAACACTCTCGGTAGCAAGACCTTTAAACAACATTCACAAAGCCATAGGGCCAGATGGATTACCAGAACGTGTACTCAAAATATGCACGGAACAACTGGCAAGCGTTTTCACTGTCATTATCAACCTCTCCCTGACCGAATCTGTAATACCTACATGTTTCAAGCAGACCACCATAGTCCCTGTGCCCAAGGAAGTGAAGGTAACCTGCCTAAATGATTACCGCCCCATAGCACTCACGTTGGTAGCAATGAAGTGCTTTGAAAGGCTGGTCATGGCTCACATCAATAGCATCCTCCCAGATATCCTAGACCCACTGCAATTCGCATTCCACCCCAACAGATCCACAGATGACACAATCGCAATCCACACTGCCCTTTCCCACCTGGACAAAGGAACACCTATGTGCGAATGCTGTTCCTTGACTACAGCTCAGCATTCAACACCATAGTGCCCACAAGCTCATCATTAAAGTAAGGACCCTGGGACTAAACACTTTCCTCTGAAACTGGATCCTGGACTTCCTGACGGGACGCCCCCAGGTGGTAAGGGTAGGCAACAACACGTCTGCCACGCTGATCTTCAACACTGGGGCCCCTCAGAGGTGTGTACTTAGTCCCCTCCTGTACTCCCTGTTCACCCACGCCCGCCATGGCCAAACACGACTCCAACACCATCATTAAGTTTCTTGACGACACAACAGTGGAAGGCCTGATCACTGACAAAAATGAGACACCCTAAAGGGAGGTCAGAGAACTGCCATTGTGGTGCCAGGACAACAACCTCTCCCTCAATGTGAGCAAGACAAATCGTGGACTACAGGAAAAGGCAGGCTGAACAGGCCCCCATTAACATCGACGGGGCTGTAGTGGAGCGGGTCGAGAGTTTCAAGTTCCTTGGTGTCAACATCACCAACGAACTATCATGGTCCAAACACACCAAGACAGTCCTGAAGAGAACACGAAAAAACATTTTCTCCCTCAGGAGACTGAAAAGATTTGGCATGGGTCCCCAGATCCTCAAAAAGTTATCCAGCTGCACCATCGAGAGCATCCTGACCAGTTGCATCACCGCCTGGTATGGCTATGGCAACTGCTTGGCATCTGACTAAGGCATTACAGAGGGTAGTGTGTACGACCCAGTACATCACTGGGGCCAAGCTTCCTGCCATCCAGGACCTATATAATAAGCGGTGTCAGAGGAAAGCCCATAAAATTGTCAGAGACTCCAGTCACCCAAGTCATAGACTTTTCTCTGCTACCGCATGGCAAGCGGTACCGGAGCGTCAAGTCTAGGACCAAAAGGCTCCTTAACAGCTTCTACCCTCAAGCCATAAGACTGCTGAACAATTAAATGGCCACCAGACTATTTACATTGACACCCCCCCTCTCCATTTGTTTTGTGCACTGCAGCTAATCACTATTTATTATCTATGCAGTCACTTCACCCCTACCTACATGCACAAATTACCTCAACTAACATCTACCCCCACACACTGACTGGGTACCGGTACCCCTTGTAATATAGCCTCGTTATTGTTATGTTCATGTTCCTTTTTATTATTTTTTACTTTAGTTAATTTGGCAAATATTGTTTTACTATTCCTGAACTGCACTGTTGGTTAAGGGCTTGTAAGTAAGCATTTCACTTTAAGGTCTACACTTGTTGTATTCGGCGCATGACAAATAAAGTTTGATTTTATTTTAAAATGGCCTACCTGTGGAAAGAAAGCCACTTGACGCCCTCACAGAGCACCACCCCTGAGGTCATGAGCAGTTCAGCCAAGTACAATGTCTCGATCCCCTCCTCCTCATGCTTCTTGAACTGGATGCCTGATGTTGTCAAGAGCTCGATGGAGTCCTGTGCATACATGTCCTCCCTGACGACGGAAAGGGAGACACCTGTCACACTCACACCTAGGCTAAACATTTATAACAGGGTTTCTTAAACTGTGGGTCGGGACCCAAAGTGGCTCCTGGGCATGTGAGAGGTGGGTCGCGAGTAATGAGAATATATCTATATTAACACAATTTCTTCTTAATTTGGGTAGTTGGAACAAGATATGGGTCACAGGAAGATAGTAAATGTGTATATTTTGTGTCAAGAGCCAAAAAAGTTTAAGAACCCCTGATTTATATCAATGAATGTCATGGCTATAAGAACAAGGGGTACACTAAGCATGACAAAGTTGTTGTTGCTGTGTAAGTGGATGCAGTCCAACTATATATATATATATATTTTCTTCAATGTCTGAGACTGCTGATAAGCCTTTAGGTTTTACTTCCACAATAGAAACAAGTTACATGTAAACAACAAAATACTCAAAACACTGTCTTCAGTGCCTCACTAAAACAAACATGAAAATAAAACAGTACCTGTGATATGCTCAAAAGCATTTATGAAATATGTCAATATAAACATTTGAAAAATGACTTGAGGCACTAGGAGAAAAGCAAGTCAATTAGCTCGTTGAGAAAGTAAGCAGCTCATGTGACAGGTGCAGCCTATTTGGTGGCTCAAGTGAAAGTCTTGGCCACATGGTTTCTAAACAATATTGGTCACATTGTCCTTTACCTGAATGGTGTGCAGGCAGCGCAGCTTCAGTATGACAACGTTCACTCCTGTATGGAGGTCCTGAACTAGCTCTGGTCCAGGGCGTTCAATGTGGCTTGCTGACATTGAGCCTTCAAATGGCCTGGCCCAGAAGTAGTCATGAGCGTGACTCTCCTGATTGTGTGCAGTATCAACACTGAACATAGGCCTGTTCTTGCCTTGGTTTCATACATCATATGAGCAGGTTTTTTTGTGCCTTTGCCTATCAGTCCAGACATGTAAACTAGTCAAACTCCATACTACAATAATATCACCTCAATAACAGACTACATCAAATGGACTTCCTTTTTGTAGTTACTTTAATGCAGAAATCTCAAGTTATAAAAATGTAATTCCTCAAGAAAGTACCGTACAATACATATAAACATTACAATCATCTTTAAAACCTTTCATGGTAAAAACAAAAAGGTTATTCCTTTTCTCCTAGTGCCTCCAAAGAGCCGTTGCTATGAAACTTCCCCTGTTCTGTAGGTGCTGTACAAGAGGCAGGTCATATAGCTGAGTTCTCTAACATGGGCAAGTCAAGTCTTGATACAAGACATGAAAATTAGTTGAACATTGATAGACATAGAAAGGGGAACGCTTACGTGAGGTTAAACTTAAAATTGAACTGCCATGTTGAAGTTCCCGGTGGATATTCACCCTGTTCATTCATAAAGGTAAGGCCCAGCTGGATAATCTTTAGCAAGTCTACATTACATCGCAGTAACTGGTACTGGTAGTCAGCATTGCTTCTGAACTCTCCAATCGGTCTCGCAACTACACCTGGAAACTCTGTGTCCTATGAACAGAACACAAAGCAATAGAGAAGGCAGAAATGGAGCAGCAGCACAATGTTCAGCAAATATCTGTCAGTGTCAACCAAGATGCCTTTAATCAGAACTCTTCATAACTTACCATGGCAATGTAGTTGTATTTTCGAATGACCTGGCGGATCCTTTTGAGTTCTTCATCCAGGTTGTCAGCCCAAACCTCACATATTCTTTGGCTATGATCCACAGTAGCCGCGGGCATAGTGCCAGCTCTACAAGCAAGGCATCAAAAACAAACAAACAAACTCTCAATCGAGAAAATGACCATGGAATTGTGGTCCTTCTTTATTTGTTTGACCTGGAGATAAACAACAAACAATGTCCGGTTACACAATAACCCTGTGAGATTTATTGCCACATACTCGATGGTTACATTAAAACATATAGCTAACGTTAACTAGATTTGACAGGATAATTACAGACATCTAACGTTAGCTAGCTAATATACTGTGTAACATACTGCCTAAGCTAGATAGCTAATGCTGTAGCTAACAATCTTGCTGTTAGGAGGACTTGACTATGCTTTGATGTTATTGGGGCAAATAACTGGCTAGCTACTTTTTTAGCAGGCTGTGATGACAGGCACCTATCTAGTTATCGAACTGAGCTAACTTACCTGTCCCACTAGCTAGTTAGCTAGCAGTTCACTAGCTAATTAGCTAGCAGTCTGCTAACCTTAGAGTGGGGACAGGATGCGTTTCTCTTCAGATACAATGATATCATAGTGTTTCATCGCCTCTTATAATGCCCAACCCTAGCACCTGTCAGCTACCGTTAGCCAGCTGGCTAAAATATGTGGCTGGCTAGCAAATCTAGCTAACGTTAACTTAGCTAGCTAACCAACTCCTAATAGGGCTTGAATTTCAACCTTCCCGACTTAGCATTCGCTAAATAAGGGTTGTGCAATTACAAGTGAACAGTTAAAAAACTCGCAATTACCTTGTTTAAAAACGGTCAGGGCCTTTTAACTAACTTTTAAACAGTTTTATATTCCAAATACCGACAGTCATTGATATCAACCCACAGCTGCCACCTCTGAACCTCCATTACAACGTCATCACGCACGCAGTGACGTCACGAATGTATGCAAGTTGGCCTTTGGAGTCCTAGGACGGGGGCGTATTCATTACGCCGATTCTGTTCCGAAACGTTTGTTAAACGGAAGCAAACGGAACGAAATGGGCGGGACTTACCTGAATTTGTCCAATAGAACGTCTCGTTTTAGTTTGCAACGGTTTGGACTAATGTAATACACCCCTGGTTCCTTTTCGTCTCTACGTCTTCTTCTAGGTTTATTGGCAGACTACACCCCAACATTTGTCTGGCCGCCTCCTAGTGGGCAGGTTGAAAAAATTTATGTGGGAGTGGGCAAAAATATCCATACAGAACAGGGCCATAACTACCAGGGGAGAACGACTCAACCTTCGTATTGACGATTTCAAGCTGAAGGCCGTCCACGGTACTGCAGGCTTTGTTTCCAGAAAACAGGATCCCCATTATACTAACTAAGCATTTAGTTGGATGATGTATACAAGGAGTAGGCAACCCTGGTACAGCATGTGGGAGAAGTCAGAGCTCAGTAATTGAGTTGGAGGGGTATTCAGGTGGATTTTTCCCATGCGTATGGGTAAATACCACCTTCCCACTTAGTTATGAACGTAGCATAAGCAAGCAGAAAATATCCATCAAAAACTTGAATGTTGAATCAACTTTCATAAATATACTTTTTGTTTATAAGGTAAGGCAAAAGTCTTAATCCCAAGAATGTTCAATCTTTATTTAATGCACAAGTCCTCTTATAGCTTTAGTGGTCTTTTCTAGTGAACTTTTAACACAATCAAATCAATTCATTTACAAATTAATTAAATAAAAATAAATATTTATGTTGTAATATTCCTTTGAAATAGGATATAGATAGGACATATTATGTATATTCTTTATACAAATAAAACAACATGCAATGCTTACAATAGCAGTAGATATTATTCCACAAGACATTCAGTACCTGTGCTTTGACAGTGAAACCTAAGCTGTTTGAACAGAATTGTGATCATTCTGTTGGGTGAGATGCACAAAGCTACTCTCCTCCCTGTGTGTCCATCCCCTAGTACTAGCATGCCAATATCTCCACATGCTACAGCCTGCTGGGTTGGTTCAGTAGCTTCGTGAGTTACAGCATGCACAATGAGCCCAGTGAACCAGATGGACTGGCTTTGGTTATAAAACTACACTAAATTAGGAGAGGTTTACTGCATGAGTATAATGACACATTTGGCATTTGATATCATGTTTTGGTTTACAGTGCACTTGAAAGATTTTTAGTCCAAATTGAATTTTTAAATATATTATTATCATATTACACATTTGCATAAATATATAACATTAAATATTTTATTTAGTTGTAAAGCCTCTGACGAAATCCATTCATTTCTTCTTAAGTATGGAATACCATAAACCACATGAAAAGTAAAAACTCTACACAAATAACACACATACAGATCAGATACACTTGTCATTTCACTGACTAATCATTCCCAACAGTTAGTCAGTTTATAATACCCATTGCGCAATTGCCCATTAAAGTGCACCTCTCTTCCCTCTGACAACATTAATGTCACTACTGCTCAGGCAGCAGAGTAGGCAGCCTCATCAGGGTCCTTGGCACTGTCCTCACTTGGCGGGGAGCTGAGGTCTGCTATGCCCGACTCCTGGTCATCACTGTTGGTGGAGAGGTCTGGGTCGGACGGTTTGCGGCGCTCCCCTGGTCGGGGGAGGATCAGAAGACTGCTCTCTGGCCCCATCTGCTGGCAGGGTGATGAACTGAGGAAGTCTCCCAGTCCGCTGTAGTCCCCTGGGGTGTTGGCCAAACCCAGGCAGCTCTCTGAGGGGGGAGAGGCCCACACAGCGTGGCTCCTATCCAACGTGTTAGTTTTTGTCTGGATGCTCTTCCCCTGCTCCTTCTCCAACATGGCTATTTTCTAGGGTGGATAACACTACATAATATTAGAAAAAAAACTAAGACAAGAACAGCGACTTCAATCAAATGGTCCTGGTCAAAAGTAGTGCACGAAATAGGGAATAGAGTGTGATTTGGGACATAGCCTATATCATCAGCCCTCCTGTCCTGCCTTACCTCCTCGTGGGAGACAAGCTGCTCCTCCAGCTGCTGTGTCTCCTCTCTGATGGCCATCAGGTAGTCTATCACAGACTGGCGAGGATGCATGCCTCTGTCAAAACGGTTGTATAAGGCCCTCCAGAACCTACACACACACACACACACACACACACACACACACACACACACACACACACACACACACACACACACACACACACACACACACACACACACACACACAGTTTAAACATATTCAATACAGTTGAGAAAAATAGTGGAAAAATACTACTTGTCCTTAAATATGCACAACCTACTTAAAACAGTAGGGGGCGGTAACTGGGCGCAGAACCCCCTGAGTCTGGCTGTGGTCAGGTCTGTACAGGGGGTTGATGTGGTCAGTCCTGTTCTCCCACAAGTAGGTCCACAGAGAATGGGTCTTCTCCTGATGCCTGACAACACAAAAACACATCTCACATGTCAACTATAGACACAAACATCACACATGTCAACTACAGACACACACATCACACATGTCAACTACAGCCACACACATCACACATGTCAACTACAGCCACAAACATCACATGTCAATTACAGCCACACATGTCAACTACAGCCATACATATCACACATGTCAACTACAGCCACACACATCACACATGTCAACTACAGCTCAACACAAAACACACCACACATGTCAACCAGTTTGTCAACCAGTTGGAGGCTTCTCTGAAGAGAAAGGGGAGGACCATACTCCTCAGTAAATTTGATAAAAATAAAAATAGCGAAACATTACAAAAGTAATCCTTTTTAGATAAAACTATACATGCCACCAAATAATTGATTAAAAAAACACTGTTTCGCAATGAAGGTCTACAGCAGTCTCAACAGCACTCTGTAGTGTGGCACCATGGTGTAGCCAGAGGACAGCTAGTTTCCGTCCTCTGGGTATATTGACTTCAATACAAAACCAAGGAGGCTCGTGGTTCTCACCCCCTTCCTTAGACTTACACAGTAATTATGACAACTTCCGGAGTACATCCTCCAACCTATCAGAGTTTTTGCAGCATGAACTGACATGTTGTCCACCCAAAAGGATCAGAGAATGAATCTAGTACTGAAAGCATAAGCTACAGCTAGCTAGCACCCAAAATAGTTCTACCTGGAACCAAAAATGGTTCTCCTATGGGGACAGCCGAAGAACTTTTATGGAACCCTTTTTTCAAAGAGTTTAGCTATATTTCTGAAAACAAATTCACTTTCACTTACTCCGGCTCAAACAGAGAAGGATTCTATGTTACCTATGGCTATCCAATACTGGAACTCTTCTAAGTCAAGTTAAGCTTTTGGCTTTATTAATGTATTGCCACCTGGGCACGCCAGTGTAATTGCAAAACTGCTTGCTGCTGTAACTGTACACTGTACTGCATGATTGTAGCAGGTTTACTAACGCGTTAGTTCTAGTAGCTATGTTTACTTGACGTTAGCTAATATGGTGACAACGGTATAGTAGTTAAACGGAACCAAACAAGGATAAACATACCTACATTTGTCTAATAGAAACACTTGTTTGTAACTGTTGGACTAATGATTACACCCTAGATCAGCTAGATGCAGGCAAGAGTGTGCAAGACGGTATTGAATGTGTCAATATCTGTTACATGGATTACTCAAATTTCTCTCGATTTGTGCACTATGTTGTAAACCTTCATTCATAGGCTAGGTTGTAGCAACCTCATGACGGGTATAGGGAAAATTAGAGTATCATGTAGTAGCCTAAACCTACCGCTGTTACATTGAACTGGGTGAATATAATATGAATGACAGTCATCCAATATGCTGTAATAGAAATAAGGCCATTCTCAAAAAAACGGCACCGACCAACTACAGCTCAACACAAAATGTATCATTCCAAAATTATTCTGACTGAGAAAGAAATAATGTGTGTGTGAATTCCTGCTCTCTTTTGTCTGGTCTGACTGAAGCTGTTCACGTCGCTTGTATTGGCTAGCCCAGTAGGCCTATTTGTTTAAATCTGTGTCTCATGTTAGGTGAATTTGAACACTATTATATCTGAAATAATAAGCAAAAAAGCCTTAACATTTCAGTAAATAGTTTAGATTAGTTATGTGTGAAGTCACAGTCAGTTTCAAAAATTCAAGACAAGGAACGGCAAATTGACAGACTTATTATCTATGCTCCGCCCTCTCCTTCTGGTTATTACCTAACCTCCGCCCTCTCCTTCTGGTTATTACCTAACCTCCGCCCTCTCCTTCTGGTTATTACCTCCGACCTCTCCTTCTGGTTATTACCTAAGCTCCGCCGTCTCCTTCTGGTTATTACCTAAGCTCCGCCGTCTCCTTCTGGTTATTACCTAAGCTCCACCCTCTCCTTCTGGTTATTACCTAAGCTCCGTCCTCTCCTTCTGGTTATTGCCTATGAAGTTTCCGTACTGGCAGGAGTAGATGTGGTTGTGGATGGTGATGAGGAACCTCTCGTTGTACTCGAAGGCACAGGGGAACTGCTCCGACAGCTGCCACACACACTCCAGGAACTGGTCTATGACCGGGGACACCTCCTTGGGGTCTCCATCCAGGTGGTTGTATCTGAGGGGAGAGGGCAACATGGGCAGCCTGCTTCCCAAATGGCACCCTATTCCCTATATAGTGTACAACTTTTGATTTTGTTGCTAAAGGAAATAATTATATCTGCAAGAAAACACAATAGTTCACACCTGTGAGAGAACTTGTGTCCAAAGGAAACCCAGTCTCTTTCAATGAGAACCTGAATACAGGGGAATAAAATATGATTTACTTATGCATGAGGATGCCAGAAGGTGTTATTTGTATATAACTTGGGTCTAGACCTGTTTCATCACTTTCATCTTTGTTTCACAGCTTACACTTGGACAGTAAAGAGTACAAATATTACAGAGAGAGAGACAGTTGGCACCATGAGAAAGCTTGAACTTCCTCACCCAATGTGTGGGGTGGTTTTCTACTAAGTCTCAAGATGATTGTAAGAAGTCAGGCTTCCTGTCACAGTAACTTTTTTTCCATGGAGATGCCTTTTGGCAGAAACCCAGTCAGACAGAGCAAATCCTCATGATCAAAGAATCCAGAACCATAAGCACAGCACGGACCTACTTACATTACCGTCCAAGAGGACATGATCAACTACAATCACACCGTAATTTAACAGTATGTCAACATCAATGTGCTTACATGTCAATAAAAATGTGAAAAACTAAAACATAGCCAGAAACGAAGGGAAAAGGAATGTTCTTCATTTCAAATGAAGTGCCATCTATTCAAACACGTATTGAGCGCTAGTGGCTACTAGGTAGAGGAGGTTTTAAACATGAATCATTACAAACCTGCTGATCATGTGTTAAGAGCTGTCTGTATGAAATAATAGTTAGGGTAATTATTTCTATGAATATGACATACATGAACCCATACACTATAAACTGACTATAGGTTCAAGATGTACACTAGTGAATATGCAGATACCCTGCTCAGAGAGACAGTAGGGGATGTACCATGAGTCCTTTGAGAGTCCTGTAGTAGGGGTCCAGGAGCACGGAGGCCACAGAGCACACCTGAGCAGTACGATCCCAACCGTCTGAGCAGTGGACCAAGACACTGACGCCATCCTCTGCAACGGCCTACACATGCATGCATGCACGCACGCAGACACGAGAGAGAGTCTGAGAAACAATAACTTAACCCTCCTGCTGTGTTCCGGTCAAATTGGACTGATTTACACGTTTTCTCTCTGAAAAATGTAGATAATTTAATCTGATTTTTTATAAGGTTCCATGACTTTGTCCACACAGGGCATCTGAACACACAAAATACACTTTGATGATTTTCATTACATTTTGGGTGTTTTATTTAACATTTGTACACCTGTGGTGTTCCCAGTCAAAAATGACCGGTAATTAGAAATGAATGGGTGAGACTACAATTAGTGTATAAAATTGAGTTCAGGCATATGCCCATTCATCAGATGGATGCACTTCCTCTCCCAGACCCCCACATGCATGTGTGTTTGAGGGCACACACACACACACACACACACACACACACACACCTCACACCCCTTCTTCACTTCCATGGCAACCCCTACGGGAACCTTTCCCCAATATAATCTTTCCCCCACAGGAACCACACCTGTTGGCATTCTCACAAACAATCGCAACATTGTTTCAATATTATTTAGAACTTTTCTCACAGCTCTGGTATATAAAGCTTTTTTGAGCCCATGCTCACAATTCATTCTGTGGCAGCACAATGACCAGACAATATACTGTATGTGAGGCTCTTGATCATATCTTTGATCATGACACTGGTGAGGAGGAGAGAGTCCTTGTTAAACTTTGACACAATGTAGTCTGTGATAAATAGCACAATGTGTTTCATCTGAGTATTTGTTATAGTCAAAATAATCCATACACTGTGCTTTTTTAAAACTCAAAACGAGTTGTATGAGCTCAGGTCAATGAGGCCTACAGGCCATAAATAGCAAATAGAAGATACAAAAAAACTGTTCACAAGAACTTAAGTTGATAAAAAGATCTAACACAACATTAGGTGGTAATATGTGCATTATTATGGATTTACAATCAGCTATAATGGGTTGGTCATTTTGGACCGGGAACACAGAATGAATTAACATGAAAAGAACACAACAGGAGGGTTAAGTGTAGCACTGAGACAGACAGAGGGGATTATCGTCCAGACAGACTAACCTTGGCGATGAAGATGCCAGCATCCAGGACAGCTTTGATGTGTTTTAGCCAGCCTGAGCTTTCCAGACCCTCCAGGAACTCTGACATGGAGGGGGACCATGCCTCACTCACTGCAGGGGAAAACACACCGGGGTCAGTGGTAGACACGGATACGGTTACAAATTCCCCATAATTCCCCGGTTTTCCAGAAATCATGATTGGAGGATTCAAAGATTTTCTGCTTATTCCTTCCTGATTCCAGGAATCTTCTAACTGGGATATCTGGAAAACTTTGAAATTCAAGGTTTTTCTTTATTTTGACTATTTCCTATATTGTAGAATAATAGTGAAGACATCAAAACTATGAAATAACAATCATGTAGTAACCAAAAAAGTATTAAACAAATCAAAATACATTTGAGATTTTTCAAATTAGCTACCCTTTGCCTTGATGACAGCTTTGTACACTCTTGGCATTCTATCAACCAGCTTCATGAGGAATGTTTTTCCAAGAGACTTGAAGGAGTTCCCACATATGCTGAGCACTTGTCGGCTGCGGTCCGACTCATCTCAAACCATCTCAATTGGGTTGAGGTTGGATGATTGTGGAGGCCAGGTCATCTGATGCAGCACTCTATCACTCTCCTTCTTGGTCTAACAGCCCTTACACAGCCTGGAGCTGTGTTTTGGGTCATTGTTCTGTTGAAAAACAAAAGATAGTCCCACGAAGCGCAAACCTGATGGGATGGCGTATCGCTGCAGAATGCTGTGGTAGCCATGCTGGCTAAGTGTGCCTTGAATTCTAAATAAATCACTGACAGTGTCACCAGCAAAGCACCCCCACACCATCACACCTCCTCCTCCATGCTTCACGGTGGGAACCACACATGCGGAGATCATCCGTTCACCTACTCTGCGTCTCACAAAGACACAGAGGCTGAAACCAAACATCTCCAATTTGGACTCATCAGTCCAAAGGACAGATTTCCACCGGTCTAATGTCAATTGTTTGTGTTTCTTGGCCGGAGCAAGTCTCTTCTTCTTATTGGTGTCCTTTAGTAGTGGTTTCTTTGAAGGCCTGACACACACAGTCTCCTCTGAACAGTTGATGTTGAGATGTGTCTGTTACTTGAACTCTGTGAAGCATTTATTTGGGCTGCAATTTCTGAGGCTGGTAACTCTAATGAACTTATCCTCTGCAGCTGAAGTACCTCTGGGTCTTCCTTTCCTGTGGCGGTCCTAATGAGAGACAGTTTCATCATAGAGCTTGATGGTTTTTGCGACTGCACTTGAAGAAACTTTCAAAGTTCTTGAAATTTTCCAGATCGACTGACCTTCAAGTCATAAAGTAATAATGGACTGTCGTTTCTCTTTGCTTATTTGAGCTGTTCTTGCCATAATATGGACTTGGTCTTTTACCAAATAGGGCTATATTCTGTATACCACCCCTACCTTGTCAAAACACAACTGATTGGCTTAAATGCATTAAGGAAAGAAATTCCACAAATTAACTTTTAACAAGGCACACCTGTTAATTTGAAATGCATTCCAGGTGACTACCTCATGAAGCTGGTTTGAATAATCTCAAATATAAAATATATTTTGATTTGTTTAACACTTCTTTGGTTATTACATGATTCCATATGTGTTATTTCATAGTTTCGATGTCTTCACTATTATTCTACAATGTAGAAAATAGTAAAAACAAAGAAAAACCCTGGAATGAGTAGGTATGTCCAAACTTTTGACTGGTACTGTATGTTTTCTTCCCAATATGATGTTGGGGACTCTTGAGTCAATATTGACACAGGCCATTTGACACGGGACATCGCTTTAAATATTGAGACAGAAGACAGGCAACTAAATGTAGACTCAATTCTGCAGCATACAGCTTAATGCATTACATGATTTGTTTTCCTTGAAAACATACAGTGTATATGCATTTTTAATCTGAAAGTTTAAGATCAATAATTTGTCAGTTGTGACAAAGTGACAAAATAATGTTTCCAGAGTTTCTCCAGTGTTGACAGCTTGGTTAACGAAGGAGAGTTTTCAAATAAACACAGATATTTTCAATAATCATTTGTAGATATGCCAACTCCCTACAAAAACATCCATCTCTCCAGACGGCTATTAAGAGTTGACAGAGGTACACAGAGGGGTGGGTTGACAGAAGTGTTGACGTGTGTGTGTGACCCTGAGTACTGTACTTCCAGACAACATTAGTGTGCTGACCCGTGAGCCCACCTGACATGTGACTCTGCAACAGGCAGCTGGAGCCTGCAGGTGAACAGGTTCAGTCAACCTTGGTTTTACAGCATGGGCTAATTTCCGGGAAACTATTGTTCTCTGAAGAATAATGAAAAAAAAAATTGAACTGACATAGCTATCTACTGCATTGCCATGCAATCTGTTGCAGGACAAAGCCTCTCTCTTGCATTCTTCAGAACCCGTAGACTCCCTTGTGTTTCCAGGGGGCAAGAGTTATCACAACGCCAGATATTATTTTTCATACGCTAAATCACATAATTCTCACGCCCTCCGTCTCCCTCTTAAGGGGAAAAAGGTCCCAAATCGGCCACTCCAGGAAACAAAAATAGTTTGCAGATGAAATCCAGATGTATTCAATGTCTTCCTGGCCCTGCACATTGCCCAGAAACGCTCCTATGGGTCAACCTAAGTCCTGATTGCAGAGCAGAGCAGTCTGCATCGCTGCATATTAAAGCCACAGGGGTGGCAGGGGACCTGGTATATTGATTCCACTTAAAGAGAATGAAGTGGGATCACATTCGAGGGATCAAGACTAATCCAGTCTGTAACTGTATTGGGTTTTAATAAAGTTGAGAGAAAGTAGACAAAACAAACCTGTGGCTGTGAGTGAATATTACTTTGGCATTCTCTGAAATCAAGCTCTCAGTGATGTACTGAACAACACCGAGATTGGCTTTTATGGCTGAACGAGGTCTAGTGAGCCACAGAGTGATAGCTAGCTGGCCGACTGTAGAGTATTCATATGGATGCAATGTAAGATGATCTGCTACAGGCCTCCAACACTGTGGGAGTTGACCCGATTCATACCTTCTAGCATTTTCTGGAGGCTGTTCCTCATCACATGGATGTTCTCAATGCCTATGAACTGAAACTTGATGTTGGAGTAGTTGTCTTCGTTTTCATAGCCTTTCCCTGCTGCTCGGTTTGCTATTGCATTAAGCTGGAAAGACATACAGTACATACGGTTTAATCAAAGAGAAATCCTCAGAGAGACATGACTTTTAAAAACTAGATGGAGCAATGCTTCCTTCAGCATGTTAAAGTTAGGATGAAGGTTGCCACTGTTTTTGTACATGTTGTGCATGTTCTGAACGGCATGAAGCCAGGCATTTAATGTGAGCTTGACCAGCTGACACCAGGCCCAAGATGAGCCCCTGGCCCCAGGGCCCAGCTGGCAAAATGCTGCATTGAAAAACAAAGCTCCACCTGAACATACAGAATAGACGTTGTTGAAGGACTTCCATTGGCCCTGTGGCCAGGGGCTCACCTTGGGCCTGGTGTCCACCACATACATGAAGTCACTACGGGGGTTGGACCTCACAATGGCCTCCAGCATCTGCTCATCCTCCAGGCAGCGGGCACTGAAGCCAGACAGGGGCTGACTGCTACGACAGATGGCAGCCTGGAGAGGGGGTAGAAGGGAGAGACCTTACTCTAAAAACAAGGCAATATACTATACAGTAGCCCTGTTGTACTATACAGTCAGAATAATGACATATTCACACTGCTGATGCATATTTCTAGGACAGAAACCTACATTTACCATAGTGATTATGTCTTGGCGTAATACAGCAACTGCACAATTTCATATTTTTGTATGAGGCGTGGGGGAGATTGGGCCAGCGACCCCTGTGTGGTTCCCAGAGTGACTTGTCCCCCACAGATCATACATACAGAGCAGCAGGGAGAACAGAGCCACATCTGAACACTGAACCCTGGGAACCTGACCTCACACATAAAACACTCTAACCCAGGCTGCAATATGAACTTTATATAGAGACTGGTCCACACTGTTCTACTGCAATATGAACTTTATATAGAGACTGGTCCCGACTGTACTACTGAAATATGACATTTATATAGAGACTGGTCCTTACTGTTTTACTGCGATATGAGCTTTATATAGAGACTGGTCCTCACTGTTCTACTGCAATATGAACATTATTTAGAGACTGGTCCTCACTGTTCGACTGCAATATGAACATTCTTTAGAGACTGGTCCTCATTGTTCTACTCCAATATGACCTTTAAATAGAGACTGGTCATCACTGTTCCAATGCAATATGAACTTTATATAGAGACTGGTCTGCACTGTTCTACTGCAATATGAACTTTATATAGAGACTGGTCCTCACTGTTCAACAATAATATGAAGTTTATATAGAGACTGACCCTCACTGATCTACTGCAATATTAATTTTATATAGACACTGGTCCTCACTGTTCTACTAAAATATGAGCTGTATATAGAGACTGGTCCTCACTGTTCCAATGCAATATGAACTTTATAAAGAGACTGGTCCCTACCGTTCCACTGCAATATGAACTTTATATAGAGACTGGTCCTCACTGTTCTATTGCAATATGAACTTTATATAGAGACTGGTCCTCACTGTTCTATTGCAATATGAACTTTATATAGAGACTGGTCCACACTGATCCAACGCAATATGAAATTTATATAGAGACTGGTCCCGACTATACTACTGAAATATGAAATTTATATAGAGACTGGTCCTTACTGTTTTACTGCGGTATGAGCTTTATATAGAGACTGGTCCTCACTGTTCTACTGCAATATGAACTTTATTTAGAGACTGGTCCTCACTGTTCGACTGCAATATGAACATTCTTTAGAGACTGGTCCTCACTGTTCTACTGCAATATGACCTTTAAATAGAGACTGGTCCTCACTGTTCCAATGCAATATGAACTTTATAAAGAGACTGGTCCCTACTGTTCCACTGCAATATGAACTTTATATAGAGACTGGTCCTCACTGTTCTACTGCAATATGAGCATCATAAAGAGAATGGTCCTCACTGTTCTATTGCAATATGAACTTTATATAGAGACTGGTCCCAACTGTTCTACTGCAACATGAACTTTACATAGAGACTGGTCCTCACTGTTCTATTAAAATATGAGCTTTATGTAGAGACTGGTCATCACTGTTCTACTGCAATTTGAACTTTAGAAAGAGACTCTGTCCTCACTGTTCTACTGCAATATGAGCTTTAAAAAGAGACTAGTCCTCACTGTTCTACTGCAATATGAACTTTATATAGAGACTGGTCCCGACTGTACTACTGAAATATGAAATTTATATAGAGACTGGTCCTTACTGTTTTACTGCGATATGAGCTTTATATAGAGACTGGTCCTCACTGTTCTACTGCAATATGAACTTTATTTAGAGACTGGTCCTCACTGTTCGACTGCAATATGAACATTCTTTAGAGACTGGTCCTCACTGTTCTACTGCAATATGACCTTTAAATAGAGACTGGTCCTCACTGTTCCAATGCAATATGAACTTTATAAAGAGACTGGTCCTCACTGTTCTACTGCAATATGAGCATCATAAAGAGACTGGTCCTCACTGTTCTAATGCAATATGAACTTAAAATAGAGACTGGTCCAAACCGTTCCACTGCAATATGAACGTTATATAGAGATTGGTCCGCACTGTTCAACTGTAATATAACTTGAAATAGAAACTGGTCCTCACAGTTCTACTGCAATATGACCTTTAAATAGAGACTGGTCCTCACTGTTCCAATGCAATATGAACTTTATAAAGAGACTGGTCCCTACTGTTCCACTGCAATATGAACTTTATATAGAGACTGGTCCTCACTGTTCTACTGCAATATGAGCATCATAAAGAGACTGGTCCTCACTGTTCTATTGCAATATGAACTTTATATAGAGACTGGTCCCTACTGTTCTACTGCAAAATGAGCTTTATATAGAATACTGCTCCTCAGTGTTCGACTGCAATATGAACTTTATATAGAGACTTGTCCCAACTGTTCTACTGCAATATGAACTTTACATAGAGACTGGTCCTCACTGTTGTACTACAATATGAGCTTTATGTAGAGACTGGTCCTCACTGTTCCAATGCAATATGAACTTAAAATAGTCTGGTCCAAACCGTTCCACTGCAATATGAACGTTATATAGAAACTGGTCATCACTGTTCTACTGCAATATTAACTTTATATAGAGACTGGTCCCTACTGTTCTACTGCAATATGAACTTTATTTAGAGACTGGTCCTCACTGTTCTACTGCAATATGAACTTTATATAGAGACTGGTCCCTACCGTTCTACTGCAATCTGAACTTTATATAGAGACTGGTCCTCACTGTTCTATTGCAATATGAACTTCATATAGAGACTGGTCTTCACTGTTCTACTGCAATATGACCTTTTTATAGAGACTGGTCCTCACTGTTCAACTGCAATTTGAACTTTAGAAAGAGACTCTGTCCTCACTGTTCTACTGCAATATGAGCTTTAAAAAGAGACTAGTCCTCACTGTTCTACTGCAATATGCACTTTATATAGAGACGGGTCCTCACTGTTCTACTAAAATGTAAACTTTATATAGAGACTTGTTCTCACTGTTCTACTGCAATATGAACTTTATATAGAGACTGGTCCTCACTGTTCTACTGCAATATGAGCATTACATAGAGACTAGTCCTGAATGTTCTACTGCAATATGAACTATATAAAGAGACTGGTCCTCACTGTTCCACTGCAATATGAACTTAATATAGAGGCTGGTCCTCACTGTTCTACTGCAATATGAACTTTACATAGAGACTGGTCCTCACTGTTCTACTGCAATATGAACTTTATATAGAGATTGGTCCGCACTGTTCAACTGTAATATAACTTGAAATAGAGACTGGTCCTCACTGTTTTACTGCAATATGAACTTTATATAGAGACTGGTCCCTACCGTTCTACTGCAATATGAACTTTATATAGAGACTGGTCCTAACTGTTCTACTGCAATATGAGCGTTATAAAGAGACTGGCCCTCACTGTTCTACTGCAATATGAACTTTATTTTGAGACTGGTCCCTACCGTTCCACTGCAATATGAACTTTATATAGAGACTGGTATTCACTGTTCAACTGCAATATGAGCTTTATATAGAGACGGGTCATCACTCTTCTACTGCAATATGAACTTTATATAGAGACTGGTCCCTACTGTTCTACTGCAATATGAACTTTATTTAGAGACAGTCCTCACTGTTCTACTGCAATATGAACTTTATATAGAGATTGGTCCCTACCGTTCTACTGCAATATGAACTTTATATAGAGACTGGTCCTCACTGTTCTACTGCAATTTGAACTTTATATAAAGACTGGTCCTCACTGTTCTATTGCAATATGAACTTAAAATAGAGACTGGTCTTCACTGTTCTACTGCAATATGACCTTTTTATAGAGACTGGTCCTCACTGTTCTACTGCAATATTAACTTTATTTAGAGACTGGTCCTCACTGTTCGACTGCAATATGAACATTCTTTAGAGACTGGTCATCACTGTTCTACTGCAATATGAACTTAAAATAGAGACTGGTCCCTACTGTTCTACTGCAATATGAACTTTATTTAGAGACTGGTCCTCACTGTTCTACTGCAATATGAACTTTATATAGAGATTGGTCCGCACTGTTCAACTGTAATATAACTTGAAATAGAGACTGGTCCTCACAGTTCTACTGCAATATGACCTTTAAATAGAGACTGGTCCTCACTGTTCCAATGCAATATGAACTTTATAAAGAGACTGGTCCCTACTGTTCCACTGCAATATTAACTTTATATAGAGACTGGTCCTCACTGTTCTACTGCAATATGAGCATCATAAAGAGACTGGTCCTCACTGTTCTATTGCAATATGAACTTTATATAGAGACTTGTTCTCACTGTTCTACTGCAATATGAACTTTATATAGAGACTGGTCCTCACTGTTCTATTGCAATATGAGCATTACATAGAGACTAGTCCTGAATGTTCTACTGCAATATGAACTATATAAAGAGACTGGTCCTCACTGTTCCACTGCAATATGAACTTAATATAGAGGCTGGTCCTCACCGTTCTACTGCAATATGAGCTTTATATAGAGACTGGTCCTCACTGTTCTACTGCAATATGAACTTTACATAGAGACTGGTCCTCACTGTTCTACTGCAATATGAACTTTATATAGAGATTGGTCCGCACTGTTCAACTGTAATATAACTTGAAATAGAGACTGGTCCTCACTGTTTTACTGCAATATTAACTTTATATAGAGACTGGTCCCTACCGTTCTACTGCAATATGAACTTTATATAGAGACTGGTCCTAACTGTTCTACTGCAATATGAGCGTTATAAAGAGACTGGCCATCACTGTTCTACTGCAATATGAACTTTATTTTGAGACTGGTCCCTACCGTTCCACTGCAATATGAACTTTATATAGAGACTGGTCCTCACTGTTCTAATGCAATATGAACTTTATATAGAGACTGGTCCTCACTGTTCTAATGCAATATGAACTTTATATAGAGACTGGTCCTCACTGTTCAACTGCAATTTGAACTTTAGAAAGAGACTCTGTCCTCACTGTTCTACTGCAATATGAGCTTTAAAAAGAGACTAGTCCTCACTGTTCTACTGCAATATGAACTTTATATAGAGACTGGTCCTCACTGTTCTACTGCAATATGAGCATCATAAAGAGACTGGTCCTCACTGTGCTATTGCAATATGAACTTTATATAGAGACTGGTCCCTACTGTTCTACTGCAAAATGAGCTTTATATAGAATACTGCTCCTCAGTGTTCGACTGCAATATGAACTTTATATAGAGACTTGTCCCAACTGTTCTACTGCAATATGAACTTTACATAGAGACTGGTCCTCACTGTTGTACTACAATATGAGCTTTATGTAGAGACTGGTCCTCACTGTTCCAATGCAATATGAACTTAAAATAGTCTGGTCCAAACCGTTCCACTGCAATATGAACGTTATATAGAAACTGGTCATCACTGTTCTACTGCAATATTAACTTTATATAGAGACTGGTCCCTACTGTTCTACTGCAATATGAACTTTATTTAGAGACTGGTCCTCACTGTTCTACTGCAATATGAACTTTATATAGAGACTGGTCCCTACCGTTCTACTGCAATCTGAACTTTATATAGAGACTGGTCCTCACTGTTCTATTGCAATATGAACTTCATATAGAGACTGGTCTTCACTGTTCTACTGCAATATGACCTTTTTATAGAGACTGGTCCTCACTGTTCAACTGCAATTTGAACTTTAGAAAGAGACTCTGTCCTCACTGTTCTACTGCAATATGAGCTTTAAAAAGAGACTAGTCCTCACTGTTCTACTGCAATATGCACTTTATATAGAGACGGGTCCTCACTGTTCTACTGCAATGTAAACTTTATATAGAGACTTGTTCTCACTGTTCTACTGCAATATGAACTTTATATAGAGACTGGTCCTCACTGTTCTACTGCAATATGAGCATTACATAGAGACTAGTACTGAATGTTCTACTGCAATATGAACTATATAAAGAGACTGGTCCTCACTGTTCCACTGCAATATGAACTTAATATAGAGGCTGGTCCTCACTGTTCTACTGCAATATGAACTTTACATAGAGACTGGTCCTCACTGTTCTACTGCAATATGAACTTTATATAGAGATTGGTCCGCACTGTTCAACTGTAATATAACTTGAAATAGAGACTGGTCCTCACTGTTTTACTGCAATATGAACTTTATATAGAGACTGGTCCCTACCGTTCTACTGCAATATGAACTTTATATAGAGACTGGTCCTAACTGTTCTACTGCAATATGAGCGTTATAAAGAGACTGCCCCTCACTGTTCTACTGCAATATGAACTTTATTTTGAGACTGGTCCCTACCGTTCCACTGCAATATGAACTTTATATAGAGACTGGTATTCACTGTTCAACTGCAATATGAGCTTTATATAGAGACGGGTCATCACTCTTCTACTGCAATATGAACTTTATATAGAGACTGGTCCCTACTGTTCTACTGCAATATGAACTTTATTTAGAGACAGTCCTCACTGTTCTACTGCAATATGAACTTTATATAGAGATTGGTCCCTACCGTTCTACTGCAATATGAACTTTATATAGAGACTGGTCCTCACTGTTCTACTGCAATTTGAACTTTATATAAAGACTGGTCCTCACTGTTCTATTGCAATATGAACTTAAAATAGAGACTGGTCTTCACTGTTCTACTGCAATATGACCTTTTTATAGAGACTGGTCCTCACTGTTCTACTGCAATATTAACTTTATTTAGAGACTGGTCCTCACTGTTCGACTGCAATATGAACATTCTTTAGAGACTGGTCATCACTGTTCTACTGCAATATGAACTTAAAATAGAGACTGGTCCGCACTGTTCAACTGTAATATAACTTGAAATAGAGACTGGTCCTCACAGTTCTACTGCAATATGACCTTTAAATAGAGACTGGTCCTCACTGTTCCAATGCAATATGAACTTTATAAAGAGACTGGTCCCTACTGTTCCACTGCAATATTAACTTTATATAGAGACTGGTCCTCACTGTTCTACTGCAATATGAGCATCATAAAGAGACTGGTCCTCACTGTTCTATTGCAATATGAACTTTATATAGAGACTTGTTCTCACTGTTCTACTGCAATATGAACTTTATATAGAGACTGGTCCTCACTGTTCTATTGCAATATGAGCATTACATAGAGACTAGTCCTGAATGTTCTACTGCAATATGAACTATATAAAGAGACTGGTCCTCACTGTTCCACTGCAATATGAACTTAATATAGAGGCTGGTCCTCACCGTTCTACTGCAATATGAGCTTTATATAGAGACTGGTCCTCACTGTTCTACTGCAATATGAACTTTACATAGAGACTGGTCCTCACTGTTCTACTGCAATATGAACTTTATATAGAGATTGGTCCGCACTGTTCAACTGTAATATAACTTGAAATAGAGACTGGTCCTCACTGTTTTACTGCAATATTAACTTTATATAGAGACTGGTCCCTACCGTTCTACTGCAATATGAACTTTATATAGAGACTGGTCCTAACTGTTCTACTGCAATATGAGCGTTATAAAGAGACTGGCCATCACTGTTCTACTGCAATATGAACTTTATTTTGAGACTGGTCCCTACCGTTCCACTGCAATATGAACTTTATATAGAGACTGGTCCTCACTGTTCTAATGCAATATGAACTTTATATAGAGACTGGTCCTCACTGTTCTAATGCAATATGAACTTTATATAGAGACTGGTCCTCACTGTTCAACTGCAATTTGAACTTTAGAAAGAGACTCTGTCCTCACTGTTCTACTGCAATATGAGCTTTAAAAAGAGACTAGTCCTCACTGTTCTACTGCAATATGAACTTTATATAGAGACTGGTCCTCACTGTTCTACTGCAATATGAGCATCATAAAGAGACTGGTCCTCACTGTTCTATTGCAATATGAACTTTATATAGAGACTGGTCCCTACTGTTCTACTGCAAAATGAGCTTTATATAGAATACTGCTCCTCAGTGTTCGACTGCAATATGAACTTTATATAGAGACTTGTCCCAACTGTTCTACTGCAATATGAACTTTACATAGAGACTGGTCCTCACTGTTGTACTACAATATGAGCTTTATGTAGAGACTGGTCCTCACTGTTCCAATGCAATATGAACTTAAAATAGTCTGGTCCAAACCGTTCCACTGCAATATGAACGTTATATAGAAACTGGTCATCACTGTTCTACTGCAATATTAACTTTATATAGAGACTGGTCCCTACTGTTCTACTGCAATATGAACTTTATTTAGAGACTGGTCCTCACTGTTCTACTGCAATATGAACTTTATATAGAGACTGGTCCCTACCGTTCTACTGCAATCTGAACTTTATATAGAGACTGGTCCTCACTGTTCTATTGCAATATGAACTTCATATAGAGACTGGTCTTCACTGTTCTACTGCAATATGACCTTTTTATAGAGACTGGTCCTCACTGTTCAACTGCAATTTGAACTTTAGAAAGAGACTCTGTCCTCACTGTTCTACTGCAATATGAGCTTTAAAAAGAGACTAGTCCTCACTGTTCTACTGCAATATGCACTTTATATAGAGACGGGTCCTCACTGTTCTACTGCAATGTAAACTTTATATAGAGACTTGTTCTCACTGTTCTACTGCAATATGAACTTTATATAGAGACTGGTCCTCACTGTTCTACTGCAATATGAGCATTACATAGAGACTAGTCCTGAATGTTCTACTGCAATATGAACTATATAAAGAGACTGGTCCTCACTGTTCCACTGCAATATGAACTTAATATAGAGGCTGGTCCTCACTGTTCTACTGCAATATGAACTTTACATAGAGACTGGTCCTCACTGTTCTACTGCAATATGAACTTTATATAGAGATTGGTCCGCACTGTTCAACTGTAATATAACTTGAAATAGAGACTGGTCCTCACTGTTTTACTGCAATATGAACTTTATATAGAGACTGGTCCCTACCGTTCTACTGCAATATGAACTTTATATAGAGACTGGTCCTAACTGTTCTACTGCAATATGAGCGTTATAAAGAGACTGGCCCTCACTGTTCTACTGCAATATGAACTTTATTTTGAGACTGGTCCCTACCGTTCCACTGCAATATGAACTTTATATAGAGACTGGTACTCACTGTTCAACTGCAATATGAGCTTTATATAGAGACGGGTCATCACTCTTCTACTGCAATATGAACTTTATATAGAGACTGGTCCCTACTGTTCTACTGCAATATGAACTTTATTTAGAGACAGTCCTCACTGTTCTACTGCAATATGAACTTTATATAGAGATTGGTCCCTACCGTTCTACTGCAATATGAACTTTATATAGAGACTGGTCCTCACTGTTCTACTGCAATTTGAACTTTATATAAAGACTGGTCCTCACTGTTCTATTGCAATATGAACTTAAAATAGAGACTGGTCTTCACTGTTCTACTGCAATATGACCTTTTTATAGAGACTGGTCCTCACTGTTCTACTGCAATATTAACTTTATTTAGAGACTGGTCCTCACTGTTCGACTGCAATATGAACATTCTTTAGAGACTGGTCATCACTGTTCTACTGCAATATGAACTTAAAATAGAGACTGGTCCCTACTGTTCTACTGCAATATGAACTTTATTTAGAGACTGGTCCTCACTGTTCTACTGCAATATGAACTTTATATAGAGATTGGTCCGCACTGTTCAACTGTAATATAACTTGAAATAGAGACTGGTCCTCACAGTTCTACTGCAATATGACCTTTAAATAGAGACTGGTCCTCACTGTTCCAATGCAATATGAACTTTATAAAGAGACTGGTCCCTACTGTTCCACTGCAATATTAACTTTATATAGAGACTGGTCCTCACTGTTCTACTGCAATATGAGCATCATAAAGAGACTGGTCCTCACTGTTCTATTGCAATATGAACTTTATATAGAGACTTGTTCTCACTGTTCTACTGCAATATGAACTTTATATAGAGACTGGTCCTCACTGTTCTATTGCAATATGAGCATTACATAGAGACTAGTCCTGAATGTTCTACTGCAATATGAACTATATAAAGAGACTGGTCCTCACTGTTCCACTGCAATATGAACTTAATATAGAGGCTGGTCCTCACCGTTCTACTGCAATATGAGCTTTATATAGAGACTGGTCCTCACTGTTCTACTGCAATATGAACTTTACATAGAGACTGGTCCTCACTGTTCTACTGCAATATGAACTTTATATAGAGATTGGTCTGCACTGTTCAACTGTAATATAACTTGAAATAGAGACTGGTCCTCACTGTTTTACTGCAATATTAACTTTATATAGAGACTGGTCCCTACCGTTCTACTGCAATATGAACTTTATATAGAGACTGGTCCTCACTGTTCCAATGCAATATAAACTTTATATAGAGACTGGTCCTCACTGTTCTACTGCAATATGAGCATCATAAAGAGACTGTTCCTCACTGTTCTATTGCAATATGAACTTTATATAGAGACTGGTCCCTACTGTTCTACTGCAAAATGAGCTTTATATAGAATACTGCTCCTCAGTGTTCGACTGCAATATGAACTTTATATAGAGACTTGTCCCAACTGTTCTACTGCAATATGAACTTTACATAGAGACAGGTCTTCACTGCTCTACTACAATATGAGCTTTATGTAGAGACTGGTCATCACTGTTCTACTGCAATATGAACTTAAAATAGAGACTGGTCCCTACTGTTCTACTGCAATATGCACTTTATTTAGAGACTGGTCCTCACTGTTCTACTGCAATATGAACTTTATATAGAGACTGGTCTTCACTGTTCTACTGCAATATGAGCTTTAAAAAGAGACTAGTCCTCACTGTTCTACTGGAATATGAACTTTATATAGAGACTGGTCCTCACTGTTCTACTGCAATATGAACTTTACATAGAGACCGGTCCTCACTGTTCTACTGCAATATGAACTTTATATAGAGATTGGTCCGCACTGTTCAACTGTAATATAACTTGAAATAGAGACTGGTCCTCACTGTTCCAATGCAATATGAACTTTATAAAGAGACTGGTCCCTACTGTTCCACTGCAATATGAACTTTATATAGAGACTGGTCCTCACTGTTCTACTGCAATATCAGCATCATAAAGAGACAGGTCCTCACTGTTCTATTGCAATATGAACTTTATATAGAGACTGGTCCCTACTGTTCTACTGCAAAATGAGCTTTATTTAGAATACTGCTCCTCAGTGTTCGACTGCAATATGAACTTTATATAGAGACTGGTCCTCACAGTTCTACTGCAATATGACCTTTAAATAGAGACTGGTCCTCACTGTTCCAATGCAATATGAACTTTATAAAGAGACTGGTCCCTACTGTTCCACTGCAATATTAACTTTATATAGAGACTGGTCCTCACTGTTCTACTGCAATATGAGCATCATAAAGAGACTGGTCCTCACTGTTCTATTGAAATATGAACTTTATATAGAGACTTGTTCTCACTGTTCTACTGCAATATGAACTTTATATAGAGACTGGTCCTCACTGTTCTATTGCAATATGAGCATTACATAGAGACTAGTCCTGAATGTTCTACTGCAATATGAACTATATAAAGAGACTGGTCCTCACTGTTCCACTGCAATATGAACTTAATATAGAGGCTGGTCCTCACCGTTCTACTGCAATATGAGCTTTATATAGAGACTGGTCCTCACTGTTCTACTGCAATATGAACTTTACATAGAGACTGGTCCTCACTGTTCTACTGCAATATGAACTTTATATAGAGATTGGTCCGCACTGTTCAACTGTAATATAACTTGAAATAGAGACTGGTCCTCACTGTTTTACTGCAATATTAACTTTATATAGAGACTGGTCCCTACCGTTCTACTGCAATATGAACTTTATATAGAGACTGGTCCTAACTGTTCTACTGCAATATGAGCGTTATAAAGAGACTGGCCATCACTGTTCTACTGCAATATGAACTTTATTTTGAGACTGGTCCCTACCGTTCCACTGCAATATGAACTTTATATAGAGACTGGTCCTCACTGTTCTAATGCAATATGAACTTTATATAGAGACTGGTCCTCACTGTTCTAATGCAATATGAACTTTATATAGAGACTGGTCCTCACTGTTCAACTGCAATTTGAACTTTAGAAAGAGACTCTGTCCTCACTGTTCTACTGCAATATGAGCTTTAAAAAGAGACTAGTCCTCACTGTTCTACTGCAATATGAACTTTATATAGAGACTGGTCCTCACTGTTCTACTGCAATATTAACTTTATTTAGAGACTGGTCCTCACTGTTCGACTGCAATATGAACATTCTTTAGAGACTGGTCCTCACTGTTCTACTGCAATATGACCTTTAAATAGAGACTGGTCCTCACTGTTCCAATGCAATATAAACTTTATATAGAGACTGGTCCTCACTGTTCTACTGCAATATGAGCATCATAAAGAGACTGTTCCTCACTGTTCTATTGCAATATGAACTTTATATAGAGACTGGTCCCTACTGTTCTACTGCAAAATGAGCTTTATATAGAATACTGCTCCTCAGTGTTCGACTGCAATATGAACTTTATATAGAGACTTGTCCCAACTGTTCTACTGCAATATGAACTTTACATAGAGACAGGTCTTCACTGCTCTACTACAATATGAGCTTTATGTAGAGACTGGTCATCACTGTTCTACTGCAATATGAACTTAAAATAGAGACTGGTCCCTACTGTTCTACTGCAATATGCACTTTATTTAGAGACTGGTCCTCACTGTTCTACTGCAATATGAACTTTATATAGAGACTGGTCTTCACTGTTCTACTGCAATATGAGCTTTAAAAAGAGACTAGTCCTCACTGTTCTACTGGAATATGAACTTTATATAGAGACTGGTCCTCACTGTTCTACTGCAATATGAACTTTACATAGAGACCGGTCCTCACTGTTCTACTGCAATATGAACTTTATATAGAGATTGGTCCGCACTGTTCAACTGTAATATAACTTGAAATAGAGACTGGTCCTCACTGTTCCAATGCAAATGAACTTTATAAAGAGACTGGTCCCTACTGTTCCACTGCAATATGAACTTTATATAGAGACTGGTCCTCACTGTTCTACTGCAATATCAGCATCATAAAGAGACTGGTCCTCACTGTTCTATTGCAATATGAACTTTATATAGAGACTGGTCCCTACTGTTCTACTGCAAAATGAGCTTTATTTAGAATACTGCTCCTCAGTGTTCGACTGCAATATGAACTTTATATAGAGACTTGTCCCAACTGTTCTACTGCAATATGAACTTTACATAGAGACTGGTCCTCACTGTTGTACTACAATATGAGCTTTATGTAGAGACTGGTCCTCACTGTTCCAATGCAATATGAACTTAAAATAGAGTCTGGTCCAAACCGTTACACTGCAATATGAACGTTATATAGAAACTGGTCATCACTGTTCTACTGCAATATTAACTTTATTTTGAGACTGGTCCTCACTGTTCTACTGCAATATGAACTTTATATAGAGACTGGTCCCTACCGTTCTACTGCAATCTGAACTTTATATAGAGACTGGTCCTCACTGTTCTACTGCAATGTAAACTTTATATAGAGACTTGTTCTCACTGTTCAACTGTAATATAACTTGAAATAGAGACTGGTCCTCACTGTTTTACTGCAATATTAACTTTATATAGAGACTGGTCCCTACCGTTCTACTGCAATATGAACTTTATATAGAGACTGGTCCTAACTGTTCTACTGCAATATGAGCGTTATAAAGAGACTGGCCCTCACTGTTCTACTGCAATATGAACTTTATTTTGAGACTGGTCCCTACCGTTCCACTGCAATATGAACTTTATATAGAGACTGGTACTCACTGTTCAACTGCAATATGAGCTTTATATAGAGACTGGTCCTCACTGTTCTAATGCAATATGAACTTTATATAGAGACTGGTCCTCACTGTTCTACTGCAATATGACCTTTAAATAGACACTGGTCCCTACTGTTCTACTGCAAAATGAGCTTTATATAGAATACTGCTCCTCAGTGTTCGACTGCAATATGAACTTTATATAGAGACTTGTCCCAACTGTTCTACTGCAATATGAACTTAAAATAGAGTCTGGTCCAAACCGTTCCACTGCAATATGAACGTTATATAGAAACTGGTCCTCACTGTTCTACTGCAATATTAACTTTATATAGAGACTGGTCCCTACTGTTCTACTGCAATATGAACTTTATTTAGAGACTGGTCCTCACTGTTCTACTGCAATATGAACTTTATATAGAGACTGGTCCCTACCGTTCTACTGCAATCTGAACTTTATATAGAGACTGGTCCTCACTGTTCTACTGCAATATGAGCTTTAAAACTAGACTAGTCCTCACTGTTCTACTGCAATATGAACTTTATAAAGAGACTGGTCCTCACTGTTCCACTGCAATATGAACTTTATAAAGAGACTTTACCTCACTGTTCTACTGCAAAATGAGCTTTATATAGAGACTAGTCCTCACTGTTCTACTGCAATATGAACTTTATAAAGAGACTGGTCCTCACTGTTCCACTGCAATATGAACTTTATAAAGAGACTTTACCTCACTGTTCTACTGCAATATGAACTTTATAAAGAGACTGGTCCTCAATGTTCCACTGCAAAATGAGCTTTATATAGAGTCTGGTCCAAACTGTTCCACTGCAATATGAACGTTATATAGAAACTGGTCCTCACTGTTCTACTGCAATATTAACTTTATATAGAGACTGGTCCCTACTGTTCTACTGCAATATGAACTTTATTTAGAGACTGGTCCTCACTGTTCTACTGCAATCTGAACTTTATATGGAGACTAGTCTTCACTGTTCTACTGCAATATGAGCTTTAAAACGAGACTAGTCCTCACTGTTCTACTGCAATATGAACTTTATAAAGAGACTTGTCCTCACTGTTCCACTGCAATATGAACTTTATATAGAGACTGGTCTTCACTGTTCTACTGCAATATGAGCTTTAAAAAGAGACTAGTCCTCACTGTTCTACTGCAATATGAACTTTATAAAGAGACTGGTCCTCACTGTTCCACTGCAATATGAACTTTATAAAGAGACTGGTCCTCACTGTTCTACTGCAATTTGAACTTTATATAGAGACTGGTCCTCACTGTTCTACTACAATATGAGCTTTATGTAGAGACTGGTCCTCACTGTTCTACTGCAATATGAACTTTATTTAGAGACTGGTCCCTACTGTTCTACTGCAATATTAACTTTATTTAGAGACTGGTCCTCACTGTTCTACTGCAATATGAGCTTTAAAAAGAGACTAGTCCCCACTGTTCTACTGCAATATGAACTTTATATAGAGACGGGTCCTCACTGTTCTACTGCAATATGAGCATTACATAGAGACTAGTCCTGAATGTTCTACTGCAATATGAACTTTATAAAGAGACTGGTCCTCACTGTTCCACTGCAATATGAACTTAATATAGAGACTGGTCCCTACTGTTCTCCTGCAATATGAACTTTATTTAGAGACTGGTCCTCACTGTGCTACTGCAATATGAGCTTTATATAGAGACTGGTCCTCACTGTTCTACTGCAATATGAACTTTACATAGAGACTGGTCCTCACTGTTCTACTGCAATATGAACTTTATATAGAGATTGGTCCTCACTGTTCAACTGTAATATAACTTGAAATAGAGACTGGTCCTCACAGTTCTACTGCAATATGACCTTTAAATAGACACTGGTCCCTACTGTTCTACTGTAATATGAACTTTATTTAGAGACTGGTCCTCACTGTTCTACTGCAATATGAGCTTTAAAAAGAGACTAGTCCCCACTGTTCTACTGCAATATGAACTTTATATAGAGACGGGTCCTCACTGTTCTACTGCAATATGAGCATTACATAGAGACTAGTCCTGAATGTTCTACTGCAATATGAACTTTATAAAGAGACTGGTCCTCACTGTTCCACTGCAATATGAACTTTATAAAGAGACTGGTCCTCACTGTTCTACTGCAATTTGAACTTTATAAAGAGACTGGTCCTCACTGTTCCACTGCAATATGAACTTTATAAAGAGACTGGTCCTCACTGTTCCACTGCAATATGAACTTTATAAAGAGACTGGTCCTCACTGTTCTACTGCAATATGAACTTTATAAAGAGACTGGTCCTCACTGTTCCACTGCAATATGAACTTTATAAAGAGACTGGTCCTCACTGTTCTACTGCAATTTGAACTTTATATAGAGACTGGTCCTCACTGTTCTACTACAATATGAGCTTTATGTAGAGACTGGTCCTCACTGTTCTACTGCAATATGAACTTTATTTAGAGACTGGTCCCTACTGTTCTACTGCAATATGAACTTTATTTAGAGACTGGTCCTCACTGTTCTACTGCAATATGAGCTTTAAAAAGAGACTAGTCCCCACTGTTCTATTGCAATATGAACTTTATATAGAGACGGGTCCTCACTGTTCTACTGCAATATGAGCATTACATAGAGACTAGTCCTGAATGTTCTACTGCAATAAGAACTTTATTTAGAGACTGGTCCTCACTGTGCTAATGCAATATGAGCTTTATATAGAGACTGGTCCTCACTGTTCTACTGCAATTTGAACTTTATATAGAGACTGGACCTCACTGTTCTACTACAATATGAGCTTTATGTAGAGACTGGTCCTCACTGTTCAACTGTAATATAACTTGAAATAGAGACTGGTCCTCACAGTTCTACTGCAATATGACCTTTAAATAGACACTGGTCCCTACTGTTCTACTGCAAAATGAGCTTTATATAGAATACTGCTCCTCACTGTTCTACTGCAATATGAGCATTACATAGAGACTAGTCCTGAATGTTCTACTGCAATATGAACTTCATATAGAGATTGGTCCGCACTGTTCAACTGTAATATAACTTGAAATAGAGACTGGTCCTCACTGTTTTACTGCAATATGAACTTTATATAGAGACTGGTCCCTACCGTTCTACTGCAATATTAACTTTATATAGAGACTGGTCCTAACTGTTCTACTGCAATATGAGCTTTATATAGAGACTGGTCCTCACTGTTCAACTGCAATATGAACTTTATGTAGAGACCTGTCCTCACTGTTCTACTGCAATATGAACTTTACATAGAGACTGGTCCTCACTGTTCTACTGCAATATGAACTTTATAAAGAGACTGGTCCTCACTGTTCTACTGCAATATGAACTTTATTTTGAGACTGGTCCCTACCGTTCCACTGCAATATTAACTTTATATAGAGACTGGTACTCACTGTTCAACTGCAATATGAGCTTTATATAGAGACTGGTCCTCACCGTTCTAATGCAATATGAGCGTTATAAAGAGACTGGTCCTCACTGTTCAACTGCAATATGAACTTTATATATAGAGGCTGGTCCTCACTGTTCTACTGCAATATGAACTTTATGTAGAGACTTGTCCTCACTGTTCTACTGCAATATGAACTTTACATAGAGACTGGTCCTCACTGTTCTACTGCAATATGAGCATTACATAGAGACTAGTCCTGAATGTTCTACTGCAATATGAACTTTATAAAGAGACTGGTCCTCACTGTTCCACTGCAATATGAACTTTATATAGAGACTGGTCCTCAATGTTCAACTGTAATATTAACTTGAAATAGAGACTGGTCCTCACTGTTCTACTACATTATGAACTTTATATAGAGACTGGTCGTCACTGTTCTACTGCAACATGAACGTTATATAGAGACTCCTCACTGTTCTACTGCAATATGAACTTTATATAGAGACTGGTCCTCACTGTTCTACTGCAACATGAACTTTATTTAGAGACTGGTCCTCACTGTTGTACTGCAATATGAGCTTTATATAGAGACTGGTCCTCACTGTTCAACTGTAATATTAACTTGAAATAGAGACTGGTCCTCACTGTTCTACTACATTATGAACTTTATATTGAGACTGGTCCTCACTGTTCTGCTGCAATATGAGCTTTATTTAGAGACTGGTCCCTACTGTTCTACTGCAATATGAACTTTATATAGAGACTGGTCCTGTCACACCCTGACCATAGTTTGCTTTGTATGTGTCTATGTTAGTTGCTTGTGTCAGCACATTTTGGTATATAGCTTCACGGTCGTTTTTCGTTTATTGTTTTGTTTTCAGTGTTCAGTGCTTTCTTTAATTCAAATATCATCATGAACATATACCACGCTGCATTTTGGTCCGCTTCGTACGACAATCGTGACAGAATCACCCACCACAACCGGACCAAGCGGCGTGGTAACGGGCAGCAGCAGCAGCAGCAGCAGCCAGCATCACAAGACTCATGGACATGGGAGGACAAGTTGGACGGAAAAGGAGGGGAATATCGCCGCCCCAAAGCAGAGCTTGAGGCAGCAAAGGCAGAGAGGCGCTGGTATGAGGAGGCAGCACGGCGGCGCGGTTGGAAGCCCGATAGTCAGCCCCAAAAATGTCTTGGGAGGGGGCACACGGGGAGTGTGGCGAAGCCAGGTAGGAGACCTGCGCCAACTCCCCGTGCTTACCGGAGAGCGAGAGGGACCGGGCAGGCACTGTGTTATGCTGTGGAGCGCACGGTGTCCCCGGTGCGGGTGCATAGCCCGGTGCGGCACATTCCAGCTCCTTGTATCGGCCGGTCTAGAGTGGGCATCAAGCCAGGTGCCATGAAGCTCTACGCATCTGGTCTCCAGTGCGTCTCCTTGGGCCGGCGTACATGGCACCAGCCTTACGCATTGTGTCCCCGGTTCGCCAGCACAGCCCAGTGCGGCCTATTCCACCCCGCCGCACTGGTCGGGCTACGGGGAGCATTCAACCAGGTAAGGTTGGGCAGGCTCGGTGCTCAAGAGCTCCAGTGCCCCTGCACGGCCCGGTCTATCCAGTGCCACCTCCACGCACCAGCCCTCCGGTGGCAGCCCCCCGCACCAGGCTGTCTCTCCGTCTTCTGCCTACAAGGTCTCCCAACTGTCCAGCGCTGCCAGAGCCTTCCGTCTGTCCAGAGCTGCTAGAGTCTCCCATCTGTCCAGAGCTGCTAGAGTCTCCCGTCTGTCCAGAGCTGCTGGAGTCTCCTGTCTGTCCAGAGCTGCTAGAGTCTTCCGCCTGTCCTGAGCTGTTAGAGCTGCCAGTCTGTCCTGAGCCGTCAGTCAGCCAGGAGCTGCCAGAGCCGTCAGTCAGCCAGGAGCTGCCAAAGCCATCAGTCAGCCAGGAGCTGCCAGAACTGTCAGTCAGCCAGGACCTGCCAGAGCCGTCAGTCAGCCAGGAGCTGCCAGAGCCGTCAGTCAGCCAGGAGCTGCCAGAGCCGCCAGCCAGGAGCTGCCAGAGCCGTCAGCCAGTCCTGAGCTACCCTTCAGTCCTGAGCTACCCTTCAGTCCTGAGCTACCCTTCAGTCCTGAGCTACCCCTCAGTCTGGAGCTGCCCCTCAGTCCCGAGCTGCCCCTCAGTCCCGAGCTGCTTTAGTAGAGTTGCCAGTCCTAGGTCGGCGGTGAAGGTCGCCGCTCAAAGGACGCTTCTAAGGGGGCCACGTCCAGCGCGTGGTGGTCAGCGCTCTTCTTCTGCCGTCCACCGGCAAGCTTGAGAGCGTCCTGGACTGCCCGCTAGGTCTCCCTAGAGCGCTGTACCCACTCCTCCACCGCAGGAGCTTCGGTCCGACTCTGATGCCACGGAGCCAGGACCGGCTGGTAGCCCAGCACGCATTGGAATGGCGACATGTTCGTGGAGGAGTGACGAAGTGAGTTCTGGGCCAACTCCGCCCATGGGACGTACCTTGCCCATTCTCCTGGCCGGTCCTTGCAATACGACCGCAGAAACCTACCCACTTCCTGGTTCACTCTCTCCACCTGCCCATTACTCTCGGGTGATAACCAGAGGTCAGGCTGACCGAGACCCCCAGACGCTCCATAAATGCCCTCCAAACACGGGACGTGAACTGGGGACCTCGATTAGATACGATGTCCTCCGGCACACCGTAGTGCCGGAAGACGTGGGTAAATAGAGCCTCCGCAGTCTGTAGGGCCGTAGGGCAATGTGAGGAGACGGCAGGACTTATAGAACCGATCCACAACGAACAGAATGGTAGTGTTCCACCGAGATGGGGGAAGATCAGTAAGAAAGTCCACCGATAGATGAGACCAGTGCCATTGTGGAACTGGGAGGGGCTGTAACTTCCCTCTAGGCAGGTGCCTAGAAGCCTTACTCTGGACGCACACCGAACAGGAGGAGACATAGAGCCTTACATCCTTGGCTGAGGTGGGCCACCAGTATTTCCCCCTAAGACCCCGCACCATCCTCCCAATCCCAGGATGACCTGAAGAATGTAGTGTGTGAGCCCACCGAATCAATTGATCACGGACACCAAGCGGCACGTACCTGAGACCGGTCGGACACTGTGAAGGCGCAGGTTCCAACCGCAACGCCCGCTCGATGTCCGCGTCCACCTCCCATACCTCCCATACCACCGGAGCCACCAGCCTAGAAGCTGGAAGGATGGGTGTAGGATCGATGGACTGGTCCTCAGTGTCATAGAGACGGGACAGCGCGTCGGCCTTAGTGTTGAGGGAACCTGGTCTATAAGAGATCGTAAATCTAAATTGGGTAAAGAACATGGCCCACCTAGCCTGACGCGGATTCAGTCTCCTCGCCGCCCGGATATATACTCCAGATTGCGGTGGTCAGTCCAGGTGAGGAAAAAGTGCTTAGCCCCCTCAAGCCAGTGTCTCCACACCTTCAGGGCATTTACCATAGCTAGCAACTCCCGGGCCCCCCCATCATAGTTCCGCTCTGCCGGACCCCGCTTCTCAGAAAACAAAGCGCTGGGGCGGAGCTTCGGTAGCGTGCCCGAGCGCTGTGACAGCACGGCTCCAACCCCAGCCTCGGACGCATCCACCTCCACTATGAACGCTAACGAAGGGTCCGGATGCGCCAACACGGGCGCGTCAGTAAACAGCACCTTCAACTGGTTGAAAGCTCCATCTGCCTCGGCCGACCACCGTAAACGCACCGGCCTCCCATTCAGGAGTGAGGTAATAGGCGCCGCCACTTGGCCAAAACCCCGGATAAACCTCCGGTAGTAATTGGCAAACCCTAAAAACCACTGCACCTCCTTTATAGTGGCCGGACTCGGCCAATTACGCACGTCGTTAACGCTGTCACACTCCATCACCACCCCCGAGGTGGAAATGCGATAACCGAGGAAGGAAACGGCTCGTTTGGAGAACACACATTTCTCAGCCTTGACGTATAGGTCATGCTCCAGCAGTCGCCCAAGTACCTTGCGTACCAGGGAGACATGCGCGGCAAAATGTGGCAGAATAGATCAAGATGTCATCAATGTATACCACCACACCCTGCCCATGCAGGTCCCTGAGAATCTCATCTACAAAGGATTGAAAGACGGCTGGAGCATTCTTTAACCCATACGGCATGACGAGGTACTCATAGTGGCCACCAGATTATATGCGCTCCTGAGGTCCAGTTTTGTGAAAAAACACGCTCCGTGGAATGATTCCACCGCCGTAGCGATGAGAGGTAACGGATAACTAAATCCCACTGTGATCGAAAATAGACCTCGATAATCAATGCACGGACGCAGTCCTCCCTCCTTTTTTTTCACAAAAAAGAAACTCGAGGAGACGGGTAACATGGAGGGCCGAATGTACCCCTGTCTCAGAGATTCCGTGACATATGTCTCCATAGCCAACGTCTCCTCCTGTGACAATGGGTACACGTGACTCCTGGGAAGTGCAGCGTTCTCCAGGAGGTTTATCACGCAATCCCCCCGTCGATGGGGTGGTAATTTAGTCGCCTTTTTTTTTACAAAAAGCGATAGCCAAATCGGCATATTCTGGGGAAATGCGCACAGTGGAAACCTGGTCTGGACTCTCTACCGACGTGGCACCGATGGAAACTCCTATACACCTACCTAAACACTCCTCTGACCACCCCTGAAGAGCCCCGTCTCCAGGAAATGAGGGGATTGTGAATAGCCAGCCAGGGAATCCCCAACGCCACTGGAAACGCAGGTGAATCAATAAGGTAGAAACTGATCCGCTCCCTATGATCCCCCTGCGTTACCATGTCCAGCGGAATCGTGGCCTTCCTGACCAGCCCTGACCCTAACGGTCGGCTATCTAAGGAGTGCACGGGGAAAGGTGGGTCTATCTGCACCAACGGAATCCCCAACTTACGGGCAAGTCCGCGATCCATAAAACTCCCAGCTGCGCCTGAATCGACTAGCGCCTAATGCTGGAGAGAGGGAAAAAACGCAGGGGGAAAAAAACAAAAAAACATGTGACCAACAGGGAGCTCTGGGTGAATTTGGTGCCTACTCACCTGGGGTGGCCAGGAAGTGTTCCGCCTGCCATCTCAACTCCCAGACGGACTCCTCCAGCACCGGTCCAAAATGTGTCCTCTCTGGCCGCAGTAGGTGCAGGAGGAGCCTCCTCCCCCGGTCCCCCCTAGATGCAGCTCCTCCCAACTCCATCGGAGTTGGAGTGGGAGGGCTGGGAGGTGGAACTGACAGGACCCCCTCTGAACGCCCGCGGGCAGCTAGCAGGTTGTCCAGTCGGATCGACATCTCTATAAGCTTGTCGAGGGAGAGTGTGGTGTCCCGACAAGCTAGCTCCCTGCGGACATCCTCCCGGAGGCTGCATCAGTAGTGGTCCCTCAGGGCCCTGTCATTCCACCCCGGATCAGCAGCCAAGGTCCAGAACTCCAAGGCGAAGTCTTGCGCGCTCCTCGTCTCCAGTCTGAGGTGAAACAGTCGCACACCCGCCGCTCTGCCCTCCGGAGGGTGGTCGAACACGGCCCGAAAACGGCGGGTGAACTCCGGGTAGTGGTCCCGAACCGAGTCTGGGCCGTTCCAGACCGCGTTGGCCCATTCCAGGGTTCTACCCGTCAAACAGGAGACAAGGAGGCTCACACTCTCCTCACCCAAGTTAGTTGGACGAACGGTAGCCAGGTAGAGCTCAAGCTGGAGCAAAAAAACCTGGCACCCAGCTGCCGCTCCATCGTACTCCCTTGGGGGCGCGAGACCTAACGCGCTGGGACCAGACAATGACGTTGGAGGAGTGGGTTGTGTCGTCTGTGGGGGAGCTGGGGTGGATGTCGGGAGACCACTCCTCTCCCATCGCTCCATCCTCTCCATCATCAGGTCCATCGCCAAACCAATCTGATGGAGGATGGTTGTGTGATGGAGGACGCGCTCCTCCATCGATGGAAGAGGGGTGGTCGCTGCTCCTGCTGACTCCATGGTTGGTGCGGGCTTCTGTAACGGCTTCTAGAGGTAGTGGGTGGAGGAGTCAGGCACAGAGAGCAGGGTAGTTCAAAGATGTGGATCTTTTATTTCCAAAAAACAGAGAGACGGTCACGCCACACACACAAGGGCGCATAAAGACCCAGTCCAACAAACAGGACGAAACTGTTCGGAAAAATGGAATCCACAAAATATTCACACCATAAACTGAAAAACAAGCCCACACAAAAGCCGACGGGCCTACCGGGTTTAAATAGCCCACAACCAAAACCTAAACACGAAACAGGTGCAACTAATCAGACAAAACTAAATGAAACAGAAAAGGGAATCGGTGGCAGCTAGTAGGCCGGTGACGACGACCGCCGAGCGCCGCCCGAACAGGAAGAGGCACCATCTTCGGCGGGATTCGTGACACATTTTAAAATTGTTTAAACTGCCTTAATTTTGCTGGACCCCAGGAAGAGTAGCTGCTGCTTTTGATCCATAACAAATACAAATCACAGCCTGACCTGACCTGATCTGAAACTTATCACAGCCATACAAAAGTATTCACCCCCCTTGGCTTTTTTACTATTTTGATGCATTACAACCTGTAATTTATATAGATTTTTATTTGGAGATCATGTAATGGACATACACGAAATAGTCCAAATTGGTGAAGTGAAATAAAAAAATAACTTGTTTCATAAAATTAAAAAAAATGGAAAAGTAGTGCGTGCATATGTATTCACCCCCTTTGCTAAGAAGCCCCTAAATAAGATCTGGTGCAACTAATTACCTTCGGAAGTCATATAATTAGTTAAATAAAGCCCACCTGTGTGAAATTTCTGTATAAAGTTTAAGTCAGAAGTTTACATACACCTTAGCCAAATACATTTAAACTCAGTTTTTCACAATTCCTGACATGGAATCCTAGGAAAAATTCCCTGTCTTAGGTCAGTTAGGATCACCACTTTATTTTAAGAATGTGAAATGTCAGAATAATAGTAGAGAGAATGATTTATTTCAGCTTTTATTTCTTTCATCACATTCCCAGTGGGTCAGAAGTTTACATACACTCAATTAGTATTTGGTAGCATTGCCTTTAAATTGTTTAACTTTTCAGGTAGTCTTCCACAAGCTTCCCACAATAAGTTGGGTGAAGTTGGCCCATTCCTCCTGACAGAGCTGGTGTAACTGAGTCAGGTTTGTAGGCCTCCTTGCTCGCACACGCTTTTTCAGTTCTGCCCACAAATGTTCTATAGGATTGAGGTGAGGGCTTTGTGATGGCCACTCCAATACCTTGACTTTGTTGTCCTTAAACCATTTTGCTACAACTTTGGAAGTATGCTCGGGGTCATTGTACATTTGGAAGACCCATTTGCGACCAAGCTTTAACTTCCTGACTGATGTCTTATAGAGACTGTTGTTTCAATATATCCACATAATTTTCCTACCTCATGACGACATATTTTGTTTGAAGTGCACCTGTTCCTTCTGCAGCGAAGCACCCCCACAACATGATGCTGCCACCCCAGTGCTTCACGGTTGGGAAGGTTTTCTTCGGCTTGCAAACCTCTCCCTTTTTCCTCCAAACATAACAATGGTCATTATGGCCAAACAGTTTTATTTTTGTTTAATCAGACCAGAGGACATTTCTCCAAAAAGCACAATATTTGTGCCCATGTGCAGTTGCAAACCGTAGACCATAGATGAACGTGGTACCTTCAGGTGTGTGGAAATTGCTCCCAAGGATGAACCAGACTTGTGGAGGTCTACAATTTGTTTTCTGAGGTTTTGGCTGATTTCTTTAGATTTTTCCATGATGTCAAGCAAAGAGGCACTGAGTTTGAAGGTAGGCCTTGAAATGCATCCACAGGTACACCTCCAATTGACTCAAATGATGTCAATTATCCTACCAGAAGCTTCTAAAGCCATGACATCATTTTCTGGAATTTTCCAAGCTGTTTAAAACTTCTTAGGGCTGCAATCCAGTTAACGGGATTGACATGACAACAGCCAGTGAAAGTGCAGAGCGCCAAATTCAAACAACAGAAATCTCATAATTAAAACTCCTCAAACATACAGGTATTTTATTCCATTTTAATGGTCATTTTGTTGTTAATCCCACCAACGTGTCCGATTTCAAATATTCTTTACAGCGAAAGCACCACAAACGATTATGTTAGGTCACCACCTAGTCACAGAAAAATTCAGCCATTTTTCCAGCCAAAGAGAGGAGTCACAAAAAGCACAAATAGAGATAAAATTAATCACTAACCTTTGATGATCTTCATCAGATGACAATCATAGGACTTCATGTTTTGTTTGATAAAGTGCATATTTATATCAAAAAAATCTCATTTTACATTGGCGTGTTACGTTCAGTAGTTCTAAAACATGCGGTGATTGTGCAGAGAGCCACATCTATTTACAGAAATACTCATTATAAATGTTGATGAAAATACAATTGTTAGACATGGGAATATAGATACATTTCTCCTTAATGCAACCGCTGTGTCAGATTATTTTTCAATTTAACGGAAAAAGCAAACCAGTTAATAATCTGAGTACAGCTTTCAAACAACAAAGCAGCCAAAAAGATATCCGCCATATTGAGTAGTCAACAGAAGTCAGAAATAGCATTATAAATATTCACTTACCTTTGGTTATCTTCATCAGAATGCACTCCCAGGAATCCCAGTTCCACATTAAATGTTTGATTTAGTTCGATAATGTCCATCATTTATGTCCAAAGAGCTACTTTTGTTAGCACGTTTGGTAAACAAATCCAAAGTCATGAAGCGCGTTCCCTAGTTGCATACGAAATGTCAAAAAGTTCCGTTCCTGTCCGTAGAAACATGTCAAATGATGTATGGAATCAATCTTTAGGATGTTTTTAACATAAAACGTCAATAATGTTCCAACCGGAGAATTCCATTGTCTTCAGAAGTGCGATGGAACAGAGCTCCCTCTCATGTGAACGTGCATGGTCAGAGCATGGTCAGCTCATGGCAGACCTTACTCATTCCCTTCTCATTCGGTCCCACTTCACAGTAGAATCCTCAAACAAGTTTCTAAAGACGGTTGACATCTAGTGGAAGCCTTGGGAAGTGCAACATAACATAACTGTGTATTCAATAGGGGCTGGGTTGAAAATCTACCAACCTCAGATTTCCCACTTCCTGTTCGGATTTCTACTCAGGTTGTTGCCTGCCATATGAGTTCCGTTATACTCACAGACATCATTCAAACAGTTTTAGAAACTTCAGAGTGTTGTCTATCCAATACTAATAATACTATGCATATATTAGTAACTGGGACTGAGGAGCAGGCCGTTTACTCTGGGCACCTTTCATCCAAGCTACTCAATACTGCAGCCATGAGAAGTTAAAGGCACAGTCAACTTAGTGTATGTAAACTTCTGACCCACTGGAACAGTGAATTACAAGTGAAATAATCTGCCTGTAAACAGTTGTTGGAAAAATTACTTGGGTCATGCACAAAGTAGAAGTCCTAACCGACATGCCAAAACTATAGTTTCTTATCAAGAAATTTGTGGAGTGGTTGAAAAACTAGTTTTAATGACTCCAACCTAAGTGTATGTAAACTTCCGACTTCAACTGTACTGCTGGGAGCCTGGCCTGAACCTTATCACAGCCATATATACTGCTACGAGCCTGACCTGAACAAGGTCTCCAATGAAATAACATGACTTGGAATTACTAAGTACTTCTGATGTACAAGAGTTATCAACAGCATGGAGATTGTAACCTCAAGGGTCAAATTAACAATTTAGCCATTTTAGCAGACACTGTTATCAAGAGCGACTTACAGTAGTGAGTGCATATATTTTCATACTTTTCTGTCATGGTCCCCCCTGGGAATCGAACACACAACCCTGGTGTTGCAAGCACCATGCACTACCAACTGAGCCACACCTGACATTTCCTCGTTAAATAGAGTTCAACAAAAATAAAATAGGAATATTCCAGCAGCACATCACAGAATTTTGTATAAATATACACTACCGTTCAAAAGTTTGGGGTCACTTAGAAATGTCCTTGTTTTTGAAAGAAAAGACCATTTTTTGTCCATTAAAATAACATCAAATTGATCAGAAATACAGTGTAGATGTTGTAAATGACTATTGAAGCTGGAAACGGCTGATTTTTAATGGAATATCTACATAGGCGTACAGAGGCCAATTATCAGCAACCATCACTCCTGTGTTCCAATGGCACGTTGTTTTAGCTAATCCAAGTTTATAATTTTAGAAGGCTAATTGATCATTAGAAAACCCTTTTGCAATTATATTAGCACAGCTGAAAACGGTTGTTCTGAATAAAGAAGCAATAAAACTGGCCTTCTTTAGACTAGCTAAGTATCTGGAGCATCAGCATTTGTGGGTTCGATTACAGGCTCAAAAGGGCCAGAAATAAAGCACTTTCTTCTGAAACTCGTCAGTATATTCTTGTTCTGGGAAATGAAGGCTATTCCATGCAAGACATTGCCAAGAAACTGAAGATCTCGTACAACGCTGTGTAGTACTCCCTTCACAGAACAGCGCAAACTGTCCCTAACCAGAATAGAAAGAAGAGTGGGAGGCCCCGGTGCACAACTGAGCAAGAGGACAAGTACATTAGAGTGTCTAGTTTGACAAACAGACGCCTCACAAGTCCTCAACTGACAGCTTCATTAAATAGTACCAGTCTCAATGTCAACAGCGAAGAGGCGACTCCGGGATGATGGCCTTATAGGCAGAGTTGCAAGGAAAAAGCCATATCTCAGACTGGCCAATAAGAAGAAAAGATTAAGATGGGCAAAAGAACACAGGCAATGGCCAGAGGAACTCTGCCTAGAAGGCCAGCATCCCGGAGTCGCCTCTTCACTGTTGACGTTGAGACTATGTATTTATATACAGTATATATATATATATGAGAGAGAGAATATAAAAATATACATGGCCTGTTGTTTTGAGAGATCTGTCAAGACTCACATGGTTTTCTTTGCAGTAGTATGACAACGTGGGAAATCGACCTCGGCTTCGGAATTTGGAACTCCCAACAATGACTGGGTGGGTGGCTGATTTTGGCACATACAGCTCAGCAGGATAAGTGTCACTCACCTGTTGGAAAATGACAAAAAAAAAAATCACCATTCATGCAGTGATACAGTTTGTACATAGTCAAAATACTATCTAGGTAAGAGATGGGCAACTTTGATGGGGATGGGGGCCACAAAACATCTGAACTCTGATGGGCCGCAGTGGCTCGTGGGTGCAAATAGAGCCGTCCCTAACCTTTTGGATGTCCTAAGCAAAATTTTGTTGGACAGCAATTGGATGACATAGCACACAAAAAACAGGGACCCGTTTTGGCTCGTGAGCACCACTTTGAAAACTACTGGCTGAAATTATACAATAGTTTGAGAGTGCATCTTTAATATGATATCTGAGTGAGAGTGACCTACAAAATCAATGTGGACTACCCAGTCCGTAATTCTACTATGATATATATATACTACGTTTCGATAGCTGGCTAAACTAACTTATCAATCTAACAAATGCTAACTGACCTGAGCTAATTGAGTGACTGTCAGTGACTGACATAAGAAGACAAAAATTGTTGATGCACAACCAAATTTTGAAAATTCACCTTGTGTATTCTACTATTCTAACTCGCAACAGGAAGTTGAGACACCAACGAGTTCCTAAAAAAAATGGCCAATTGGTCTCCTTGTAGGGTAATATGTGCATCTTGGGTACAGACCTTGTAGTCGCGGTTAACTGGGGATAGAATCCAGAGGTGGTTGGGAACGCCCATTCTACTGTACTCATCCTTGAGGCTGAGAAAGTCCCAGGCCTGTCCTCTCACCTCCTTGTCACTGTTAGAATGAAAGGAAAAGCAGTACAGCTCCTCATATCGCTCTGCAAGACAAAACACAACAGTAATAACAACACTGACATAGCAAGGTTCTTTCAGGTAGAGAGGGGGGTATGATCAGCAGTTCATGTAGCACTGACGTCATGTAATACAACACCACAATATTTATTTATGGAACAAAACAATATGTGGTTATGGAATAAAACAAGATATCGTTATGGAACAAAACAAGTTATTGTTATGGAACACAACAAGATATCATTATGGAACAAAACAAGTTATTGTTATTGAACAAAACAAGATATCGCTATTGAACAAAACAAGATATCATTATGGAACAAAACAAGTTATTGTTATTGAACAAAACTAAATATCGCTATTGAACAAAACAAGATATCGATATGGAACAAAACAAGATAGCGTTATGGTAATGTCCATGTCAGCGTGCACCTGGTCGGGAGAGGCGCAGCAGGGAGACGTGCACATCATGGCAGTCCCTTTCCTGGGGGATGATAAATCGGAGGGCCTGGTAGTTCTTACAGTGGACGAGCAGAGGACTTCCTGTGGTGGTTGTAGCTTGTTTCTCCACACTGCACACTAAACTGTGCAGAACCTAGAGGGGTGAAGACAGCAGAGAACACAAGGCTCAGTAACCCCTTTCATATTTTCAAGGCACAATATTGCCCAATACTGGACTTATAGTCCAAGGACCTTAGATGTTCTGTTTAAAGGGCAAAGTGGCTCTGGAAGCCAAAACAGCCAAATACTCCTTCTAATCGTGAATCGATTCTCAATTGTAGTATGGTTCTAGAAACATAAAGCCCTCTACTTTCATATCACATCAAGATAATTGCACAAATGCAAAATATACACTCGAACCGATTTTAACTCAGTTACAGCCAACAGTATTTTTCAGTGACAACATATTTATGGTGTACGTCTTCCGTTTACACACAGGTGTTCGAAGACACAGATAGCTACTTAGCACAGATAGTCCACTCTGTCTTCTGTCTGTTTTCTGTAAACAAGCTCTGTAAGGGACAGATCACAATTTACTGGAGGGGAGGGGTGGTCCAAAATAGGGAAGGGTTGTCAAGCTTTTTTTTTGCTTTGGGGAGGGTTGTGTGTTTTTTTATTGGTCAATGGGAGGGTAGTATGTTTTTATTGGTCACAGGGGAGGGTAGTATGGTTTTTATTGGTCACAGGGGAGGGTTGTGTGGTTTTTATTGGTCACAGGGGAGGGTAGTATGGTTTTATTGGTCACAGGGGAGGGTAGTGTGGTTTTTATTGGTCACAGGGGAGGGTAGTGTGTTTTTTTATTGGGCACAGGGGAGGGTAGTGTGTTTTTATTGGGCACAGGTGAGGGTAGTGTGGTTTTTATTGGTCACAGGGGAGGGTAGTGTGGTTTTTATCGGTCACAGGGGAGGGTAGTGTGGTTTTTATTGGTCACAGGGGAGGGTAGTGTGGTTTTTATTGGTCACAGGGGAGGGTAGTGTGGTTTTTATTGGTCAGCAGTTTATAAGGCTACAGAAGCAACAAGTTATGATGAACTTCACAGGGTGGTGAAAGTGCACAGTCATGCGGTTGATGCTCCTTTCAATAAATGTTGATGTTCTTATTCTGGTGACATGATGATTGATGCTTGGCTGCCATTTGACAAATAATATCACACTTGAGTCCATAATAACCTCATCATGTAGTAGGCTATACCTGCACTGTATCCGCAACCTGTTGGCTAGACTTCAGTAAGAACATTGGGGAGTCAGGCCCAGCTAGTCAGAATGAGTTTTTACAGACATAAATACTCATCAGTTTCATCAGCTGTCCGGGTAGCTGGTCTCAGGCGATCCCGCAGGTGAAGAAGCTGGGTCTGCGGTTGTGAGGCCGCATAGTGTTATATTTTTTATTTGAGATTCTTCAAAGTAGCCACCCTTTGCCTTGATGACAGCTTTGCACACTCTTGGTATTCTCTCAACCAGCTTCACGAGGAATGCTTTTCCAACAGTTTTGAAGGAGTTCCCACATATGCTGAGCACTTGTTGGCTGCTTTTCCTTCACTCTGCGGTCCAACTCATCCCAAACCCTCTCAATTGGGTTGAGGTCGGGTGATAGTGGAGGCCAGGTCATCTGATGCAGCACTCCATCACTCTCCTTCCTGTTCAAATAGTCCTTACACAGCCTGGAGGGGTGTTTTGAGTTATTGTCCTGTTGAAAAATAAATGATAGTCCCACTAAGCGTAAACCAAATGGGATGGCGTATGCTGTGGTAGCCATGCTGGCTAAGTGTGCTTTAAATTCTAAATAAATCACTGACAGTGTCATCAGCAAAGCACCCCCACACCATCACACCTCTTCCTCCATGCTTCACGGTGGGAACCACAGATGCCGAGATTGTCTGTGCACCTACTCTGCGTCTCACAAAGACACGGTGGTTGGAACCAAAAATCTCAAATTTGGACTCATCAGACCAAAGGAGAGATTTCTGCGGATCTAATGTCAATTGCTATGTTTCTTGGCACAAGCAAGTCTCTTATTATTATTGGTGTCCTTGTGTAGTGGTATCTTTGCAGCAATTTGACCATAAAGCCTTATTTACGCAGTCTCCTCTGAATAGTTGATGTTGAGATGCGCCTGTTACTTGAACTCTGTGAAGCATTTATTTGGGTTGCAATCTGAGGTGCAGTGAACTCTAATGAACTTATCCTCTGCAGCAGAGGTAATTCTGGGTCTTTCATTCCTGTGGCAGTTCTAATGAGAGCCAGTTTCATCATAGCGCTTGATGGTTTTTGCTACTGCACTTGAAGAAACTTTAAAAGTTCTTGATATTTTCCGAATTGACTGACCTTCATGACTTAATGTCATGATGGACTGTCGTTTCTCTTTGCTTATTTGAGCTGTTCTTGCCATAATATGGACTTGGTCTCTAACCAAATAGAGCTATATTCTGTATACCACCCCTACCTTGTCACAACACAACTGATTGGCTCAAATGCATTAATAGGAAAGAAATTCCACAGATGAACGTTTAACAAGGCACACCTGTAAATCGAAATGCATTCCAGGTGACTAACTCATGAAGCTGGTTGAGAGAATGCCAAGAGTGTGCAAAGCTGTCATCAAGGCAAAGGGTGGCTACTTTGAAGAATCTCAAATATAAAATATATTTTCATTTGTTTAACACTTTTTTGGTTATTACATGATTCCACATGTGTTATTTCATAGTTTTGATGTCTTCACTATTATTCTACATGGTAGTAAATAGTAACAATAAAGAGAAACCCTGGAATGAGTAGGTGTGTCCAAACTTTTGACTGGTACTGTATGTATTTTTTAAACTGACAAATAAAATAAATCAATCAATCCAAACTGTGCAGAGGCAATTTGGTGAATGGAAAGAGACATCTGTTATAAAACACCAAAAAGTTGAATGACAGTCAGAGATTGTCAAACCAAGCCTTCCATACTGGATAGACCTACAGGGTAGGGAGGGATGTGTTTTTTGTTTGTCTAGATTAACAACCTATTTATTGTGGTGTTGAAAACGCAAAACATGTCAATACGTTTTTTTTTATTGGTTGTGTGGTGCATTGGCACAGAAATCTGTTGGTGGAAAATGTGTTGCATATATTTATTATAAATTATAAATATGGCTTCCACATTTCATTACGTATTGTTGCAGAAGGTTATATCAAATATCGTATCAGACTGGAGCTGCCTACCCATGTTTCTGTACGGATCTCAGTCTCATTCTCCACAAAGATGGTGTGAGTGGCTGTCAGGTACAAAGTGCCCACCGAGGCTCTTCTGGAGGAGATTTTGTCAATCAGTCTGACATTCTCAACCTGGGACAGGACCGATGGAGTAAAAGAAACACACTATGGAGAAATGGAACATGCATAACATAGGCCTATCTCTTTAATATGTAATATATAATAGGACTACAATAATTATTGTTTTGAACACTGTAAAGAAATAAAGTATATGTGGTTTGCCGACATAGGCGACGACATTTGAGTTTCTCATGATCAATAAAATATCAGATTACATGCAATATTAAATTGTTATTACACACTGATAAAATGTTGGCCAGTCAGCAGCATAGGTAAGTAACACTGTGGGGTGAACGGCAACTACAGCATACGTGGCCACATTTGACAGTCCCCTTTCCCTTATTATAACAAATCATGTATTTTACAGTGGTTCCAGTCTTACTGATATTTAATGTAAAACAATATGTATTTATAACAGTTGCTATGGGCTAGGAGGCAAATACAAAGTGTAAATCTGAAACATCGAGGCCGGGTGAAATAAATTGACAATTGCATTAGTCATTAGTGCGGAATACGGTTTACCTTAGGCAGTCGGATGTGCTCCATCACTGTGGAACATAACAGCCAAGATGACTGCAACTGAACAGGCAACAATATTACACTACACTAAATTGGCGGATTAGTATTATTTCCTGTCGCATTTTACGCATTAAATACTCAGCGATACTCAGCCATGGTCTTCTTCCTCCAGCGGTGCAGCCTATGAATATTGCTCTGCGTGGTCCTAAAGCCCATCATTTCATATATCGCAACAAAAAGTTTCAACGAATAAAAACTTGGACTTGGAATAAATTGTAGGCTATTGTAATGTTAATGTAAACCTGTTGTTAGGTATGCCCATGTTTAATGGGTGAATCTATAATTGCTACATTCATTTTTGGACATAAATTAATGATTTGTACCCATTGATTCTTGAAGAATATAACTTATAAATAAATGCCTCATCAGCTTACTAAAACTGTCATAACCCACAATAAAAGTTTATGCTACTCCAATGTTTGTAAACAAAGTACATGTAAACAAACACTATATACCATCAAAACATGGTTAAAACTATAATTGTGCTATCATGGATGGTCAGTCCTTGCATCCATAGGTGTCTATACATTTGAGAGTGGTTTCATTTCTCCAGCCCCATCCCTCAGCTTTTTACCACAACAGGAGTGATTTGTTCCAACTACTGATTGCCGCTTTAAATTGACGTTTCCATCAGAAGGCCCATCTATTTTTTGTTCACCTGACTGTTCACTGACTTTTACATACCTGTATGTCGCTGATAACTGAGCTCTCACAACAATACATGATGCCCTGTGCCCTCCCCTCCTGGTTCCTGCATATGTAAATATTTAAAAAAACGTATTCTAAAAGTCCACCTTTTCTTCTTCGGTGGACGTCAGAGCAGCACGTGGTTGGGGGTGTGCTACATTCTCCAATAAGAGCTGCTGTCCCGATTGGACATTTCTGTCCAGCCTGGAATCGCTAAAAGTAAGTGTCTGGCAGCACACTAACATCTAACTTTTAACTAAACTAACATCTAACTTAAAACTAAAATATATAAATGGAAGGTACACTATTGCAAGTAATTTCAAAGCTATATGGAGAGTGTAAGAGTATTTTATCAGGGAGTGGCATCTTGAAGCTTTGGATAGTTTGGATAATTTCTTGAATAATGATTTATGTGGTTCCACATCGCATGTGTATTTAAACTACAGTACATTAATTTAGTAGGCTAAAATTTAATTACTCAGAATGTTTCTTAAAAATGCACATTACACAGTTGTAGGCTAATAACTGCTATAACTGTCTCTATGCACGCTTGTATGGAAACAATTTGGCAGTGATGTACAGTTATCTATTCTAAAATGTGTAGCCTATGTACCACCATATGTTAAAGATCAATGCATTATAGCCTATGGTTACAGAACTGTTTGATAGTGTATGGACATAATACAGTACCTTGCAGTTTGCTGGCTTCATTGCACATTTTCTACATTAGTTTTATTTTCAAGCTTTGCTGCACTTATGCCAATTGTGTGCTGTGCAGTTACATTGGCATAAATAAACACTTCACTCAGAAACGTGATGTTTCATTAACTTTAAATAAGAGCACAAGTTCAGGAAAAATGTATCTTAATTTTTAGTGTTGCACCCCAACCCCCAAACCAGAGAGAGACAGTTGACACACCTTAGATTATATAAGTATAGGTTGACCATTTTGAAAATGATCAGTTCTGCATGTGTAGCCTACATGTGTGCCCTATACAGTGTTGGGGAAGCTACTCTGAAAATATAGTTTACCAAGCTACCAATTACTTCACACTGGAAGAAGTTGAGCTAAACTAAAGCTACCATTAAAAAATTTATAGTTTAATTAACTAAAGTTACGCTGAAAAATCCAAACTACTTTGTGAAAAATTATCATATGAAAATCTGAAATGTCATAGAATAGAAAAGGGTAGATCACTGGAGTCAGATGTGAAGAGAATGTGTAATTTGGCCTATTAAACACAAAAACTATGTTTCAAATGAGAATTAGGCCGGTCTGATGCTGAAAACTAAAGGAAATTGTTGTCTACTTCATCCATATTTTATTTTCTCAAAAGAAAGTAGTGTGTAGTTCAAGTAGTTAGTTACATCGCTATATGGCAAAACAGTAATTAACTACTGAAAACACTACCAAGATTTGAATTTAGTTCAACTGCCACCAAGCTGCAGCAAAAATCTAATTACATTACTAGTTGAACCACATGTAACTCACTACTCCACAACACTGGTCCTATAGCTGTACTCAATGGGATCTCATGTATGAGAATGTCCAGGCCAAGTTCAATTAATTTGTTATGAGATTCAGTCAATCTGATAGTTGGCTACTGCATCACATGGGCCTGGATGCCTGATAGCTGAAATGTAGCCATCCATTTGACACTTTGTATAATATGTTATGGGATATATTTATTAGTTACCATGGATAGAGTAAAGTATTTTGCAGTGTTAGGGTCAATTCCATTTAAATTCCAGTCAACTCAAAAAGTGAACCAAACTCCAATTCAAATTCAAAATTTTCATAATTGAAAAGCATTGCAGAGAATTGGAATTGGAATGGAATTGACCCCAACCCTGCGCTTTTGAGCTCCATTCATTAAAAGTTTTTCCCGAGAGTTGAAAAGTTTTGCCAAGATTTAATGAATGGACATATCCTTATGCTGTTTTACTCTTGATGCAAGACCATCTGTTGCAGGACATCAAAGAGCTAGAGGATCAATAAAACAGTTCAGTTAAACTAAGCAGAAGTGATTGACTTACTGATGCTTGGCAGCCCTCCTACTGATATCTGGTCATGCATTCAGGAATCAAACAGCTTGGGCCATACTCATACAAATAAACACCTCTCAACCACTAACACTGACTGGAAGTAAAACAGACAACATACAGTAGTGCCTATCTATGTTATTCTTTGATACTATCCAAATGATTATTTGATTCATCTATGTTATTCTTTGATACTAATTTATTCTTTGATACTATCTATGTTGTTCTTTCTCCAATACCTGTGGTATAGCCTACATTTGAGAGGAATTCATTACAGTAGCTAGGTTTCCATCCAATTGGCGACAGATTTTCATGTGAATAATTTAAAATCTGCATAAAAACATGTGCCTTTTCTCACCAGAAATGTTTCCATCAAATTGAGTTGTTGCTGATAAAATTGTGTGCATGATGACGTAGTGCACATAACAATACCTTTTGTGATTAAATTCCCATGTAACCGAATAAAAAATACAAATGGGGTTCCATCACATTTTCAATTTTTTAAAATGTTATATAGCGAGTGTGCCCACTGGTATTGGCACGTACGCTCTAGCCAACAGCTTGCAGATACAGTGCGTTTATGGCCTACATGATGAGACTATTCTGGATAAAAGTGCAAGATCATAATTGATTTCATCTGTAGCCTAATAAACTGCTCACTTTCCCGACAGAGTCGTAGTGGGAGGACCACACATGTCATCTTGTGACTCTTACTTCGATATGATTGTTATTATATCAATATTTCTCGCATAATTACTTTTACTGACACAAAAGGATCCCATCTTGTCTAGCAGAATTAGTTTTGTCGACATTTGGAAAGTTAACCAACAAATGTTCTGTTTCCATCAGGCCTGTCTTATCCGAAATGTACTTTACTCACTTAAAACAGTTGGATGGAAACCTGGGCCCAGATTCACAAAACATTCTTAAGACATTTCTTCTTAACTACCATTTTGTCCTTAACTATCGACTTATGACTAAAGTTAACAAAGTTGACATTCCTCAAAAAGGTTATTGGAAATGTTCTTGCGCTATTTATCATTTCTTTCTCCGTAAGCATAGAGTTAAGAAAAAATGTGATTCTAGAAAATAAAGTTATTAGATTTGTTCTTAATTCCATGATAGCTAAACCCTTGTTTTAAACTCTGGGCAGTGAGAGAATAAGCTCATAAAAGCAATTTAACATGTTTAATTCACACAAACTTCATCTGAAAGTTTCAATATTGATTATTGTAAACCCAGAACATGTTTTAGAACAGTAATCTCAGTCAGAAATATGCTAACATGATTTCCATTTCTAGCGAGATAGCTTGTTAAACGGGTTGCCTAGCAACAAACAACTTAATAAGATTCACAAGAAGATATTTGAGAAGTTCATAAGAAAATCATGAAATCTCAAGATGTTGAGGAATTGCACTTACGAACTTCTAATTTTTTGCATAAGAATAAGCGTGTTAAGTTTTTGCATAAGCTTCTTAAGTTTTTGCATAAGAAAAATCTGGGCCCTGGTTAGTCACTGGTATTTTAAAACTTTTGTATTGTGTGTATTGTTATTGTATTGTTAGATATTACTTACTGTTGGAGCTAGAAGCATAATCATTTTGCTGCATCTGCTGTAACATCAGCAAATCTGTGTAATAATAAATCAACTTTGATTTGGTTTGATTTACGAGTACAGAAATCAGTGGTAGATATGTCAAACGTTTAGATTCCATTGTTTGGTTTGCATGGTGGAGTTTTGTGTTGGTTCACTTTCATAGGCCTAATGGTATTAAAAATTAGAGTTATGCAGTATTTTCTTTATTTTATTGTGTTGGGACGTAATCTGATGACTTTTATTTATTCAATCCACTAACAATGTTTAATTGCTACTCAATTAAATTAATCATGTAACAATTAACTAATTTGGAATTTGGGGCAGCACGGAATAAGTTGTTTATAGAGTTACCTTCTCCCGAATTAAGCTCTAAAGATACAGCTGAAGTCGGAAGTTTACATACACATAGGTTGGAGTCATTAAAACTCATTTTTCAACCACTCCACAAATTTCTTGTTAACATTCTATAGTTTTGGAAAGTCGGTTAGGACATCTACTTTGTGCATGACCCATGTCATTTTTCCAACAATTGTTTACAGACAGATTATTTCACTTATAATTCACTGTATCACAATTCCAGTGCGTCAGAAGTTTACATACTGTCACGCCCTTTTGATTTCTCTATTTGGTTAGGTCGGGGTGCGATTTTTTTGTGGGCAATCTAGTTTTTCTATTTCTTTGTTGGTCGAGTATGGTTCCCAATCAGAGGCAGCTGTCTATCGTTGTCTCTGATTGCTGATCATACTTAGGCAGCCTTTTTTCCACCTTTAGTTTGTGTGATCTTGTTTGTGAGTAGTTGCTTTCTGCACTGCATGTAGCTTTACATTCGTTTATGTATTTTGTTGTTTTTTCGGTGTCATTTAAATAAAAGTCAAATGTACGCCCACCACACTGCACCTTGGTCCAATCCATCTCTAAACGATCTTGACCCATACACTAAATTGACTGTGCCTTTAAACAGCTTGGAAAATTCCATAAAATGATGTCATGGCTTTAGAAGCTTCTGATAGGCGAATTGACACCATTTGAGTTAATTGGAGGTGTACCTGTGGATGTTTTTCAAGGCCTAACTTCAAACTCTGTGCCTCTTTGTTTGAGATCATGGTAAAATCTAAATAAATCAGCCAAGACCTCAGAAAACCAATTGTAGACCTCCACAAGTCTGGTTCATCCTTGGGAGCAATTTACAAACACCTGAAGTTACCACGTTCATTTGTACAAACAATAGTACGCAAGTGTAAACACCATGGGACCATGCAGCCATCACACCACTCAGGAAGGAGACGTGGTCTGTCTCCTAGAGATGAACATGCTTTGGTGCGAAAAGTGCAAATCAATCCCAGAACAACAGCAAAGGACCTTGTGAAGATGCGGGAGGAAACAGGTACAAAAGTATCTATATCCACATTAAAACGAGTCCTATATTGACATAACCTGAAAGGCAGCTCAGCAAGGAAAAATCCACTGCTCCAAAACATCCATAAAAAGTCTGACTACGGTTTGCAACTGCACATGGGGACAAAGATCGTACTTTTTGGAGAAATGTCCTCTGGTCTGATTAAACAAAAATAGAACTGTTTGGCCATAATGACCATCGTTATGTTTGGAGGAAAAAGGGAGAGGCTTGCAAGCCGAAGAACACCAACCCAACCGAGAAGCACGGGGGTGGCAGCATCATGTTGTGGGGGTGCTTTGCTGCAGAAGGAACAGGTGCACTTCAAAAAATAGATGGCATCATGAGGGGGAAAATTATGTGGATATATTGAAGCAACATCTCCAGACATCAGTCAGGAAGTTAAAGCTTGGTCGCAAATGGTTCTTCCAAATGGACAATGACCCCAAGCATATTTCCAAAGTTGTGGCAAAATGGCTTAAGGACAACAAAGTCAAGGTTTTGGAGTGGCCATCACAAAGCCCTGACCTCAATCCTACAGAAAATGTGTTGGCAGAACTGAAAAGGCATGTGTGAGCAAAGAGGCCTATAAATCTGACTCACTTACACCAGCTCTGTCAGGAGGAATGGGCCAAAATTCACCCAACTTATTGTGGGAAGCTTGTGGAAGGCTACCCAAAACGTTTGACCCAAGTTAAACAATTTAAAGGCAATGCTACCAAATACTAATTGAGTGTATGTAAACTTCTGACCCACTGAGAATGTGATGAAAGAAAGAAAAGCTGAAAGAAATCATTCTCTCAACTTTTCACATTCTTAAAATTAAGTGGTGATCCTAACTGACCTAAAACAGGGAATTTTTCCTAGGATTCAATGTTAGGAATTGTGAAATGTATTTGGCTAAGGTGTATGTAAATGTCCGACTTCAACTGTATATAAGTTGTATATCGATTACTGTCACTTATTAATCATTACCTCAAATCAGTCTCATTCTGAACGTCGCAGACTTCTTGAATATGCACGAACCCCAACCTTTTGTGATTATTCAGTACTACACAAATTGATTTAATTATTTATTTACTAACTAAATAAATAATAACACAGAATACACATACACACTTACATGAGACAAAAGTCCCTAGTGGACTGACAAGATATGACAGCTTGTTACACAGAGATGGAAAAGGGGGTGGGGAAAATAGAGAGATAGCGAAAAAGGGACATTTATCGTACATTTGGAAACTACGCTCACAGTAACCATATACCTTACACATGAACCGCCGCCCGTTTGGGTAAGAAATGCAATGTATTTACGCGTAGATGTCTTTGTTCGTCGTCTCTCTGTTGAAACCATTCAAGCGTTCTATGGGGATTGGCTCGATGGGTGTAAGGCTCTGGTTGTCCACCAGAGATCACAATGTCCTTCTTAGTTCGCTGTGGCTTCAATGATTCACCAGTGATTGTCTGCTTGCTGTTTGCTGGTCTCCTATGTTAATTCTTAACGAAACCTTTTAAGCATTCTGGTTGAAAAGGGCAGTTCCATCACACTGACACATTCTTCTGACCTCAGTCAGGGAGTGGCTTAGTTAATGTGCAACGGACATGAAAACTATGTCCTTGTTAGAAAACTAAAATCACATTCGTATTTTAACAAAAATAGTTTCATGGTTATTCATATTGTATTAACATCATATTGGATGGAAACTTAACAGCCGAAGGGGGGTTTCCTTCCTAAGTTATAGTATTTGGTTCATACAGTGTTTAATCTCATCACAAAATGAAAGCAATTTGATCCCCACTGACCGTTCCTATCTTAGAAATATTGTTCCAAAGTTTACTCTTTGGACGTTAGAGTTTTCGGGCTGCAAAATGTCATCTCAATCTTGATACTAGAGACCAAAAGGAGTCGTCTGCTACTTACAATTTACGATTGAGGTGAGGTGTCATAAAACCGTCCCAGCCCCCCCTCTCCTCTCCTGTGGGAGAGGAGTAAGTAAGCTAGTTGAGAACAGGTTCTCATTAACAATTGCCACTTGGCCAAGATAAAGCAAAGCAGTGCGACACAAACAACAACACAGAGTTACACATGGAATAAACAAGCGTACAGTCAATAACACAATAGAAAAAAATAAATTCTATATACAGTGTGTGCAAATGGCGTGAGGAGGTAAGGCAATAAATTGGCCATAGTAGCCAAGTAATTACAATTTAGCTACATTTAACACTGAGTGATCAATGAGCAGATGGTGATGTGCAAGTAGAAATACTGGTGTGCAAAAGAGCGGATAAAGTAAATAAAAACTATATGGGGATGAGGTAGGTAGAATGGGTGGGATATTTACAGATGGGCTATGTACAGCTGCAGCGATAGGTTAGCTGCTCAGATAGCTGATGTTTAAAGTTAGTAAGAGAAATATAAGTCTCCAGGTTCAGAGACTTTTGCAATTCGTTCCAGGCATTGGCAGCACCAAGGATGTTGAGTCTGCCGATAAGAATACGGTGATTGACAGAGTCGAAAGCCTTGGCCAGGTCGATGAAGACGGCTGCACAGTGCTGTCTTTTATCGATGGCGGTTATGATGTCGTTTAGTACCTTGAGCCTGGCTGAGGTGCACCCATGACCAGCTCGGAAACTGGATTGCACAGCTGAGAAGGTACAGTGGGATTCAAAATGGTCAGTGATCTGTTTATTAACTTGGCTTTCGAAGACTTTAGAAAGGCAGGGCAGGATGGATATAGGTCTATAACAGTTTGGGTCTAGAGTGTCACCTCCTTTGAAGAGGAGGATGACCGTGGCAGCTTTCCAGTCTTTGGGGATCTTGGATGATATGAAAGAGAGGTTGAACAGACTGGTAATAGGGATTGCAACAATGGCGGCGGATAATTTTAGAAAGAGAGGGTCCAGATTGTCTAGCCCAGCTGATTTGTACAGGTCCATGTTTTGCAGCTTGCCGTGCGATAGCAGAGAAAACAGTCTATGACTTGGGTGACTGGAATCTTTGATATTTTTTGGGCTTTCCTCTGACACCTCCTAGTATGTAGGTCCTGGATGGCAGGAAGCTTGGCCACAGTAATGTACTGGGCCATACGCACTCTGTAGCGCCTTACGGTTAGATTCCGAGCAGTTATCATACCAGGCAGTGATGCAACCGGTCAGGATGCTCTCGATTGTGCAGCTGTAGAACTTTGAGGTTCTGGGGACCCATGCCAAATCTTTTCAATCTTCTGAGGGGGAAAAGGTGTTGTCGTGCCCTCTTCACGACTGTCTTGGTGTGTTTGGACCATAATAGTTTGATGGTGACACCAAGGAATTTGAAACTCTCGACCCGCTCCACGACAGCCCCGTCGATGTTAATGGGGGCCTGTTTGACCCGCCTTTTCCTGTAGTCCATGATCAGATCCTTTGTCTTGCTCACATTGAGGGAGAGGTTGTTGTCCTTGCACCACACTGGGGAAAGGGCCGATAACGCTGGAGAAATGTTTACAGGACTCCACCCTTAGGGGCAGATCCTGAGTGGAGAGCCATACCCTCTGCCTGAGACAATAGAGGGGAGCTGGAGTCCGGTGGTGGTCCGCCTGTCGCCGATACCGGAAGGTGGTCTTCAGAACAGCAGACTAACATCTGGGCCAAGGGTATGCTGACTGCTTCCTCTTGCTCAGGGAAGAGCGGAGGTTGGTAACCCAAGGAACACTTGAAGGGCGAGAGACCAATGGCTGAGCAGAGAAGGGTGTTGCGGGCGTACTCTACCCACATGAGTTGCTGGCTCCAGGTGGTGGGGTTGGCAGAGACTAGGCAACAAAGAGTCATCTCCAGGTCCTGATTGGCTCGCTCCGACTGGCCGTTAGATTGGGGATGAAACCTGGAGGACAGGCTGGCCGATGACCCAATCAGGGTGCAGAATGCCTTCCAGAACCTGGACGAGAACTGAGGACCACAATCGGAGACCATCTCCATGGATCCGGAAGACGTGTTGCACCATAAGCGGGGCCATCTCCTTGGCTGAGGGCAACTTGGGAAGGGGAATAAAATATGCGGCTTTGGAAAACCTATCCACAACCGTAAGGATGGGGGTGTTGCCATCTGACGGGGGGAGAACAGTGACAAAGTGAGTAACAGGAAGTGGTTGAAGGAGGCCAGCCAGAGCTTGCCGCTGAGTCTTGTTCTGTGCACACAGTGCAGGCTGCGACGAATGCGGAGATGTCAGGAACCATGGTGGGCCACCAAAAATGTTGTCGAATGAAAGCCAGGGTCCGACGGGAGCTGGGATGACAGGTACGTTTAATGGAATGAGCCCATTCCACTACGGGGCCAAATCATGGATGAACATCCAGTTAGCTGGGCCATCAAACACACTCTGTCCACTTGTTACAACCAGCCCCATCATGGGGTTAGATGTCACACAGTATGGGGTTGATTGTCACAGTGTTTGTTGGTAGCTTCTCCCTGTTGTAAAAGGAAGTGAGGCAGTATAGCAAACAGTCTTAGAAATAGTCTTTCTTTGATCAAACCATCTTCCTAATAAAATTCAGCATTTTATGCCTTGAGAATAACATATTACATTTGGAGTAAATTGGTGTGTGCATGTGTGTGTTTGTGTACATGTGTGTGTTTGTGCACATGTGTGTGTTGGTAAACATGTGTGTGTTTGTGTACATGTGTGTGTTTGTGTACATGTGTGTGTTGGTGAACATGTGTGTGTTTGTGTTCATGTATGTGTTTGTGTACATGTGTGTGTTTGTGCACATGTGTGTGTTGGTGAACGTGTGTGTTTGTGTACATGTGTGTGTTTGTGTACATGTGTGTGTTTGTGCACATGTGTGTGTTGGTGAACATGTGTGTGTTTGTGTACATGTGTGTGTTTGTGTTCATGTATGTGTTTGTGTACATGTGTGGGTGTGTGACAGAAAACATATGTGTGTGAGAGAGAGTCAACAAACCCAGATAGCACAGATACCTCTGCCCAACGAACATATACAGAATACATTGGGAAGATCCAGTTTAGACTCTGTTTGCTAATTGGCAAGACGTCTCACAGATGTATTAAAGATGTACCTACATTCTAAATTCTACAGTTCTACATCTTTTATATGTCGGCCAGGCGTCAACATTCTATTCTGATTACTCTGCGATGTCTTCCCAATATGCAAACGCTCTCCACACTGCATATTCCTAATACATTTTGATATGTCAGCCAAAAATGTTGGTGTTTACTGGGAAAGGATGTCTCTATAGCAACAGCACAAAGGAGTTGGGATTTATTGTACAGTGGAAGTGGCAATGTCCCGGAACAATATGGTTATAATGTAGTTGATAGTAAAAAACCAACCCCACATACTATGTGACAACCATCATCCTTCTCGACAATGCAACAACAATAAGAAATAATAAAAGATAAGAAGACGAACATAAATTAAATGTCTCAGTAGAATATAATAAAATGTTTAGGATAAATATAATACAGGAGGCACAATTTATTGTCCAATATTTACACGTGTTTTGGAAAGGGGGGAATGGGAGGCAAGTGTTTAAATGTGCAGTATTTAGCAATCATTATAAGAGTCTGGTAGCAGCAGTTGTGGTGTGTGTGTGTGTGTGTGTGTGTGTGTGTGTGTGTGTATGTGTGTATGTGTGTGTGTGTGTGTGTGTGTGTGTGTGTGTGTGTGTGTGTGTGTGTGTGTGTGTGTGTGTGTGTGTGTGTGTGTGTGTGTGTGTGTGTGTTAGTGTTTGAGTTTTAGTTTATTTTATCTGTACAGGGACAGTGCACATTAGCCTCTCTGGGATATATGGGACGCGTCCCACCTGGCCAAAAGCCAGAGAAAACGCAGAGTGGCAAATTCAAATAAATTACTATAAAAATCAAACTTTCATAAAATCACATATGTAAGATCCCAAATTAAAGCTACACGTGTTGTGAATCCAGATAACATTTCAGATTTCAAAAAGGCTTTTAGGCGAAATCAAACAATGCTGTTATCTGAGAGTAGCACCTCCGTAAACAAAGCGAGAAAACATATTTCAACCATGCAGGCGCGACACAAAACGCAGAAAAAAAGATATAAATCATGCCTTACATTTGACAAGCTTTTTCTGTTGGCACTCCAATATGTCCCATAAACATCACAAATGGTCCTTTTGTTCAATTAATTCCGTCGATATATATCCAAAATGTCAATTTATTTGGCGCGTTTGATCCAGAAAAACACCGGTTCCAACTTGCGCAACGTGACTACAAAATATCTCAAAAGTTACCTGTAAACTTTGACAAAACATTTCAAACTTCTTTTGTAATACAACTTTAGGTATTTTATCAATTAAATAATTGATAAAATTGAAGACGGGATGATCTGTGTTCAATACAGGAAGAAAACAAACTGATGCTACCTTTCTGGTCACGCCCCTTTAACAAACAGTACACTTGAAGTGACCCTCGTTTTGAACAGGGCTACTTCTTCATTACACAAAGGAAAAACCTCAACCAATTTCTAAAGACTGGTGACATCCAATGGAAGTGCTAGGAACTGCAAGAAGGTCCCTTAGAAATCTGGATTCCCTATGAAATAACATTGAAAAGAGAGTGACCTCAACAACAACAAAATATCTGAATGGTTTATCCTCGGGGTTTCACCTGCTACATAAATCCAATCAAATAAAATGTATTTATATAGCCCTTCGTACATCAGCTGATATCTCAAAGTGCTGTACAGAAACCCAGCCTAAAATCCCAAACAGCAAGCAATGCAGGTGTAGAAGCACGGTGGCTAGGAAAAACTCCCAAGAAAGGCCAAAACCTAGGAAGAAACCTTGAGAGGAACCAGGCCGGGTGGAGATTATAACAGAACATGGCCAAGATGTTCAAATGTTCATAAATGACCAGCATGGTCAAATAATAATAATCACAGTAGTTGTCGAGGGTGCAGCAAGTCAGCACCTCAGGAGTAAATGTCAGTTGGCTTTTCATAGCCGATCATTAAGAGTATCTCTACCACTCCTGCTGTCTCTAGAGAGTTGAAAACAGCAGGTCTGGGACAGGAAGCACATCCGGTGAACAGGTCAGGATTCCATAGCCGCAGGCAGAACAGTTGAAACTGGAGCAGGAGCATGGCCAGGTGGACTGGGGACAGCAAGGAGTCCTGAGGCATGGTCCTAGGGCTCAGGTCCTCCGAGAGAAAGAGAGAATTAGAGAGAGCATACTTAAATTCACACAGGACACCGGATAAGACAGGAGAAGTACTCCAGATATAACAGACTGACCCTAGCCCCCGACACATAAACTACTGCAGCATAAATACTGAAGGCAGAGACAGGAGGGGTCAGGAGACACTGTGGACCCATCCGATGATACCCCCGGACAGGGCCAAACAGGAAGGATATAACCCCACCCACTTTGCCAAAGCACAGCCCCCACACCACAGGCATATCTTCAACCACTAACTTACCATCCCGAGACAAGGCCGAGTACAGCCCACAAAGATCTCCGCCACGGCACAACCCAAGACGGGGCGCCAACCCAGACAGGAAGATCACGTCAGTGACTCAATCCACTCAACTGATGCACCCCTCCCAGGGACGGCATGAAAAAGCACCAGTAAGCCAGTGACTCAGCCCCTGTAATAGGGTTAGAGGCAGAGAATCCCAGTGGAGAGAGGGGAACCGGCCAGGCAGAGACAGCAAGGGCGGTTCGTTGCTCCAGAGCCTTTCCGTTTACCTTCACACTTCTGGGCCAGACTACACTCAATCATATGACCCACTGAAGAGATGAGTCTTCAGTAAAGACTTAAAGGTTGAGACCGAGTCTGCGTCTCTCACATGGGTAGGCAGACCATTCCAGAAAAATGGAGCTCTATAGGAGAAAGCTCTGCCTCCAGCTGTTTGCTTAGAAATTCTAGGGACAATTAGGAGGCCTGCGTCTTGTGACCGTAGCGTATGTGTAGGTATGTACGGCAGGACCATGCTTTGTAGGTTAGCAGTAAATCCTTGAAATCAGCCCTTGCCTTAACAGGAAGCCAGTGTAGGGAGGGTAGCACTGGGGTAATATGATCACATTTTTTGGTTCTAGTCAGGATTCTAGCAGCCGTATTTAGCACTAACTGAAGTTTATTTAGTGCTTTATCCGGGTAGCCGGAAAGTAGAGCATTGCAGTAGTCTAATCTAGAAGTAACAAAAGCATGGATTAATTTTTCTGCATCATTTTTGGACAGAAAGTTTCTGATTTTTGCAATGTTACGTAGATGGAAAAAAGCTGTCCTTGAAACAGCATTGATATGTTCGTCAAAAGAGAGATCAGGGTTCAGAGTAACGCCGAGGTCCTTCACGGTTTTATTTGACACGACTGTACAACCATCAATATTAATTGTCAGATTCAACAGAAGATCTCTTTGTTTCTTGGGACCTAGAACAAGCATCTCAATTTGGTCCTAGTTTAAAAGTAGAAAGTTTGCAGCCATCCACTTCCTTATGTCTGAAACACAGGATTCTAGCGAGGGCAATTTTGGGGCTTCACCATGTTTCATTGAAATGTACAGCTGTGTGTCATCCGCATAGCAGTGAAAGTTAGCATTAGGTTTTCGAATGACATCCCCAAGAGGTAAAATATATAGTGAAAACAATAGTGGTCCTAAAACGGAACCTTGAGGAACACCGAAATTTACAGTTGTCAAAGGACAAACCATTCACAGAGACAAACTGATGTCTTTCTGACAGATAAGATCTAAACCAGGCCAGAACTTGTCTGTGTAGACCAATTTGGGTTTCCAATCTCTCCAAAAGAATGTGATTGATGGTATCAAAAGCAGCACTAAGGTCTAGGAGCACGAGGACAGATGCAGAGCCTCCGTCTGATGCCATTAAAAGGTAATTTACCACCTTCACAAGTGCAGTCTCAGCGCTATGATGGGGTCTAAAACCAGACGGAAGCATTTTGTATACATTGTTTGTCTTCAGGAAGGCAGTGAGTTGCTGCGCAACAGCTTTTTCTAAAAATGTTGACTGGAATGGAAGATTCGATATAGGCCGATAGTTCTTTATATTTTCTGGGTCAAGGTTTGGCTTTTTCAAGAGAGGCTTTATTACTGCCACTTTTAGTGAGTTTGGTACACATCCGGTGGATAGAGAGCCATTTATTATGTTCAACATAGGAGGGCCAAGCACAGGAAGCAGCTCTTTCAGTAGTTTAGTTGGAATAGGGTCCAGTATGCAGCTTGAAGGTTTAGAGGCCATGATTATTTTCAGCATTGTGTCAAGAGATATAGTACTAAAACACTTGAGTGTCTCTCTTGATCCTAGGTCCTGGCAGAGTTGTGCAGACTCAGGACAACTGAGCTTTGAAGGAATACGCAGATTTAAAGAGGAGTCCGTAATTTGCTTTCTAATAATTATGATATTTTCCTCAAAGAAGTTCATGAATTTATTAATGCTGAAGTGAAAGCCATCCTTACTTGGGGAATGCTGCTTTTTTGTTAGCTTTGCGACAGTATCAAAAATACATTTTGGATTGTTCTTCTTTTCCTCAATTAAGTTGGAAAAATAGGATGATCGAGCAGTGGTGAGGGCTCTTCAATACTGCACGGTACTGTCTTTCCAAGCTAGTTGGACGACTTCTAGTTTGGTGTGGCGCCATTTCTGTTCCAATTTTCTGGAAGCTTGCTTCAGAGCTCGGGTATTTTCTTTGTACCATGGAGCTAGTTTCTTATGATAAATGTTTTTAGTTTTTAGGGGTGCAACTGCATCTAGGGTATTGCGCAAGGTTAAATTGAGTTCCTCAGTTAGGTGGTTAACTGATTTTTGTCCTATGATGTCCTTGGGTAGGCAGAGGGAGTCTGGAAGGGCATCAAGGAATCTTTGTGTTGTCTGTGAATTTATAGCACGACTTTTGATGCTCCTTGGTTGGGGTTTGAGCAGATTATTTGTTGCAATTGCAGACGTAATAAAACGGTGGTCCGATAGTCCACGATTATGAGGAAAAACATTAAGATCCACAACATTTATTCAATGGGACAAAACTGGGTCCAGAGTATGACTGACTTAAGTTATGTTATACTCACAGACATGATTCAAACAGTTTTAGAAACTTCAGAGTGTTTTCTATCCAATACTATCCAATCCAATAATAATATGCATATCTTATCTTCTGGGAATGAGTAGCAGGCAGTTGAATTTGCGCATGCATTTCATCCGGACGTGAAAATACTGACCCCTGTCACCAAGAAGTTTAATCAACGTTTCAGTAAAAGTACCAGTTTTAGCCAGCCGGCTAATTTTCAACCACAGTCCCTGGGCAGGTTATAGTACCTGAATAATGTTGAAATGAGGAATTAGAGGAGATAATGGTGTACTTCTTTTGCCAACTTGCTGTAAAGATGTTTGCCTGCTCTGACAACAGATTGTTTAGCAAAACCCTTTTTTTCAAGATTTGCACCAACAGAGTGATCAGATACGGTTTGATGAGGTGACTTAATAACTCATAAAAACCTCACAGATATCCCACTGCATGCTCTCTGTATTGGCATATCAAATAGTCCCAGTTGTGTCATTCATTGAAGTATCTTCTTTTTATAGTCTTATGCAAACACAAATCAACAAAGATAGCCTGCTAGGAATGCATACCCTTCAACCTAATTGCTTAGCTTTTATGAGGATCTGATAGATGCTTTCTAAATCTGGATGTTTATGTGGCTATTTTTATACATCGTTTTCAAATCCTTTTTGGCAATGAATATTATGGGAAAAGGGAAACATGCTGGAACTGGAAGTACGTGATGGTGAGTGCTTTAGTATCAACACGCTTCTTCAGAGGGGGTCATTCTTTCTAAACCGTAATATTTCTAAATAGTGGGGGGGTTCTTTCTAAACTGCAATATAATACAAAATAAATGACCTTGGGGAGATTCTCATCAATAGACACTGTACTATATGACGGCCAAAAACAATGCAGTGTCCTGCTGTCTAATAAAGGCAGCATTAAAGGGAACTAAAAGTGTGTACACAGGTGATGTCTCTAGGCCTTTGAGATTATTGCCTAGACAGTTCTTAAAAAGCAATATAAAGAGGATTTGTGTTGTTGCTGCTTACTTTTTTTTCTAAGAATTGTAGCAAAGGCGAAGGGGTATCTGATGAATGACAGGCCTACCATCTACCTACATCAGTTAGGCTTATATCACCTGGATGACAGGCCTACCATCTACCTACATCAGTTAGGCTTATATCACCTGGATGACAAGCCTACCATCTACCTACATCAGTTAGGCCTATATCACCTGGATGACAGGCCTACCATCTACCTACATCAGTTAGGCTTATATCACCTGGATGACAGGCCTACCATCTACCTACATCAGTTAGGCTTATATCACCTGGATGACAAGCCTACCATCTACCTACATCAGTTAGGCCTATATCACCTGGATGACAAGCCTACCATCTACCTACATCAGTTAGGCCTATATCACCTGGATGACAGGCCTACCATCTACCTACATCAGTTAGGCTTATATCACCTGGATGACAAGCCTACCATCTACCTACATCAGTTAGGCTTATATCACCTGGATGACAAGCCTACCATCTACCTACATCAGTTAGGCCTATATCACCTGGATGACAAGCCTACCATCTACCTACATCAGTTAGGCTTATATCACCTGGATGACAGGCCTACCATCTACCTACATCAGTTAGGCTTATATCACCTGGATGACAAGCCTACCATCTACCTACATCAGTTAGGCCTATATCACCTGGATGACAGGCCTACCATCTACCTACATCAGTTAGGCCTATATCACCTGGATGACAGGCCTACCATCTACCTACATCAGTTAGGCCTATATCACCTGGATGACAGGCCTACCATCTACCTACATCAGTTAGGCCTATATCACCTGGATGACAGGCCTACCATCTACCTACATCAGTTAGGCTTATATCACCTGGATGACAAGCCTACCATCTACCTACATCAGTTAGGCCTATATCACCTGGATGACAAGCCTACCATCTACCTACATCAGTTAGGCCTATATCACCTGGATGACAGGCCTACCATCTACCTACATCAGTTAGGCCTATATCACCTGGATGACAGGCCTACCATCTACCTACATCAGTTAGGCCTATATCACCTGGATGACAGGCCTACCATCTACCTACATCAGTTAGGCCTATATCACCTGGATGACAAGCCTACCATCTACCTACATCAGTTAGGCTTATATCACCTGGATGACAAGCCTACCATCTACCTACATCAGTTAGGCCTATATCACCTGGATGACAGGCCTACCATCTACCTACATCAGTTAGGCTTATATCACCTGGATGACAAGCCTACCATCTACCTACATCAGTTAGGCCTATATCACCTGGATGACAGGCCTACCATCTACCTACATCAGTTAGGCTTATATCACCTGGATGACAAGCCTACCATCTACCTACATCAGTTAGGCCTATATCACCTGGATGACAAGCCTACCATCTACCTACATCAGTTAGGCCTATATCACCTGGATGACAGGCCTACCATCTACCTACATCAGTTAGGCCTATATCACCTGGATGACAGGCCTACCATCTACCTACATCAGTTAGGCCTATATCACCTGGATGACAGGCCTACCATCTACCTACATCAGTTAGGCCTATATCACCTGGATGACAGGCCTACCATCTACCTACATCAGTTAGGCCTATATCACCTGGATGACAGGCCTACCATCTACCTACATCAGTTAGGCCTATATCACCTGGATGACAGGCCTACCATCTACCTACATCAGTTAGGCTTATATCACCTGGATGACAAGCCTACCATCTACCTACATCAGTTAGGCCTATATCACCTGGATGACAAGCCTACCATCTACCTACATCAGTTAGGCCTATATCACCTGGATGACAGGCCTACCATCTACCTACATCAGTTAGGCCTATATCACCTGGATGACAGGCCTACCATCTACCTACATCAGTTAGGCCTATATCACCTGGATGACAGGCCTACCATCTACCTACATCAGTTAGGCCTATATCACCTGGATGACAAGCCTACCATCTACCTACATCAGTTAGGCTTATATCACCTGGATGACAAGCCTACCATCTACCTACATCAGTTAGGCCTATATCACCTGGATGACAGGCCTACCATCTACCTACATCAGTTAGGCTTATATCACCTGGATGACAAGCCTACCATCTACCTACATCAGTTAGGCCTATATCACCTGGATGACAGGCCTACCATCTACCTACATCAGTTAGGCTTATATCACCTGGATGACAAGCCTACCATCTACCTACATCAGTTAGGCCTATATCACCTGGATGACAGGCCTACCATCTACCTACATCAGTTAGGCCTATATCACCTGGATGACAGGCCTACCATCTACCTACATCAGTTAGGCCTATATCACCTGGATGACAGGCCTACCATCTACCTACATCAGTTAGGCTTATATCACCTGGATGACAGGCCTACCATCTACCTACATCAGTTAGGCCTATATCACCTGGATGACAGGCCTACCATCTACCTACATCAGTTAGGCCTATATCACCTGGATGACAAGCCTACCATCTACCTACATCAGTTAGGCCTATATCACCTGGATGACAGGCCTACCATCTACCTACATCAGTTAGGCCTATATCACCTGGATGACAAGCCTACCATCTACCTACATCAGTTATCTTTAATTATATTATTTTGCATGCATAGCCTTTTTTTTTTTTTCAATGTTGAAAATCCTTTGAGAATGACTCTTGACTCAGAAATAAAAGTTGATGTTAGAAAGGGCCCTTATTTTGCTCAATCTCTTTGGTGAGGCTGAACAAGGTCTTGGAACTAATCTGTCTGGATGCAAAAAAAATAAAAATAAATTTAAATACAAGTGCAGCAAAAGCTGATTCAAGTCTAGATCTCTAATCTGGCTATTCCATTTTCAGAAAGGCTGTTCTATTAGGGTACGACGTAGGACTCCTGTTGTATGTGTGGTGCTCTGACGTGTCATTTTAACAGCCTTAACCTGTCCTCTAGCTGTTTTCATCAGGCTTCCAAAAACTTCAGACCAGCGGTGAACAATTGGGCCCTTTGCCTACTCGCCCATCTCTTATTTGTCCATTTGAGGCACTTTAATCCTTTACATTTTTTTTAAAGGGAAAATCAACTGAAAAGTTTGCATCATCATGATGATGCGGCATGTGACACTTTGCTTCTTGAAAGTCCAATATCTTGAAAACTTGACTTCTGACATGCAAAACATTTTGGAGACTGTATCAACAGTGGACTAATCTGAAATAAAACGTTGATGGAAAGTGTATAGTCTACATACATGTCAGTGCTTGCCTCTGTGTAGTGCTGTCATTGGACCATACGATAATCTATTTTGGTGCTATTGGTGTATCCCAATGCTTAATGCTTCTACTCGGAGCCGTTCCCTATCTTATCATCACTAATCATTCACTCCAACATTTCCTGGTGACAGCACTGTTAAGTGGAGCAAGCTGCCCATTGCCTACACGACAAACAGTCTTCATTCTGTTGACCATGTCCACGGTTGTGTAGCTGGGTCAATCAGTTATCGTCCACGGACAAATGTATTCAATAGGCTTTACACAATTAGTCTGTGTCAACATATAAACCGGGGGAGTGACCCACTTTGTTCTTTCCATCTGTGCCATGGTAACATTGGTTGCATTAAAACTATTGCTGGACATAATGACATAGAACAGCCTTGTATCATGTCTAAAGAGCATTACAGATGAATGTGACCATGGATGTGACCTCACATGACTGTGTTAACTTATAGGGGTCAGGAGTAGCCTATTCTTCCACCTCCATTCTCTATAGAATGTGCTCTTACGATGCCTTCAACGTGTCTTGATTCGGGCCTTTGTTCAGTTCTTCTGAGAGTGATTGGCTATAGTAGTTAGAGTAGTGCCTGAATGGTTGGAGTCATAGAGTCAAACAAAAAGAGTAGTGCCTGAATGGTTGGAGTCATAGAGTCAAACTGAGAGAGTAGTGCCTGAATGGTTGGAGTCATAGAGTCAAACAAAAAGAGTAGTGCCTGAATGGTTGGAGTCATAGAGTCAAACTGAGAGAGTAGTGCCTGAATGGTTGGAGTCATAGAGTCAAACTGAGAGAGTAGTGCCTGAATGGTTGGAGTCATAGAGTCAGACTGAGAGAGAGTAGTGCCTGAATGGTTGGAGTCATAGAGTCAAACTGAGAAAGTAGTGCCTGAATGGTTGGAGTCATAGAGTCAAACTGAGAGAGTAGTGCCTGAATGGTTGGAGTCATAGAGTCAAACTGAGAAAGTAGTGCCTGAATGGTTGGAGTCATAGAGTCAAACTGAGAGAGTAGTGCCTGAATGGTTGGAGTCATAGAGTTAAACAAAAAGAGTAGTGCCTGAATGGTTGGAGTCATAGAGTCAAACAAAAAGAGTAGTGCCTGAATGGTTGGAGTCATAGAGTCAAACTGAGAAAGTAGTGCCTGAATGGTTGGAGTCATAGAGTTAAACAAAAAGAGTAGTGCCTGAATGGTTGGAGTCATAGAGTCAAACAAAAAGAGTAGTGCCTGAATGGTTGGAGTCATAGAGTCAAACTGAGAGAGTAGTGCCTGAATGGTTGGAGTCATAGAGTCAGACTGAGAGAGAGTAGTGCCTGAATGGTTGGAGTCATAGAGTCAAACTGAGAAAGTAGTGCCTGAATGGTTGGAGTCATAGAGTCAAACTGAGAGAGTAGTGCCTGAATGGTTGGAGTCATAGAGTCAAACTGAGAAAGTAGTGCCTGAATGGTTGGAGTCATAGAGTCAAACTGAGAGAGTAGTGCCTGAATGGTTGGAGTCATAGAGTTAAACAAAAAGAGTAGTGCCTGAATGGTTGGAGTCATAGAGTCAAACAAAAAGAGTAGTGCCTGAATGGTTGGAGTCATAGAGTCAAACTGAGAAAGTAGTGCCTGAATGGTTGGAGTCATAGAGTTAAACAAAAAGAGTAGTGCCTGAATGGTTGGAGTCATAGAGTCAAACAAAAAGAGTAGTGCCTGAATGGTTGGAGTCATAGAGTCAAACTGAGAGAGTAGTGCCTGAATGGTTGGAGTCATAGAGTCAGACTGAGAGAGAGTAGTGCCTGAATGGTTGGAGTCATAGAGTCAAACTGAGAGAGTAGTGCCTGAATGGTTGGAGTCATAGAGTCAAACTGAGAGAGTAGTGCCTGAATGGTTGGAGTCATAGAGTCAAACAAAAAGAGTAGTGCCTGAATGGTTGGAGTCATAGAGTCAAACTGAGAGAGTAGTGCCTGAATGGTTGGAGTCATAGAGTCAAACTGAGAGAGTAGTGCCTGAATGGTTGGAGTCATAGAGTCAGACTGAGAGAGAGTAGTGCCTGAATGGTTGGAGTCATAGAGTCAAACTGAGAGAGTAGTGCCTGAATGGTTGGAGTCATAGAGTCAAACTGAGAGAGTAGTGCCTGAATGGTTGGAGTCATAGAGTCAAACTGAGAAAGTAGTGCCTGAATGGTTGGAGTCATAGAGTCAAACTGAGAGAGTAGTGCCTGAATGGTTGGAGTCATAGAGTCAAACAAAAAGAGTAGTGCCTGAATGGTTGGAGTCATAGAGTCAAACTGAGAGAGTAGTGCCTGAATGGTTGGAGTCATAGAGTCAAACAAAAAGAGTAGTGCCTGAATGGTTGGAGTCATAGAGTCAAACTGAGAAAGTAGTGCCTGAATGGTTGGAGTCATAGAGTCAAACTGAGAGAGTAGTGCCTGAATGGTTGGAGTCATAGAGTTAAACTGAGAGAGTAGTGCCTGAATGGTTGGAGTCATAGAGTTAAACTGAGAGAGTAGTGCCTGAATGGTTGGAGTCATAGAGTCAAACTGAGAGAGCAGTGCTTGAATGGTTGGAGTCATAGAGTCAGACTGAGAGAGTAGGTCCTGAATGGTTGGAGTCATAGAGTCAAACTGAAAGAGAGGGAGAGAGAGAGAGAGAGAGAGAGAGAGAGAGAGAGAGAGAGAGAGAGAGAGAGAGGGAGAGAGAGAGATATCTCTGGACTGTCAGCTGTGACCTTCCCACTGAAGTCTGCTGCTGGGTTCAGCTGGTGATGCACCACATTTGAAATTGACATGCAAATTGCAACCATAAAAAATTTGTTAACTTAGCAAATATAAAGAATGTTTGACTTGACAGCAAATATGTGATATTTTCAACTATAAATCAAGTATATGAATGTGTTTTGGGCTTGTTGTATTTTACAGTACAGTATGTAAATGGCTCTCTATGGTAGTATTGATTCAATACTTTGATGGCTGTGACTCTAGTTGCGAAGGGAACATTGCGTAACTGTCTTCCATTAAAAGGACTCTATACCTCTGGCACTAGCAGCTCCTCCACCCCATTGACCAATCAGCACCCATGCTTTTAGCAGCACTCCCCTAGGCTGCACTGAGCAAACAGATGTGTCTGTTTCAATGTTTGTCAACGTTAGATGCCTAACCATTTATCAGTGGTCAGTAAGTACCCAGGCAGCTGGGTTCAGTCTGGCATGTGTGTGCATTAGAAATAACATTTTGTAAGTAAAAAAGGGGAGAGAGAAAGATGCCTCCCTCCCTCCCTCCCTCCCTCATGGTCTGTGGGCTGTTGACCTGAAGATCTGGACTTGTGGTACATTATTGCCTCCCTCTGAACACAATCGTGGACCAGATACCCTCTCTCGCCCTCATTACCCTATTACCCACCCCTTCCTCCTCCCCTGTTCCCTCCCTACTCGGGGGGGTCACTATACTGTAGTGGAGATGGTTCTGTAGCTCGGGCCAGGGGCATAGCAGGGGAAGTACTTATGAAGAAAGATATTTTGGGGATGGAGCGAGGGGAGGAGTAAAAATAGCCTAGTACTCTACACTGGTTTACATGTCAGAGAACATGAGCTGTGAACAGACAGAGATAGTGAACTTTACATAGAGCCTGGTCTATGTCTGTAGTCCATGAGCTCCCTGTGTGGCCTGCTTCCCTGTGACTTCCTGTTGGAGAGGAATCTAGGGAAGTTTTCTGTCTTGTCCGCGTGAGGTGCACAGGACCTTTGAGTGTCTCCATATTTAACAAAGTTGAAACTTGAATACCATATATTCGTCTTTGTCTTCTTGACAGGTAAGTGGTGTGTTATGAGGAGTCTGCATATACTTATAGACATAACATGCATTCTATCTATCTATATATCCATCTATTGATTCAACTTATCGACTTCTGTGCCTACTTGATATTATATGTGTATGCGTTGTAATGTTAGCTCATAGTTGTAATAACTGCTTAAAAAGTTGTAATATTGGCTTAAAAAGTTGTAATAACTACTTACAATGTCAGCTTTTATAACGGTAGTGCTTCAAGTGTTAGCAATACATAGCAGCCTCTATCAAAGGGATTTGGTAAGGCATTATGAGGACCTCCCTCTGTTTAGTGCAACTCAACTGTATTCTGAATTGGCCATAAAAGAGGTCAGATTGGTATGTTAATGTATTGTCAGATGGAGCATAGCATTTCTCTGGGATGAAAAGGACACACTTTAATGGGCAACACTGTGTTAAACAAAAATACATTGAGATGGTAGTCAGTGTTCTTTAAAAACACACTGAGATGGTAGTCAGTGTTCTTTAAAAACACACTGAGATGGTAGTCAGTGTTCTTTCAAAACACAGTGAGATGGTAGTCAGTGTTCTTTCAAAACACAGTGAGATGGTAGTCAGTGTTCATTAAAAACACAGTGAGATGGTAGTCAGTGTTCTTTCAAAACACAGTGAGATGGTAGTCAGTGTTCATTAAAAACACAGTGAGATGGTGGTCAGTGTTCTTTCAAAACACAGTGAGATGGCAGTCAGTGTTCATTAAAAACACAGTGAGATGGTAGTCAGTGTTCATTAAAACACACTGAGATGGTAGTCAGTGTTCATTAAAAACACAGTGAGATGGTAGTCAGTGTTCATTAAAAACACAGCGAGATGGTAGTCAGTGTTCTTTAAAAACACAGTGAGATGGTAGTCAGTGTTCTTTCAAAACACAGTGATATGGTAGTCAGTGTTCATTAAAAACACAGTGAGATGGTAGTCAGTGTTCTTTCAAAACACAGTGAGATGGTAGTCAGTGTTCTTTAAAAACACAATGAGATGGTAGTCAGTGTTCTTTCAAAACACAGTGAGATGGTAGTCAGTGTTCTTTCAAAACACAGTGAGATGGCAGTCAGTGTTCATTAAAAACACAGTGAGATGGTAGTCAGTGTTCATTAAAACACACTGAGATGGTAGTCAGTGTTCACTAAAAACACAGTGAGATGGTAGTCAGTGTTCATTAAAAACACAGTGAGATGGTAGTCAGTGTTCATTAAAAACACAGTGAGATGGTAGTCAGTGTTCTTTCAAAACACAGTGAGATGGTAGTCAGTGTTCATTAAAAACACAGTGAGATGGTAGTCAGTGTTCTTTAAAAACACAGTGAGATGGTAGTCAGTGTTCTTTCAAAACACAGTGATATGGTAGTCAGTGTTCATTAAAAACACAGTGAGATGGTAGTCAGTGTTCTTTCAAAACACAGTGAGATGGTAGTCAGTGTTCTTTAAAAACACACTGAGATGGTAGTCAGTGTTCTTTCAAAACACATTGAGATGGTAGTCAGTGTTCATTAAAAACACAGTGAGATGGTAGTCAGTGTTCATTAAAAACACAGCGAGATGGTAGTCAGTGTTCTTTAAAAACACAGTGAGATGGTAGTCAGTGTTCTTTCAAAACACAGTGATATGGTAGTCAGTGTTCATTAAAAACACAGTGAGATGGTAGTCAGTGTTCTTTCAAAACACAGTGAGATGGTAGTCAGTGTTCTTTAAAAACACAATGAGATGGTAGTCAGTGTTCTTTCAAAACACAGTGAGATGGTAGTCAGTGTTCTTTCAAAACACAGTGAGATGGCAGTCAGTGTTCATTAAAAACACAGTGAGATGGTAGTCAGTGTTCATTAAAACACACTGAGATGGTAGTCAGTGTTCACTAAAAACACAGTGAGATGGTAGTCAGTGTTCATTAAAAACACAGTGAGATGGTAGTCAGTGTTCATTAAAAACACAGTGAGATGGTAGTCAGTGTTCTTTCAAAACACAGTGAGATGGTAGTCAGTGTTCATTAAAAACACAGTGAGATGGTAGTCAGTGTTCTTTAAAAACACAGTGAGATGGTAGTCAGTGTTCTTTCAAAACACAGTGATATGGTAGTCAGTGTTCATTAAAAACACAGTGAGATGGTAGTCAGTGTTCTTTCAAAACACAGTGAGATGGTAGTCAGTGTTCTTTAAAAACACACTGAGATGGTAGTCAGTGTTCTTTCAAAACACATTGAGATGGTAGTCAGTGTTCTTTCAAAACACAGTGAGATGGCAGTCAGTGTTCATTAAAAACACAGTGAGATGGTAGTCAGTGTTCATTAAAACACACTGAGATGGTAGTCAGTGTTCACTAAAAACACAGTGAGATGGTAGTCAGTGTTCATTAAAAACACAGTGAGATGGTAGTCAGTGTTCATTAAAAACACAGTGAGATGGTAGTCAGTGTTCATTAAAAACACAGCGAGATGGTAGTCAGTGTTCACTAAAAACAGTGAGATGGTAGTCAGTGTTCATTAAAAACACAGTGAGATGGTAGTCAGTGTTCATTAAAAACACAGTGAGATGGTAGTCAGTGTTCATTAAAAACACAGCGAGATGGTAGTCAGTGTTCACTAAAAACAGTGAGATGGTAGTCAGTGTTCATTAAAAACACAGTGAGATGGTAGTCAGTGTTCTTTCAAAACACAGTGAGATGGTAGTCAGTGTTCATTAAAAACACAGTGAGATGGTAGTCAGTGTTCATTAAAAACACAGTGAGATGGTAGTCAGTGTTCATTAAAAACACAGCGAGATGGTAGTCAGTGTTCACTAAAAACAGTGAGATGGTAGTCAGTGTTCATTAAAAACACAGTGAGATGGTAGTCAGTGTTCATTAAAAACACAGTGAGATGGTAGTCAGTGTTCATTAAAAACACAGTGAGATGGTAGTCAGTGTTCTTTCAAAACACAGTGAGATGGTAGTCAGTGTTCATTAAAAACACAGTGAGATGGTAGTCAGTGTTCTTTAAAAACACAGTGAGATGGTAGACAGTGTTCTTTCAAAACACAGTGATATGGTAGTCAGTGTTCATTAAAAACACATTGAGATGGTAGTCAGTGTTCTTTCAAAACACAGTGAGATGGTAGTCAGTGTTCATTAAAAACACAGTGAGATGGTAGTCAGTGTTCATTAAAAACACAGTGAGATGGTAGTCAGTGTTCTTTCAAAACACAGTGAGATGGTAGTCAGTGTTCATTAAAAACACATTGAGATGGTAGTCAGTGTTCATTAAAAACACAGTGAGATGGTAGTCAGTGTTCTTTCAAAACACAGTGAGATGGTAGTCAGTGTTCATTAAAAACACATTGAGATGGTAGTCAGTGTTCATTAAAAACACAGTGAGATGGTAGTCAGTGTTCTTTCAAAACACAGTGAGATGGTAGTCAGTGTTCATTAAAAACACAGTGAGATGGTAGTCAGTGTTCATTAAAAACACAGTGAGATGGTAGTCAGTGTTCTTTCAAAACACAGTGAGATGGTAGTCAGTGTTCATTAAAAACACAGTGAGATGGTAGTCAGTGTTCACTAAAAACAGTGAGATGTTAGTCAGTGTTCATTAAAAACACAGTGAGATGTTAGTCAGTGTTCATTAAAAACACAATGAGATGGTAGTCAGAGTTCATTAAAAACACAGTGAGATGGTAGTCAGTGTTCATTAAAAACACAGTGAGATGGTAGTCAGAGTTCATTAAAAACACAGTGAGATGGTAGTCAGTGTTCATTAAAACACAGTGAGATGGTAGTCAGTGTTCATTAAAAACACAGTGGGATTGTAGTCAGTGTTCATTAAAAACACAGTGAGATGGTAGTCAGTGTTCTTTCAAAACACAGTGAGATGGTAGTCAGTGTTCATTAAAACACAACGAGAAAAACACAAATGCTAAATTGTTGTTGTTTCAGCTTGGGACTGAAGTTAAATCTTCTTATTTTCAACCGTGCTGGTTGAAAATAAGAAGATTTAACTTCAGCCCCAAGCTGAAACAATTCATTAAAGAGCAGTGGGTACAAACAGTTGTTTTTTCCACTTCCTAGACATAGACAAATACATCAAATGAAAAACCTGCATATAAATACATTGTTGAAAGATTTTGTTGCGAAGCTCCCCCACAATCAAAGTAATACAAAGAGACAGTGTTGCGTTAAAGCCCAGCGAGGTTATGCGTTTGAACTTCTGCATTTTCTCTTTATAGATGTACGGTACAGCAATTAGTAACCAGAGCCAAAGTAATTGCCCTATTGTATCATATGAGTACCCTCAGGCCCCCTGTTCAGCCATTTGAGTCTTTAGGTCTAAGTCCCAAATGGCACCATATTCCCTCTATAGTGCACTACCTTTGATGGTCCCTGGTCAAAAGTAGTGCACTATGAAGGGAATAGGGTGCCATTTCTGACCCCAAGTATAGGTCTGCATGCACTGTACCCCCAGACAAAGGGTTATAATGAGGTTACAATGAGGATCTGCTATATAGTGACAGCAAAGTGTTGGCCAATACTCTCATCTTCTGACACACATATGACATGATTAATCAATGGTTTGCTCTTAACGGCTTTCAGCTGTCAAAATCTGGTACTCGTTTTTAATTGCAGCTTGAGGTGTTTTTTTTAGGATTCATGAGGGGACTTTTTAGGAAGGTCTGCTCTTCTATAGGATTTATGAAGGGACTTTTTAGAAAGGGCTGCTCAAACTCAGAGGAAGCCCCGTGCCAAAACAAACTGGCCTGCTGGAAGACTTCAGTCTTCACAATGGATTTGCCTCCTGAATGCTAAAATGAGCCCCTATCCAAATATATACAGCAAGAACGTCAATAGTAACCATGGTGTTATCTCAACTAGCTTGATCCCCACCCCCCCTGAGTTGTAGCTTTGATGAGACATGTCCCTATCTCCACCCGTACTATAATAAAGAAAATGCATTTCCTCAGCTTTGTCTGTGTTCTGTATCAAACCGTATAGTGTGTGCCGCACTATACACACACGCAGTTACACACACGCAGTTACACACCCACAGTTACACACCCACAGTTACACACCCATAGTTACACACACACACACAGACACACGCACGCACACACGCAGTTACACACCCACAGTTACACACCCACAGTTACACACCCACAGTTACACACACACACACACACACACACACACACACACACACACACACACACACACACACACACACACACACACAGTTACACACCCACAGTTACACACACACACACGCAGTTACACACCCACAGTTACACCCACAGTTACAAACACACACACACACACACACACACACACACACACACACACACACACAGCACACACACACACACACGCACTTACACACCCACAGTTACACACCCACAGTTACACACACACACACACACACACACACACACACACACACACACACACACACACACACACACACACACACACACACACACACACAGTTACACACCCACAGTTACACACACACACACGCAGTTACACACCCACAGTTACACCCACAGTTACAAACACACACACACACACACACACACACACACACACACACACACACACACACACACACACACACACACACACACACACACACACACACACACACACACACACACACACACGCAGTTACACACCCACAGTTACACACCCACAGTTACACACACACACACACACACACACACACACACACACACACACACACACACACACACACACACACACACACACACACACACACACACACACACACACACACACACTAAACCATGTTCTACCCTCCCCCAGTCCTTGCTGGCGGGATGATGGGTCATGTGTTGTCGTTCGGCCGCTCCCTGGTGAGGAGGAAGGTGGTGGATCTCAACAGTCTGGAGGACTCCAAGCTGTGCCGCTGCCTGGGTACCGTGGATCTCATCGCCCTGGGCGTGGGTAGCACCCTGGGGGCTGGGGTCTATGTTCTGGCTGGAGAGGTGGCCAAGGGAAATTCAGGCCCCAGCATTGTGGTCTCCTTCCTCATCGCTGCCCTGGCCTCTGTCATGGCGGGCCTCTGCTATGCTGAGTTTGGAGCCCGTGTGCCCAAGACTGGCTCAGCCTACCTGTACAGCTATGTAACAGTTGGAGAGCTGTGGGCCTTCATCACTGGCTGGAACCTCATCCTCTCCTATGTGATAGGTGAGTTTGTTATAGCGGTCTAAAATACTATACTGCCCGCATTAACTTTTATTTTGAAGGTAACATATACTATGCTGAGTTTGACTGCTAACGGAACATAAACATTTCTACTCTAACGGAACATTTCTACTCTATATTCCCCTCTCACAGGCACCTCCAGCGTGGCCAGGGCTTGGAGCGGGACATTTGATGAGCTGATTGGAGGACACATTGAGACGTTCTGCAAGACCTACTTCAGCATGAACTCTCCAGGCCTGGCTCATTACCCAGACTTCTTTGCAGTCTGTCTCATTCTACTTCTGTCAGGTAAAGAACTGTAGCAACTGTGGATAACTGAGCTCCTGTTTAGAACTCTACCTCTTTGTCCCAAATGGCACCCTATTCTCTTTGTAGTGCACTACTTTAGGGCCAAAGGGCCCTGGTCAAAAGTAGTGCACTATATAGGGAATAGGTTGCCATTTGGGATGCACACTACATCTGATCCCCTGACTGTCAGATCTGTATATCAACAGAAATTGGAATGGGTATTTTTTCCATATCAATGGGCATTTGTATAAGCAGCAATTTTTTGGTCCACATTTTCAATGTAATAAGGAATGGCAGAACGTTGTTTGGTGAGTGGTAGTACTCACATGGTGGAGAGCCCTCTTTCCCTGAATGTCTGCCTTGTCGGTGTCAGAACTACCCAGGCAGTGCTCCTCTCTGTTCAGGAGAACTGACAAGCCCTCTGTAGCTACTGTTACACATTACACAGAAGCTTGACATGGCTAGAGAGTTCAGCACTTTCAGAGGGACACTGTGTGTAGACGTCAACAAGACTTTTCTGTGAAACAATCAGAAACAGTTAAAAGTCATCATGTGCTGAGCCAAAAACTCTCAAATGCAGTGATTGGATTACTCCAATGTTCCGGAAGGCAAACCTCCATAGCGATGCAATGTTTGCTGTTCTAAAGGTCTTAGATACTGAGAGTAGTTGTGTTAGTTTCCTAGGGTTAGGATATGATAATAATAGACCTTTTGGTTTGGATCACCTGACAAAATTACCAGACATGTAATACATAAAACATCATCTCAGATCATAGGTGATAGGTATTTAACAAGATGTAAGATAAATATTTCACCTTTCTTCAATACATGGGCTGGAGGTGTGTAACATTCTTCACATATCATGGATAGGTTATTTTCTAAATGCAATCCGTTACAGCTACATGTCCAAAATTGTAATCAGTAACGTTACTTTTGGATTACCCAAACTCTGTCATGTAATGTGATTACTTTCAGTTACTTTTGGATTACTTTCCCCTTAAGATGCATGAGAAGAAGACAAAAAGGATCCAAATATGTGTCATCGTAGTGGTCTCTGATCTGTGGTCAGACTCGCTCAGGTGGAACAAACTTAAACTTGTCAATGTATTTTTTCGCAAACATCCTTTCTGAATTTAAAAGTAATCAAAGAATTAATAATCTATTTTTCCAAAAGTATCTGTGATCTGATTACAATATTTTAGCTGGTGACGTAACTGATTACAGTTACAGGTTTTTTGTAATCGATTACATGTAGCTGATTACAAGTAATCATTTACTCCCCAACCCTGCACGTGACAATATTCAGTAAGTTGAGTCCCTGATGCGGAGTATGTTGGACTCCATATTCTTATTTGTTGTTTCCTCCCTCAGGCCTCCTGTCGTTTGGAGTGAAGGAGTCAGCCTGGGTGAACAAGGTCTTCACTGCTGTCAACGTGCTGGTGCTCTTGTTTGTCATCGTCTCTGGCTTCGTGAAGGGAGACCCACTCAACTGGAAAATCTCTGAAGAAACTCTCATCAATGTCACCATTGTTAAACGGTAAGGATTGGAGGTGGGTCTCCTCGTTTCACAAGATTTCTTATCGATGTGGCCTGTTTGGCTGCAGACCCTGGCACATGTATTCCAGAGTCAGCATGGGTATTCCAGAGCCAACCCATGCTCTTATGACTCAAAATCTCTCCTACTTTCCTGTCTCCTCTTCACTGTCCTATCTCAATAAATACAATATGCATGTACAGTGCCTTCAAAAAGTATTCACACCCCTTGACTTTTCCACATTTTGTTGTGTTACAAAGTGGGATTTAAATGAATTTAATTGTATTTTTTTGTCAACGATCTACAAAATGGAAGCCAAAACTCTAACATTGGTAAAAAATTAAAAAAAATTAAAAAAAAATATATATATATATATATATGAAAAATAAAACACTAATATATCTTGATTACATAAGTATTCAACACCCTGAGCCAATACATGTTAGAATCCCCTTTGGCAGTGATTACAGGCTGATTCTTTCTGGGTAAGTCTCTAAGAGCTTTCCACACCTGGATTGTGCAACATTTGGCCAATATTATTTTCCAAAATTATTCAAGCTCTGTCAAATTGGTTGTTGATCATTGCTAGACAAAAATCTTCAGGTTATACCATAGATTTTCAAACAGATATAAATCAAAACTGTAACTCGGCCACTCAGGAACATTCACTGTCTTCTTGGTAAGCCACTCCAGTGTAGATTTGCCCTTGTGTTGAAGGTGAATTCATCTCCCAGTGTCTGGTGGAATGCAGACTGAACCAGGTTTTCCTCTAGGATTTTGCCTGTGATTAGCTCCATTCCATTCATTTTTTTATCTTTAAAAACTCCCCAGTCCTTAAAGATTACCCATAACATGATACAGCTATGATATGCTTGAAAATATGGAAAGTGACACTCAGTAATGTGTTGTATTGGGTTTGCCCTTAACATGACACTTTGTATTCAGTATTAATTATTTAAATATTTTTATATTTAACCCTTATTTTACCAGGTAAGTTGACTGAGAACACATTCTCATTTACAGCAGCGACCTGGGGAATAGTTACAGGGGAGAGGAGGGGATAAGAATGAGACAATTGGAAGCTGGGGATGATTAGGTGGCCATGATGGTATGAGTGGCAGATTGGGAATTTAGCCAGGACACCAGGGTTAACAGCCTTACTCTTATGATAAGTGCCATGGGATCTTTAGTGACCACAGAGAGTCAGGACATCCGTTTAACGTCACATCCGAAAGACGGCACCTTACACAGGGCAATGTCCCCAATCACTGCCCTGGGGCATTATGATATTTGTTTTAGACCAGAGGAAAGAGTGCCTCCTACTGGCCCTCCAACACCACTTCCAGCAGCATCTGGTCTCCCGTCCAGGGACTGACCAGGACCAACCCTGCTTAGCTTCCTTCATTGGGATACTTTAGTGCCTTGTTGCAAAAAGGATGTATGTTTTGGAATTTTTATATTCTGTACAGGCTTCCTTCTTTTCACTCTGTCATTTAGGTTAGTATTGTGGAGTAACTACAATGTTGTTGATGCATCCTCAGTTTTCTCCTATTTCTCCTCTCCTATTTAGGCTTGCCATTAAACTCTATAACTGTTTTAAAGTCATCATTGGCCTCATGGTGAAATCCCTGAGTGGTTTCCTTCCTCTCTGGGAACTGAGTTAGGAAGGACTCCTTTATCTTTTTAGTGACTGGGTGTATTTATGCACCATCCTAAGTGTAATTAATAACTTCACCTTTCTCAAAGGGACATTCAACGTCTGCTTTTTTTAATGTTATTTTTACCCATCTACCAATAGGTGCCCTTTCCCTGGTCTTTGTGGTTGAATCTGTGTTTGAAATTCACTGCTTGACTGAGGGACCTTACAGATAAGTGGATGTATGGGGTACAGAGATGAGGTATTCATTCAAAAATTATGTAAAACACTATTATTGCACACAGAGTCCATGCAACATATTATGTGACTTTTTAAGCACATGTTTACCCCTGAACTTATTTCAGCTTGCCATAACAAAGGGGTTGAATACTTATTGACAAGACATTTCAGATTTTGTAAACATTTTGAAAAATATAATTCCACTGACATTATGAGGTATTGTTGTGTAAGCCAGAAACAAAAAATCTCAATTTAATCATTTTAAAATTCTGACTGTAACAACAAAATGTGGAGAAAGTCCAGGGGTGTGAATACTTTCTGTAGGCACGCATCCTTTTATGCATTATAATAATCTATACTTGAATATGCTCACAATCAATCACCATATGTCCCACTACTAACATTATTAACACTGAAATGTGTCAGTAACGTTTCAGTGTGCCCCTCTGTTTACCCCCCTTCTGTATTCCAGTAACCTGTCTGTGACTGCTAATGTGACCAGTGATTATGGTGCAGGAGGGTTCATGCCATTTGGCTTCAGTGGGACCCTGGCTGGAGCTGCCACCTGCTTCTATGCCTTTGTCGGATTTGACTGCATCGCAACAACAGGTGTGTCTTTTAAGACAATACCCAACATCAATGTAGATCATTCCATCTCAAAACATGCACTATCATGGATCAACAAGGTACCTGGTTTGCAGAGTCAAATAATCCCAGAGGTCAACCTAAACCACTGGGGGATCTAAATCTAAATTTGACCTGTCTCTGTGTATGCGTGTGTACACCAGGTGAGGAGGTAAGGAACCCTCAAAAAGCCATTCCCATCGGCATCGTGGTGTCTCTGACGGTGTGCTTTCTGGCCTACTTCGGTGTGTCTGCTGCCCTCACCCTCATGATGCCCTACTACCTACTGGATGAGAAGAGCCCCTTGCCCATGGCCTTTGAATATGTGGGCTGGGGCCCAGCTAAATATCTGGTGGCTGTGGGGTCACTGTGTGCCCTGTCAACCAGGTAATGGACATGTCCTGTGCATGCTTGAATGTGATGCTATTCACAGGATGCTTACCGTGTAGCTTTCCGTTAGGTCAAATGTGATGAGACTCAATAAAGACAAAGTAATACATGGAATAACAGGTTTTTAATTGTTTTGGTGTTTTAACTAGATTTCTCTGGGTTTCATTTGGGGAAAATTATTTTTAAAAGAGTTCAAACAAATCTATAACATTGAGTATTATTATCAAGGCAATTAGCCTATCCAGCTCAAAATAATGTGAAATCTACAATGACTGTCTATGTGTTGGATTGATTCTCATGGCTAATTGTCCTACTTGCCAAGCTGCGGTCATTGTTTTGAGAGAACTGCCTGGCTTGATGTGCTATATCTCTGGGTTGATGATATTGGCTGTTTGACATGTTTCTGTCTTTCTTATCCTTTGGTTCACTGAGTTCCTTCCTGGGTCCTGGGCTTCCCACTATAGAGCCTCATACTGTAACACACATCAATCAATACATCAATCTCTGACAACTCTACTTAAGTAATTATTGTGCAATATAGTGTATTCGGAAAGTATTCAGACCGCTTCCCTTTTTCCACATTTTGTTACGTTACAGCCATATTCTACTTTTTTATTTTTTTATTTTACATGTTCTCATCAATCTACACACAATACCACAGGTTTCCTCCTGATGAGATGCTTGGCATTCAGGCCAAAGAGTTTAATCTTGGTTTTATCTGACCAGAGAATCTTGTTTCTCATGGTCTGAGAGTCTTTAGGTGCCTTTTGGCACACTCCTAGCGGGCTATCATTTGCCTTTTACTGAGGAGTGGCTTCCGTCTGGCCACTCTCCCGTAAAGGCCTGATTGGTGGAGTACTGCAGAGATGGTTGTCCTTCTGGAAGGTTCTCCCATCTTCACAGAGGATTTATGGAGCTCTGCCAGAGTGACCATCGGGTTCTTGGTCACCTGCCTGACCAAGACCCTTCTCCCCCGATTGGTCAGTTTGGTCCAGGTGGCCAGCTCTAAGAAGAGTCTTGGTGGTTCTAAAGTTCTTCCATTTAAGAATGCTGGAGGCCACTGTGTTCTTGGGGACCTTCAATGCTGCAAACATGTTTTAGTACCCTTCCCCAGATGTGTGCCTCAACACAATCCTGTCTTGGAGCTCAACGGACAATTCCTTTGACCTTTGACCTTTGACCTGCTTGGTTTTGGCTCTGAAATCCACTGTCAACTGTGGGACTATATAGACGGGTGTGTGCCTTTCTAAATCATGTCCAATCAATTGAATTTACCACAGGTGTTCTCCAATCAAGTTGTAGGAACATCTCAAGGATGATCAATGGAAACAGGATGCACCTGAGATCAATGTTGAGTCTCATAGCAAAGGGTCTGAACACTTATGTAAATAAGGTATCTCTGATTTTTATTTTTAATACATTTGCAAAAATATCTACAAACCTGTTTTCATTTTGTCATTATGGGGTATTGTGTGTAGATGGATGAGGGAAATTTCATCCATATTTGATCCATTTTAGAATAAGGCTGTAATATAACAACACGTGGAAAAAGTCAAGGGGTCTGAATACTTTCCGAATGCACTGTATAGTACTTGACCAAAACAGAATAATTTCAAACCTTGATTACATTGGGATACGATCACAGATGCCTCTCTATTTATGCGTGGGAATATATGGGAACAGATTTCTATTGTTTTCTAATTTCCTGGTGATTTTATAGTCTTATGTCCAACAATTATTTGTATTTTTTTTGCTCTGAAAACTTGGGGGGGGACAAATAAAATAACCTGCCGGCCATCCTGTTGGGAACCTTGATATGAAGTATTCGGCCCCTTTGAACTTTGCAACCTTTTGCCACATTTCAGGCTTCAAACATAAAGATTTAAAACTGTATTTTTTTGTGAAGAATCAACAACAAGTGGGACACAATCATGAAGTGGAACGACATTTATTGGATTTTTCAAACTTTTTTAACAAATCAAAAACTGAAAAAGTGGCCGTGCAAAATTATTCAGACCCTTTACTTTCAGTGCAGCAAACTCTCTCCAGAAGTTCAGTGAGGATCTCTGAATGATCCAATGTTGACCTAAATGACTAATGATGATAAATACAATCCACCTGTGTGTAATCAAGTCTCTGTATAAATGCACCTGCACTGTGATAGTCTCAGAGGTCCGTTAAAAGCGCAGAGAGCATCATGAAGAACAAGGAACACACCAGGTAGGTCCGAGATACTGTTGTGAAGAAGTTTAAAGCCGGATTTGGATACAAAAAGACTTCCCAAGCTTTAAACATCCCAAGGAGCACTGTGCAAGCGATAATATTGAAATGGAAGGAGTATCAGACCACTGCAAATCTACCAAGACCTGGCCGTCCCTCTAAACTTTCAGCTCATACAAGGAGAAGACTGATCAGAGATGCAGCCAAGAGGCCCATGATCACTCTGGATGAACTGCAGAGATCTACAGCTGAGGTGGGAGACTGTCCATAGGACAACAATCAGTCGTATATTGCACAAATCTGGCCTTTATGGAAGAGTGGCAAGAAGAAAGCCATTTCTTAAAGATATCCATAAAAAGTGTTGTTTAAAGTTTGCCACAAGCCACCTGGGAGACACACCAAACATGTGGAAGAAGGTGCTCTGGTCAGATAAAAACAAAATTGAACTTTTTGGCAACAATGCAAAACGTTATGTTTGGCGTAAAAGCAACACGGCTCATCACCCTGAACACACCATCCCCACTGTCAAACATGGTGGTGGCAGCATCATGGTTTGGGCCTGCTTTTCTTCAGCAGGGACAGGGAAGATGGTTAAAATTGATGGGAAGATGGATGGAGCCAAATACAGGACCATTCTGGAAGAAAACCTGATGGAGTCTGCAAAAGACCTGAGACTGGGACGGAGATTTGTCTTCCAACAAGACAATGATCCAAAACATAAAGCAAAATCTACAATGGAATGGTTCAAAAATAAACATATCCAGGTGTTAGAATGGCCAAGTCAAAGTCCAGACCTGAATCCAATCGAGAATCTGTGGAAAGAACTGAAAACTGCTGTTCACAAATGCTCTCCATCCAACCTCACTGAGCTCGAGCTGTTTTGCAAGGAGGAATGGGAAAAAATGTCAGTCTCTCGATGTGCAAAACTGATAGAGACATACCCCAAGTGACTTACAGCTGTAATCGCAGCAAAAGGTGGAGCTACAAAGTATTAACTTAAGGGGGCTGAATAATTTTGCACGCCCAATTTTTCAGTTTTTGATTTGTTAAAAAAGTTTGAAATATCCAATAAATGTCGTTCCACTTCATGATTGTGTCCCACTTGTTGTTGATTCTTCACAAAAAAATACAGTTTTGATCTTTATGTTTGAAGCCTGAAATGTGGCAAAAGGTCGCAAAGTTCAAGGGGGCCGAATACTTTCGCAAGGCACTGTACATGTTGGCATTAAGAGTATTGCCCATTAATACATCAATAACTCTCCTCTCCTCTGGGTCTTCTGGGTCCTCTGGGTCTTCCTTCAGGCCTTTTAAAGGCTGCAAAATAACACCTGAGCAATGTCCTATTTGCAATAACCTTCAGAGAGCTTCAGGAAAGGTGATAGTGGGGATTCTGTCAGCAAAAGTTGGAAGAATGGGGCCATAAGACAAGAAATACACTGTCTCTGTGATTATGCTCTTTAGCTTTGGTGAAATTACTTTCCTGTTTGTCCTTGTGCATAACGTGTTTGTCCTTGTGCATGTCTCTGCTGTTCCATGCAGTCTGCTGGGTTCCATTTTCCCTATGCCACGTGTAATCTATGCTATGGCAGAGGATGGGGTGCTTTTCAAAGCCTTAGCCCGAATCAATCCTAAGACGAAGACCCCGCTTATTGCCACAATGAGCTCCGGTGTAGTTGCAGGTGAGAGCTGGGGAAAGTGCTTTGACATCACTGCTGCTGAAACTGTATCCACCAATCAACTGTGAAAGGATATTATGCAGATAAAATTATCCTTTCCCAAAAGGAGAGTAACAAGTCCGGTGACTTTGTCAAAATTCACCAAAATGTCCCCCGAACCCATGTTTTGACCAATCATAATTAATCAAAACATCTGTTGAAGTTTCTATTCTATTTGGTCAGAGTTTTGTGGGCTTGGTACAGACGAACACTTTCACAGTTGTGCAGGTGTCCATTCCTTCTCAAAGTGTCTTGTGTTTGAACCCTGACCCCTCTCTCTCCTTAGCCTGTTGGGCTCCATGTTCCCTCTGCCCCGCATTCTCTTTGCCATGGCACGAGATGGCTTACTGTTCAAATTTCTTTCCCAAGTGAGTAAGCGCCAGTCGCCTGTGGCTGCCACCATGGCGGCGGGCACTACCGCGGGTAAGCTCCTGAGGAGGCCTTGTGTGGCATCTCGTCTGCTGTGGTTACGTTGTGTCATCGTTGGGTTAATTGCATCTAATTCTGCTGGTGATTAATGCATGCCAATGATGTGCTGCTGGTGGTGGAAGCATGATGGAAAATCCCTCTCACATCAATCAAACTCTCTTGATGGACTTGTCCCATCCATTCAGTTAGGCATAGTAGTAGGCCTAATTATCAGTAGAGCAGGGGTACGCAGCTCCAGTCCTCTAGGCTTTTGAAGCCCTCTGTTGCTCCTAACTGATCAATTAATTTATCAGAGAAGCTACACAGCTGGTTACCCAACCAGACCTATTATTCTCTGATCAGAAGACAAAATCCAACCCTAGAGGACCAGAGTCGTGCTGTAGCTCTGCAGTCAGCAGACCTATAGAGGACCAGATTAGTGCTGTAGCCCTACAGTCAGCAGAATCATTTAATAGATGAAAGCTTCTCCAGGTTCAGTATAGTCCATAGGTGTGTGTCTCTACTCTGCTCACTGAGACTAGGGCTAAGGCTATAAGGTTATCAGGCTATAAGGTTAAAGGTTATCAGGCTATAAGGTTATCAGTCTATAATGTTATCGGGCTATAAGGTTATCGGGCTTTAAGTGTATCATGTTATCAGGCTATAAGGTTATCGGGCTTTAAGTGTATCATGTTATCAGGCTATAAGGTTATCAGGCTATAAGGTTAAGACATATAGTGCTGTCTGCAGGGTTTCTCCCAGTGAGATGGCTGACTGCAGGGTGCAGGGTTGAGGGACTTTGATGCCAGCAGGTGTTTTTTCTATATTTATTATGTAATATTTATTCATCCAGGAAGTCCCATAGAGGTCAGAATAACTATTTTACAAAGGGTGCTAAGTACATGTTAAGGTGGGGGTGGGTCTTGGGACGGGCACAGAGAGCAGCTGGTACCAGCGTGTAGACCCAGTAGAGTACACAGTGCCTGGTAGAGGAATAGTAGGGGTTGGGGTTTGTTGTGAGCAGCGCCTCCTGACATACCGCTGGTCTATGTTTGAACCATGCAGGGGTGATCAGTCCCTTACTGTGGTCAGGTGCTAAGATACAAGAGAGGGAGCTGAGCCAACTCCCCAGACTATCTCACACCAACTCCCCAGACTAGGTTGCCGTTTGCGATCCAGTCTTAGTTTTCATTTGAACCCTGAGAGAGTTTTTGGTTGAAGGCACCTGCATCATATACCCTAAACACCTGTGTCTGTGACTGTCTGTAATAGCAATCATTGACTGTGCGGTGCATCACCAAAACACTTTCTACTGTCCATTGGGACAATAGATTAGAAACCTGCTTTATTAATGACTGTGTAATTCTCTGTAATATGCTGTATAAAGATGTAATGAGTGGGGTTGTGGTTGTGTTGTATTTTGGTTCATTTAACTCTTAATGTAATCATTATTAGTCATGAATAAGTATGAACAATGAACGTTTGTATCTGACTTGTGTCTGTCTCATCCCCATTCCTCAGCAATCATGGCTTTCCTGTTTGACCTAAAAGCCTTAGTAGACATGATGTCTATTGGAACACTCCTGGCCTACTCCCTTGTTGCTGCTTGTGTTCTCATTCTCAGGTGAGTGATGGTTGGACACATCCCCAGGGTTGTTGCAGCTATTAACCGAACTATTATGCTTCATTTCTATCTAATTAAAAACATATGTTCTCCAGTGGGTTAGTTGGTGGGAGCATGGTGCTGGAAACACCAACTTTGTGGGTGTGATTCCTACAAAGGCCAAATATACTAAATAGGTCATTCTTGAATTGCGTTGGCATTAGCGTCTTTTGACTTTGCAACCATAGTTGCACATAGTTTTACAAATAGTTGCACATTATACATGTTTTTGTCTATACTGAACTGTTTATTAGTTATGAAACACAATGCAAGTAATTCCAAACTTTACCTTAATGCATTGTTTAAAGTACTAAGGGCAAGCAAATTGGCTTGTCCCAGTAGTAATGAGAGTTTTGGGGATTTAAAGATTTCTAACTAAAATTTTGAATGCTAGAAAATAAACAAAAGTATGTATTATATTGCATCGATCAATAACCAATGATAATAATACTGTAACCGTACAAACCTTGGTTTCATGCATGTTAACATTAGAAGCCTCCCCCATAAGTTTGCTTTATTCACTGCTTTATCACATTCTGCCAACCCGGATGTCTTAGCTGTGTCTGAATCCTGGCTTAGGAAAACCACCAAAAATTTCACATTTCCATCCCTAAATAGAACATTTTCCGCCAAGATAGAACTGCCAAAGGGGGCGCCGTTGCAGTCTACTGCAAAGATAGCCTGCAGAGTGCTATCTTACTATCCAGGTCTGTACCAAAACAATTCGAGCTTCTACTTCTAAAAATGCACCTTTCCAGAAACAAGCCTCTCACCGTTGCCGCTTGACCACCCTCTGCCCCCAGCTGTGCCCTGGACACCATATGTGAATTGATTGTCCCCCATCTATCTTCTGAGCTCGTGCTGCTAGGTGACCTAAACTGGGACATGCTTAACACCCCGGCCATCCTACAATCTAAGCTTGATGCCCTCAATCTCACACAAATTATCAATGAACCTACCAGGTACAACCCCAAATCCGTAAACACGGGCACCCTCATAGATATCATCCTAACTAACTCACCCTCCAGATACACCTCTGCTGTTGTCAACCAAGATCTCAGTGATCACTGTCTCATTGCCTGCATCTGTAATGGGTCTACGGTCAAACGACCACCGCTCATCACTGTCAAACGCTCCCTAAAACACTTCTGTGAACAGGCCTTTATAATTGACCTGGCCGGGGTATCCTGGGATGACATTGACTTCATCCCATCAGTAGAGGATGCCTGGTTATTCTTTAAAAGTGCCTTCCTCACCATCTTAAATAAGCATGCTCCATTCAAAAAAAATGTAGAACTAGGAATAAATATGGCCCTTGGTTCACTCCAGACCTGTCTGCCCTTGACCAGCACAAAAACATCCTGTGGGGTTCTGCATTAGCATCGAATAGCCCCCGTGATATGCAACTTTTTAGGGAAGTTAGGAACCAATATACACAGGCAGTTAGGAAAGCTAAGGCTAGCTTTTTCAAACAGAAATTTGCATCCTGTAGTACAAACTCAAAAAAGTTCTGGAACATTGTAAAGTCCATGGAGAATAAGAGCACCTCCTCCCAACTGCCCACTGCACTGAGGCTAGGAAACACTGTCACTACCGAAGAAATACACAATAATTGAGAATTTCAATAAGCATTTTTCTACGGCTGGCCATGCTTTCCACCTGGCTACCCCTGTGTTGTTATGTGTTAATAACATTTAGACTACGTTACCCAGCAGGCTAGGCAGATGGTTAAGGAATGCCTTGCATGGCTAAACAGGGAGTTTTCTAGCTGAAGTATATATTCATTAAAAGTAGTTAAACCTACGCCCCGGTTTATCCTTATATAAGGAACAAACATAACATGGTGTCAGATTGGTAGTCGCTATGACAAGACAGAGAAAAGAAAGGAGTAACTCTGCAAATTTCCGCGACGAAAATGAAACATTCTACCACAAGTCAAGTGACGTGAGTAGTCGAAGATGCTAGCTTGCAAGAGCGAGGACAACAAGCCACAGCAGCGAGAGTGACAGCAGCGAGAGCGAGGACAACGAGCTGCAGCAGTGAGAGTGACAGCAGTGAGAGCGAGGACAACGAGCTGCAGCAGCGAGAGTGACAGCAGCGAGAGCGAGGACAACGAGCTGCAGCAGCGAGAGTGACAGCAGCGAGAGCGAGGACAACGAGCTGCAGCAGCGAGAGTGACAGAAGCGAGAGCGAGGACAACGAGCTGCAGCAGTGAGAGTGACAGCAGCGAGAGTGACAGCAGCGAGAGCGAGGACAACGAGCTGCAGCAGTGAGATTGACAGCAGCGAGAGCGAGGACAACGAGCTGCAGCAGTGAGAGTGACAGCAGCGAGAGCGAGGACAACGAGCTGCAGCAGTGAGAGTGACAGCAGCGAGAGCAAGACTGTATTGGAATCTGTTGACAAGCAAGTTGATGAGCAACATACTGAATGAAGTAAGAGAAATTGACACTGTTCCTGTTCTCCGTCATGGATAGGCTTAGTCCTCCTACTCCTATGCAGTTAACAAGCAATTTAGCTGACAATTGGAAACGTTTCAAGCAGAGATTCAATATCTACCTAGCAGCCAGTGGTGCAGGGGGAAATTATGACAAATTGAAAGCTTCCATTTTTCTGCATGTTATTGGAGAGGATGCATTGGACATTTACAATAGCTTTCAGCAAGACGAGGCAAACTTGACATTGACTGTGCTAATGGATACATTTGAGGAGTACTGTGTACCAAGCCAGAACATCACGTTTGAGAGATACAAGTTTTTCTCTCATGATCAGAAACAGGGAGTCAGTTTTGACCAGTATTTGGCTGAGCTGAACACACTGAGCAAAACTTGTGAATTTGAGAATCTGTAAGACTCACTAGTGAAAGACAGGATAGTCTGTGGCATACTTGATAATGGACTCGAGGAAAGATTGCTGCGTGAGCAAGATTTAACTTTGGATAAAGCAGTGAATATGTGTCGAGCAGCTGAAACCACCGGAACACAAGCTAAAGAGCTGTGCAGGAGAGAGACGTCAGTGTATGCAATAAAAAGAGAGGAGCACCACACACAACACCTTTCAAAACAAAAACAAGCAAAAGAGATAAATCAAAACTCTACATGTGGAAAATGTGGATTTATCCACAAGCCAAAAAAATGCCCTGCATATGGCAAATCATGTAACAACTGTGGGAAAAATAATAATAATAACAGTCAAGGGGGAGATTGAAGAATTCTTTGTTGATTCTGTGGAAATATTCAATGCAGTAAAAGCTGAATGGATTGTGTCATTGACTGTGAATGAAACTATAATAACATTGAAGCTTGATACTGGAGCACAGGTAAACCTGTTGTCTCTGGATGACTACAAAACACTGAAGGTGAAGAGCAAAATACACCCGGTGAAAATGAAGGTTACTGGTTATACTGGGGAGAACGTACCAGTCAAAGGTAGCTGCATAGTATCTTTACAGCACAAAGGAAAACTGTTCAGAGCACAGCTGCTGATTGTGGAAAAGAGTGTACATCCTATTCTATGCATGTGAAAAGCTTAATTTGTTGAAAAGAGTGTATGTAGAGACATCACAGACTGTAAATGACCAAGCATCAATACTGGCTGAGTATGAGGATGTGTTTGAGGGTCTTGGATGTTTACCAGGAGAACACAAAATATGTACTGATGACTCCAGTTGTGCATGCATGCAGGAAAGTTCCATTTGCACTGAGGAAAAAGCTCAAAGAGGAACTCGGACACATGGAAAAGATGGACGTCATCACAAAAATGGATGAGCCTACAGACTGGGTAAGCTCACTGGTTATTGTGGTGAAAAAGAACGGCGATCTCAGGTTATGTCTAGACCCGAGAGATCTCAACAAAGCAATCAAGAGAGAGCATTTCAAGTTGCCAACCAGAGAAGAAATAATGTCGCAGTTTGCTGGAGTAAAGTGGTTCAGTAAGCTTGATGCCTCATCAGGATTCTGGCAAATGAAGCTAGATGATGCAAGCTCAAGGCTATGCACATTCAACACACCTGAGGGCAGGTACAGATTTCTTCGTCAACCATATGGGATTCTCTTAGCGCCAGAGGTTTACCACAAGACAATCCACATGATCTTCGAGCACATTCCAGGAGTAGAGACTATGATGGATGACATCATCGTCTGGGGGTCCACAAAAGAAGAACACGATGCGAGAGTGAGACAAGTGCTGGACCTGACACGGAAAGTCAACCTAAAACTAAACAAGGACAAATGCGAGTTTGGTGTGAAAACACTTACCTTCGTGGGAGATGTACTTTCTGAGGACGGAATCAAACCAGACCCGAGGAAGAACAAGGACGATGTGAGACGCTTCATGGGCATGATCACCTACCTTGCAAAGTTCATACCTCAACTGTCAACACAGTCCGCTCCACTCAGATGTCTACTGGAACAGAAAAATGAACTGGAATGGTCCCATGAACTGGAAAACTGCTTCAAAAACCTTCGTATTTATTTTACCTTTATTTAACTATGTAAGTCAGTTAAGAACAAATTCTTATTTTCAATGACAGCCTAGGAACAGTGGGTTAACTGCCTGTTCAGGGGCAGAACGACAGATTTGTACCTCGTCAGCTTGGGGGTTTGAACTTGCAACCTTCCGGTTACTAGTCCAACGCTCTAACCACTAGGCTACCCTTCCGCCCCAGGGTAGAAGACAATCACAGAAGAACCAGTGCTCAGGTTCTATGATCCAGAGCAAAGCACAAGGATTTCTGCAGACGCGTCACAGTTTGGCCTAGGAGCAGTTCTTCTGCAACAGTATGATGACACATCACAACCCGTCGCTTATGCGTCCAGAGCCTTGACAGGCGCAGAGACAAGGTATGCACAAATAGAGAAAGAACCACTGGCAAACACATTCTGTATGCCTGAATGATTGTCCAATGAGAATACAGAGAATGTTGATCAGACTGCAAAAGTATGATGTGAAGATGATATGTACCCCGGGAAAGTTCATGTTTGCCGCCGACACTCTTTCTCGAGCAGTCGACAAGAAGGAGAGCTTCGTCACACAGAAAAACACTGAGATTCAGGCCTACATCGACATGATCGTAGCGTCCCTTCCTGTGTCTTCTGAGAGAATGGAGCAGATCAAAAGAGAGACAGCAGTTGACCAAACAGTTACACAGTTGAAAGAAACAACACTGATAGGATGGCCCGCACAGAAAAACAACTGTCCAAGGAGAATACAGGATTACTGGGTGTGCAGAGCAGAACTCACCATTGTGGATGACATAGTGTTCAAAGGCAACAAGATTGTCATTCCCATGACACTACGCAAAGAAATGCTACAGAAAATACATGAGGGCCACTTGGTTGAGGAAAAATGCAAACGACGAGCACGAGAAGTAATGTACTGGCCAAGGATGAACCAGGAAATCAGCCAGACCACTGATTCATGTGAACTGTGTTTGACCTACAGACCAAAGCAGCAAGCTGAGCCGCTAATGCCTCATCCAGTACCCAACAGACCCTACTACAAAGTTGGAGTTGACCTTTTTGACTGCAATGGCAAAAGTCACATTGTTGTTACCGACTACCACTCAAACTACCCTGAAGTAGCAACACTGCCAACTGCCTCCAGCAAAGCTGTAATCACCTACCTGAAATCAGTGTTTGCAAGACATGGGGTTGCGTCTGAACTGTACTCGGACAATGGCCCGCAGTTCTCAAGTTCCGAATTCCGATCGTTCGCTAACGACTGGGGATTCCGACACAACACCCCAACTACCCAAGGTCCAACGGCTTAGCAGAGAGTTCAGTCAAAATTGTCAAAGGTCTGATGAAAAAGGCACATGATGGAAAGAAGCATTTCCTAAAAAATCTGATGATCTCCCGCAGCGCACCGCTGCAGAACGGACTTTCACCTGCACAAATGTTGATGGGACGTCGCATCAGAACCAACCTACCCATCCATGAGGACTTGCTAACACCCAGAGGTGCTCACAAAGTCAAACTCGCAAAGGAAAAACAGAAAGACAAACAAAAACAGCGACATGACAAAAGTGCAAGACACTTACCTGAACTGAAACCAGGAGATCATGTACGACTCAGAGACATCACTACAGGAACCTGGATGCAGCAAGGGTGTGTGCAGAGAGAAGTTGCACCGAGATCCTATGAGATCCAAACAGAGCATGGATCACAACTGAGATGAAACAGAGTGGATCTAAGGCTGCAGCCATTCACTCAAGGGACTGAGGATCATCAGGAGGATACTGCTGAAGCGTCAAATACCTTTACAAATGGACAATTCAGTCAGAACACCCTGACTGACAATGAATGCTGTCCAACTGTTTCAGGAAGCACTTCAGCAGAACGACCAAAAAGGACTGTCCGAGCCCCTGAAAGGCTTATTGAGAATTGCTAAAAATGTAAAAAAGGGGCACTGAAT